>NW_011494734.1:4026124-4074131 GCF_000754665.1 Bison bison bison
ATCAGGCTTTTGAACTGTGGTGTTGGAGAAGACTCTTGAGAGTCCCTTGGACTGCAAGGAGATCCAACCAGTCCATTCTGAAGGAGATCAGCCCTGGGATTTCTTTGGAAGGAATGATGCTAAAGCTGAAACTCCAGTACTTTGGCCACCTCATGCGAAGAGTTGACTCATTGGACAAGACTCTGATGCTGGGAGGGATTGGGGGCAGGAGGAGAAGGGGACGACAGAAGATGAGATGGCTGGATGGCATCACTGACTAGATGGGTGTGAGTCTGAGTGAACTCTGGGAGTTGGTGATGGACAGGGAGGCCTGGCCTGCTGCGATTCATGGGGTTGCAAAGAGTCGGACATGACTGAGTGACTGATCTGATCGTGCATGAAATGTTCCCGTGGTATCTCTAATTTTCTTGAATAGATCTCTAGTCTTTCCCATTCTATTGTTTTCCTGTTTCTTTGCATTGATCACTGAGGAAGGCTTTATCTCTCCTTGCTATTCTTTGGAACTCTCCATTCAAATATGTATATCTTTCTTTTCTCCTTTCCCTTTCACTTCTCTTCTTTTCACAGCTATATGTAAGGCCTCCTCAGACAACCATTTTGCCTTTTTGCATTTCTTTTTCTCGGGGATGGTGTTGATAACTGCCTCCTATACAATGTCACAAACCTCCGCCCATAGTTCTTCAGGCACTCTGTCTATCAGATCGAATCCCTTGAATCTAATTATCACTTCCACTGTATAACCGTAAGGGATCTGAGTTATGGCATACCTGAATGGTCTAGAGGTTTTCTCTACTTTCTAAAATTTAAGTCTGAATTTGGCAATAAGGAGTTCATGATCTGAGCCATAGTCAGCTCCAAGTCTTGTTTTTGCCGACTGTATAGAGCTTCTCCATCTTTGGCTGCAAAGAATATAATCAGTCTGATTTCAGTATTGACCATCTGGTGATGTCCATCTGTAGAGTCTTCTCTTGTGTTGTTGGAAGAGGGTGTTTGCTATGACCAGTGCATTCTCTTGGCAAAACTCTATTAGCCTTTTCCCTGCTTCATTCTGTACTCCAAGGCAAAATTTGCCTGTTACTCCAGGTATTTCTTGACTTCCTACTTTTGCATTCCAGTCCCCTATAATGAAAAGGACATCTTTTTTGGGTGTTAGTTCTAGAAGGTCTTGTATGTCTTCATATACTCGTTCAACTTCAGCTTCTTCAGCATTACTGGTTGGGGCATAGACTCGGAGTATTAGAATGGTTTGCCTTGGAAATGAGCAGAGATCTTCTATCATTTTTGAGATTGCATTCAAGTACTACATTTCAGACTCCTGTTGACTGTGATGGCTACTCCATTTCTTCTAAAGGATTCTTGCCCACAGTTGTAGATATAATGGTCATCTGAGTTAAATTCACCCATTCCAGTACATTTTAGTTCCCTGATTCCTAAAATGCCAATGTTCCCTCTTGCCATCTCCTGTTTGACAACTTCTAATTTGCCTTGATTCATGGATATAACATTCCAGGTTCTTATGCAATATTGCTCTTTATAAATCGGACTTTACTTTTATCACCAGCCATATGCACAACTGGGTGTTGCTTTCACTTTGGCTCAGCCTTTTCACTCCTTCTGGAGCTAATTCTTCTTTTTTCTCCAGTAGAATATTGGGCACCTAACAACCTGGGGAGTTCATTTTTCAGTGTCATGTCTTTTTGCCTTTTTCATACTGTTCATGGGGTTCTCAAGGCAAGAATGCTGAAGTGGTTTTCCATTCTCTTCTCCAGTTGACCACATTTTGTCAGAACTCTCCACCATGACCCATCTGTCTAGGGTGGCCCTACACGGCATGGCTCATAGTTTCATTGAGTTAAACAAGGCTGTGGTCCATGTGCTCAGATTGGTTAGTGTTCTGTGATTGTGGTTTTCATTCTGTCTGCCCTCTGATGGAGGAGGATAAGAGGCTTGTGGAAGTTAGTTGTTGCTGATCTGAAACTTACATTTAACAGGGCATCTTGTGTTTTATTTGGCTAACCTAATTAGGAATAATTTATGAGAAGCCATTGATAATTATGTCCAAATGGAAGGATGTGTAAAATGTAGAATAGGTAAAGAAAAACATTTAGTATAAGAAGAATGACAGAACAAATAAATGAAAATAAGGGCTGTACACAGCTTTTCCTGAGAATGGGGTAAAAGTCAAGTTAGATGTTGGGTTGGGAGACAAAGCTGAAAATTTTACAGAGAGCTAAATCACAAATAGCCTTGGATGGCTGACTTAGAAATTCAATCTTTTTGATGATGATTTACAGTGGGGTGTAATTTTGGTGAAATAGATATTATAAATTTTTGTTCCATTTTTTAATTCGTTACAAATGTAATGTGGCTATAATAGTGGCAGAAGCTATTAATCAGCTAATTTAAATTAAATAAATGAATAAACAATCAAAAATACTTGAACACCCTGAGAAGAGGAAAGATCTGTTTAAAGAAATGGGAAGTTAGTTCTCTCTAGGAAAATTAGTTACTACTTAGATACGTGAGTCACAGACAAAGGCAAAGCAAGCCTGTATGCAGTTGAAATATTCAAAAACTATGACGTACTTACAAATCCCCAAAGAGCAGGAAGTGAAACTATTCAAGGGAGTCACACTGTGTGAGTCAAGAATCTTAGCATGTCAAGAAAGCACAAATGGAAAAGCTTTCCATTTCCCCCAGCCAAACATGTACAAATGTCAGAAATTTGGCAGCATGGTGGAAGGAGAGGTGCCCTGCTAGCCAATGTGCCAGGTACTATAACTCAAATGAATGGTTTTGAGTTAATTAGACTGTACGGGGGAGAATTTCCTAAACTGAGGTAAAATAGTCCACCAAATGTGGTGTGGGCAATGGGAAGAGATGGGGAGCATGCTACCCCAATAACATCCATAATACTACCTGCTGGACACCATCTGAGGATATTGGCATTACCTTCCCCCTCTTCCTTTGACATTACCAAAGTAATTTTAACTTTAAAGTATATTTGCAATTCAAATGGAAAGAGGAGGCAAATCCTGACTCCAACCTCCTTGGAAAATATTATTTCAAATATTTTCAAACTTCTTAAGCAATTTTGAAAGCTGCAAAAGGCACATTTTACACTATTTTCTGTGTTTTTAAAAAAATAGCTTGTCAACATATAGATGGTCAATAGGCACTGTGAAAGGATGCTCAACATCGCTAATTATTAGAGAAAGGCAAATCAAAGCTACAATGACCTCACACTGGTCAGAAAGTCATCATTAAAAAATCTACAAGTACCAAATGCTGGAGAGGGTGTGGTAAAAAGAAAACTCTCCTATACTGTTGGTGGGAATGAAAGTTGGTGCATCCATTGCAAAGAATAGTATGGAAGTTCCTCAAAAAAACTAAAAATGGAGTTGCCATGTGATCCAGCAATACCAGTCCTGGGCAGATATCTAGACAAAACTATAATTCAAAAATATACGTGCACCCCTATGTTCATAGTGGCACTATTTACAATACTCAAAATATGGAAACAACTTAAATGTCCATCAACAGATGAATAGATAAAGAATATGTGGTATATATATATACAATGGAATACTGCTGCTGCTGCTGCTGCTGCTAAGTCGCTTCAGTCGTGTCTGACTCTGTGCGACCCCATATTCGGCAGCCCACCAGGCTCCCCCATCCCTGGGATTCTCCAGGCAAGAACACTGGAGTGGGTTTCCATTTCCTTCTCCAATGCATGAAAGTGAAAAGTGAAAGTGAAGTCGCTCAGTCGTGTCCAACTGTTAGCGACCCCCTGGACTGCAGCCTACCAGGCTCCTCCGTCCATGGGATTTTCCAGGCAAGAGTACTGGACTGGGGTGCCATCGCCTTCTCCGACAATGGAACACTACTCAGCCATAAAAAAGAACAAAAAGAATATCATTTACAGCAACATGGTTAGACCTAGAGATTATTATACTAAGTGAAGTTAGTCAGAAAGAGAAAGACAAATATCATTTTTAATCACTTGTATGTGAAATCTAAAATACGGCACAAATGAGCCTATTTATGAAACAGAAACAAATTCACAGACATGGAGAACAGACTTGTGGCTGCCAATGTAGGGGAGGGATGGATTGGGAGTTTGGGATTATCAGATGCAAGCTATTATATATAGAATGGATAAAGAAGATCCAAATGTATAGCACAGGGAACTATATTTAATATCCTATGATAAAGCATATTGGAAAAGACTATGAAAAAGAATGTATATATATGTGTGTGTGTGTGTATATCTGAATCACTTTGCTGTACAGCAGAAATTAACACAATATTGTAAATCAACTATACCTCAAAGGAAAAAAAAAAAAAAACAGCTTCTCTAAACAATTAAAGAAATGACTAGTAGCACTATATAGGTGTGATTATATACTCTATATTATTAAGTCATTATATTCATAGTTTTTTTAAACTTACACCCAAATTTCTTGCCTTTACTTTATGCCCAGAATAAAATCGAGATATATATATATTCCATATAATGGATCTTAAATCTAAAGAACTCAAGATACTTTGACTAGTGTGATTTAGTTAGCTTTATAATACTTATATAGATGTCTTAAAATTTCTTAAGTATAATAATTAAAAATAATATTTATTACTGATAAATAAATGATGATGGAATCATTTCTCAGAGGTCCAACAAATTAGAACTCCTTGGTATAGTTCTAATGTTTGATTAAAAAACAAAGTTTAGGGGAGGCTGGGATTCTTCATAAACTCAACCAGTTCCTACTAATTCCCAAATGATTTGTACAACTGGATGTAAAGCCTCCTTGCCTCTACACATCTCTTCCAACTGACAGTATTGTGCTGCACAAGACTGGCAAATTGTTTCAGAGTGGGCTTTCCATGCATGCAATATTCTGTCTTCAAACATGTGTATTTAAGAAAGCAGTTTTATAGCTTCAGGTATGATCAGACTTTTAGAAAGTGAATTAACTCTAATCAGATTCATAAGAGTTCCCCCCCTCCAAGTAGTACATTTTAATTACATTTGTTCTTTAATAGCTCTATCTGTGTATATAGACTGGGCAGCATACCCACTCATTGATAAAACACTTCACAGTGTAGAAAGTCAGAATTCTTTATTACATGTGTTCTCTCTCCCTGTCCCAGATTTGAGATATCATTGAATACTCCCTTGTGTAAGTTTAAGTTGTGAAACATGTTGATTGGAGACACTTACATATAGCAAAATGATTACCAAAACAGCTAACACCTCTGTCACCTCACTGAATTATCATTTATTTTTAATGGTGAGGACATTTAAGATATAACCTCTTAGCAATGCTCAAGTATAGGATGCAGTATTATTAACTATAATCCCCATGTGGAATACTATATCCCCAGAACTTCATCTGGAGGTTTGTACCCTTTGACAAATCTCTGCATCCTGCCCCACCCGCTTCCCAGTAACCACCATTCTACTCTTTGATTCAAAAGAATGCCAATATATTTTTTTACGTTAGAGGATATGTGGCTGTTTTTTGATACATGCTATCTAAAATATCCTCTATCAGATTAAAAATTGAAGTACCGGAGGCAAAAGAAAAAAATCAAAGTACCTGGCAAATATCAGTTGGCATAGCAAAATGATGGAAAGAAATGATTACAGAAAACTTGGAAATAATAATAGCATGCTTTTCTATGACACAAGAGGTCCCTCTGAGTTTTTTTTTTAAATGTAATTTTATATTTTTTAAGACTTGTTGGGTGAATTTAGTTACAGTTTCTGTGTGTGCTATAATGTCCTCCAGGAGGGGACTTAGATGGTGGCCAAGTGTACCAGGGGAAAACAAAACATACTCATCTGGCCACGAGGAGACAAGGTTGGCAGCTTGAGGAACTTGGCCTGGTAGTATTTACCAGACATGTTAGCCGGGGAAGCAGCACTGTCAGAGGTACAGCGGTACCCTCACTCTCTCCCCTCTTTTAACAGTGTGTGTTCCACCTACGGGAGGACGATGAGATCTCAGTGGAGATTGGCTAGCCCCTCTACCCCCCAACCCTGGGGTGCGAAGTAGCTTACCCATCCCAGCAGAACTTCCTACCTTAAATTCCAGTAGATAATGCCACACCCAGGCATGATGGTGCTTGGTATTCTCAGCAGCATAGCTTCTTCATGCAGAGTGAGACTCAGGGCAGAGGCTGTTTCTGGTGACTTCTATACCTTTATGGTGTTGGATGCCTCAGCAGAAGTCCCCACTCTGGCATACAGGATAATAGGCCCTAGTGTTTGATCACTCAAATGTAAAATAAGCCTGGGACAGTACTTCAGGTCACCTGGCCAGAGTGGTTTTACCTGTTAGTGACTTAATCTGTTGCTTTAATATATTATTTCTTTTTACCAACCAGATTACAGGGGAGACAGAACCTCCATTTAATGTCATGGTCTTTTGATCAATCATGACCTTTGAAATGGAACCACTAATAACTGTCGATTTTATTCAGGTATCCACACAAGGTACTCAGCTTCTCTAAACCAATAATGGAGGCACCATTTTTTGCACAATGACAGGAGAAAGTTTTAGTTAAGCCTAACAAGGTGTCCACACAAACCAAGGCACATTTAGAACCCTTACTTATAGGGAGGGGGCCCAATATAATCAATTTGACAACCTCTTACTAGGTGGGATCTCCAGTGTATGCTCCCAGATTCCTTTGGCAGTGCTTTGGGCATTGTTTAGAGCATCCAGGACATGCTATTGCTGCTTTAATCGAGTCACTGTCTTTCAAGAGCAATCCAGGGTCCTTAGCAATATGGTATCTTACCAGGGCACTGTGGTGGTCACTCTTTCTTTGCACTCAATCTGTTGTATATACTGAAAGATCAGTTCTTTGGGTTCGTACCAGAGCTAGGCATCAGCTTCCTGATTACCAGGGGGTGTCAGTGCTTTATGAGCTGGGACATGGAAGACAATGAGGACTGCCTGAGGCTCTTGCAGGTGAACCCAAATGTCTCTCCATATATCCTGACCCCACAAGGGCTTATTTATATCACCTGCCCCTTGGTTTTTCATTGTCCAAGCCATAGGTTTAATCTCTTTAGAAGGGCCCATTTGTGAGTTCAAAGGGTTGATGACCAGGGCGTATGAGTGACTGCCAGCCAGTGCCCTGAGGTTCACCCACTGGCGGCTGCTGTCCTGTTTTTATCCAGATGGTGTCACTGTTGGACTGAGTGGCTACTGCAGACTAAGTGGATGAATTGTCTCCTTTAGATCCATTTGTATATCAGGCATCAGTGGGGATTTTCTTTCTTCTCTCTCTACAGGGTGCAGGGGCCACCACAGGAATAGGGGTGTGGCATTTGGAAAATCTACTTACTCTACTTGTCCAGCTCAGGGAAGGCAAGTGGACTGCACAGTCCAAAGACAGGGGAGGGAAGGAGGGAGGAGCCTTCAGTTGTCTGGGTCCTGCTCAGAGTCAGCCAGTGGGCACATCCTTTGTGAAGGTTACTGCCTTCAACAGTTTATATTGTCAAGATCATGTTTTCTTTATTTATTTTAATATTGGGAAAGGAAAGGGAAAGAAGGAATACAAAAATCAACTAAAATATTCTTTTGTTGTTCAGTTGCTCAGTCATTTCTGACTCTTTGTGACCCCATGGACTACGACACACCAGGCTTCCCTGTCTTTCACCATCTCCCAGAGCTTGCTCAATTTCATGTCCATTGAGTCGGTGATGCCATTCTTACCACATGTATTTATTCTCTTGAAATAGCTTTAAAGCACAAACTAGATGATAAAACTGGGGCTTCCCAGGTGGTGCTAGTGGTAAAGAACCCACCTGCCAATGCTGGAGACATAGAAATGTGGGTTTGATCCCTGGGTAGGGAAGATCCTCTGGAGGAGGGCACGGCAATCCCATGGACAGAGGAGCCTGTTGGGCTACAATCCATAGGGTCACACAGCGTCAGACATGACTGAAGCGATTTAGCATGAACACACGCAGATGATAAAATTAATGAATCATTCTGGAATCAAGCAAGAAGTCTACAGGTTTCTAAGTTGCATGACTCTCAGAAATTAAGCATTCACATTTTCATGGGCATACAGAAAAACATGACTTCATATTATTTCAAAAACAGAACCCAGACTACCTTCTTACAACATTTGTGAAGAAATGTTTCTTCACTTTCCCTTGAAGAAGGAAGTATATTAGTGTTTCAATATCTGAGATGTTTGATTAATATGGAATAAAAAGAGGTTGGAAGATGGAATCTTTGGTTTTGAAATAGAAATTGAGAAAACGTCCACGTTAAGAAGTGCAACTAAAAGTATCTCAACACAAAGGTTGAGATGACCCTAAGAGAAGACTTGGAGGACACTGTACAGGAGGATGTGTGCTGGGAATGTCTGCTGTGTCCTAGAGTAGGATAAATGGAAGATGGATTGGCAGTGCTCTCAGTTACATGCAAAAGCTTAGCTCCTTAAGTTGAACTTTACTGCCTTCATTTAATAGTGGACGGACCATAAGGGGTTCATGCAGTAAATTGTGGACCTGTTCTCAGCATTCAGAATCCTTTCATCGTGTTCCTGAGATGACAGATAAGGACGCTGTTAACTGCCTCCTGAAAGATCTACCCGATCCCTCCCTGTGCACTGTACCACAATGCTTTCAGTAGCGTGAGACAGGAAAGGGAGCCCTCTTCCCAGCCACAGAATGTAAACCGTGGAGGTTTTAAGATAGGACGAGGAGTCAACAAATAACCCCTCTAGCCAACAAGGTGTAAAAACAAGACTGCTGGAGGGCTTCCAGAATGTCTTCTTTCCTATAAAAAAGAGTCACCGTGGTTTTCTGTCTGCCTCCCCACAAGCTTGTGTGAAGACAACTGCAACAAGAGCCACCATTTCGTATCTGTGAGGGGAAAGTCATGAGACACACGGGAAACCAGCCCAGAGTTCCGCCAGCCCTGATGGCTCAAGAGAAACTTCCCTGGAGCCATCCATCCTGGAACTCTTGCAACGTGAGAGAAGAGCTTTCTCATCTTATTCAAGACATTCATATCGATATTGTTACTTGAAGGCAGAAATCACTAGGCTCTAAATCACACAGTGTGGCTAATTTAGATGTGGTGTAGCCCCACTCTGATCTGCCTTTAAGCCCCGCCTCTAGGGTCATATCTCTCAGTCTACAATCAATGCAGGAGGTAGGGCAGGATGTCTTGCCAGTGTGTATACAGTGAGCCTGGCTACTGAGTTAGACATTTTCTGCCTAACAGTCTGTTCCGTGCTCCATAAAGCTGTGACTCTGCCTCAGTGTCTCCTCTGCAACTTCAGTTTCCTTTTAGGCTTTTGGCCCCAAAATAAACTCCAGTCCTTCACCTGTAGGATGAAACCCACTCTTACCCTTCTCAGAAGTGGTCCTCTGAAGGACTGCATCAAGATAAATCAGGATGTTCTGGTTGCTTATTCAAAGTATGGGTGCCTGGCCCCACCCACAGGCTCTCAGGAAGTGCTGTGGTAATAAGTGTCTAGTTAACTCTGACGTCGGTGAAAGCTGCAAACTCTGCCTTATCCTCTGACTGTCCTTTCACTGGGCCCATGCAAGAGAAAGCACAATACCAGTCTCATTGCCTCTACCTATCCAGATTTGGGTTGCATCCCCTGGATTTCCTCTTGTTTCTTGCCCTTCACACCATGTTGAGCCTGCCAAAGTCTGGCACTTCCACAGGACATGTCATTGGACTGCCCACCTGCCTCTAGGAGCCAGTCCATTGAGTAGAGTCCATTTCCTTGGTCCAATATTTTCTGGCTCAATCTTTCTCCCCAGTGCCCACTATTAAGCCAAAATTAGTAATTATCACATCTGTAAGTTCTCAGCCAGCCAATGTCCAAGTGTCTGAAATCCACTAATTATTAGAAACTCAGATTTTTTTACAAAAAAATTCCTTAAAAGAAAAATCTGAGGCATAAACTTAGAGAATGATTGGCGCAAGAGAGCTAGGTCAGCACTGCATGGCTGTATTACGAAATCAAAATGCTTTTGATGTATCTGTCAGCTTTGCATTTTGTTCCTTAAAAAAAAAAAAAACCTCTTAGGGCAGGGAAAAAATTCTATGTTGCTTATTTTATTTATTTATGTATTTATATATGTACCTATGTATGTATTTATTTAGAAAAGCCCCAAACTATTTTTTGACCATGCCGCAAGGCTTGTAGGATCTTAGTTCCCTGACCAGGGACTGGCCTGGGCCCTTGACAGTGAAAACCCAGAGTCCTAACCACTGGACTGCCAGAGAAGTCCCAAGAAAACCCAAAACCTTTAATTTTCAACATGAGCTACATGGTCATGAAGACAGTGCAAAATGACCCACTCCAACCCATGGGCCCAAGAAACCCTCCCTTCCCAGGAGCCCAAGAGACTCCTGCTCCAAGAGATGAGAGTGGGGAAAGGTGAGTGAGTGGAGAGTAAGGCTGAGGACCAGGGGTCCTGCCTTCCTGCCCACCCCTTAGAGGCAGTAGTAGAAAAGGCTCTAGAGATGATGCCTGAGGCCCTGGGTTTAAATCTCCACTTTGCCCTCACAGAAGCTACGAGTCAAGTGGGTACAGTCAATATACTGCCTATTTTAAAAATAAAGAGATTCGAAGACTCTGTCCCTTCCCCAAAGTGATATGGTGCCCATCTGAGTCCAAACTCCAGTGTAAATAAGCAAAAAGCTTTCCTCATTAACAGCCCTGGTTTAGTTTTATATTCCATCAACTGTGCCTGTTCTGCTTCCCATGCCTCTGCATTCAATGGGCAATTCTCAAACCTTAGCTTATTTGTTCTCGTGGCAATACTTGTTCCTGTTGACCTTTACCTTTCTTGAAATCCTTTTATTCTTTGGATTCCTCAACAACTCTTCTTCCTGGTTCTCCTCTGCCCCACCTCCCACAGCTTCAAGCACACCTGCTTATCCAACCAATGCTTGTTATTCTCCACATAAAAGCTGGCAACCTACAATTAGAAAAGAAAGGAGGTGAGATCTCAAGGAATAGGAACTATTTAATGCATTGTGTTTTCCTTAGTAAGCCTATTCAACAGAACTTTCTGTAATTGAGCATTCGACTTATGACTGAGGAAGTGAACAGTTTTAACTTAATTGAAATGGCTGCAATGTGGAGAACGGCTACCATATTGGACAGTATAGTATAGAGTCTCACAACATAAAGGATGGTGCATGGTGTGTGGTCTGTGGGACCAGCAGGCTGTGCATCACCTAGGTACCAGTTAGAAATACAGAATCTCAGGCCCTACCCTAGATCCACTGAAATAGAATTTGCATCTTAACAAGATCACCAGGTCATTCATAAGCACAATAACATTTGAGAAACGTTGCTTAGAAAGTTTAATTTCGAAGCACTATAGTGATGGACACCTGTTTATATCCCAGTGCACCTATGGCTATTATTATATCTGAAGAAGTTTCCTTCTGTGAATTTTTACAAAGTCCTTCTCAATACATTAATTAAATACTTCATTAATCATATCTTGATTGAAGTCCCACTGGATGTCAAAATACTAAGATAAGTCTTTTATTTCAGAAAGCAACTGAGTTTAATCTATTGACCTGAGCTATGTCTCATCCTTCTCTTGAGGGGGTATCATGTGTTCTAAAACCACTACTTCCTTTCCTTTGTTCTGAGGAAGTATTATCTTCCTTTCATTAAGGAGTAGAATATAGAAGAGAAAAAAAATTTAACCACATTGTTCAATAATCTCCAAACAGGTAACCAGCTTGACTGTGAAATCAGGTCACTCCCCAAGGCTTATGAGAAGACTCACGCAAAGCGTTTAAAGAGTTGAAGCTAAAAAGATTGGAGAAAAAGTTTACGTTGAACAAATGTTTTCTCATTTTCTGTTGAATGTCTCCATGCTCTGGGATCTCCCAAAGGTTAAAGAGACTCAATTTCCTAAAAAAGAGACAAGACTCTTTGGAATATAGTGAAGCTTCCAGATGCAGTGGCTTGGGAGATGGTCACTTTGGGTGACAGGGAAGGTCATAAAGAAGGGTGGGCTGGGAGTCTCAGAGGCAGGGCGCCTGTGTGGCCTCTACTTGGGCTGCCTCAGTTCCTTCTGTAAAATGAAGTATTTGGATTTGTTAGAGCCTCTTTTAGGTCAGTTCTAGCTCTCACACTCATCTTTGAAAACCTGTAAGAATGAAGTTAAAATGATTAAGTCATTATCTGCGAAAGAAGGATCGTTTCACAGTCACTTTTAGAAAATCATATACATTTATGCATTTATTCAACAAATACTGAACTCATTCAACAAGTATGTGCTGCACACTGATCTGGGCACTGGGAAGTGACAATGACGGTACCGTTAGGGTCAGTGAAATCCAGCTTAGGAAAGTGGTAAATCAATCAGCAGCTGATAATTCTCAAACCTTGTTTACATGCCTAAGCCATTGACTGAGGCTTTGAAATGCCAGGCAGGGTGCCCTGTTTGATTTAGAGTCCAAAAGTTAAAGACACAGCATATCCTTAGGTACGTTCCAGGCAGCTTATCTCAGTAGACCAGAAGGCAGGCGATAGACCCACAATGAACAATTAACCAAGTAAAACACCTTGTGGAAAATCATATGTAAAAACTTCAATTGGGGCAGTGTGGTGTGTCCCCTGAGCAGTTGCCCAACACTGTGGCAGTTAGAGAGGTCTTCTCAGAGGGTGTTCACATTAGCAGTGAGACCTGAATGACCAGAGGCAGCCTGATGTGTGGAAGTGAGAAAAGCACTCTGGGCAGAGACTCACAGATGCACCTGAAACTAACACAACACTAAATCAACTTTACTCGGCCACAAAAAAGAATGAAATGATGCCATGAGCAGCAACACGCATGGGCCTAGAGACTATCATATTAAGTGAAGCAAGTCAGAGAGAGAGAAATATCATACGATATCAATATACGTGGGATCTAAAAAAAGATGATACAAATGAAGTTATTAAAAAAAACAAAAACAGAAAGCAATCTTAAGCTTACCAAAGGGGAAATGTGGGTGGTGAGGGATAAATTAGGAGTTTAAGATTAATATTTATACACAACTGCAGGTGTATACAAAGTAGATAATCAATAAGGACCTACTATACAGCACAGGGAACTCTACTCAATATTCTGTATTAACCTATTTGGGGAAAGAGTCTGAAAAAGAATAGATATATGTATATGTACAACTGAATCACTGGGCTATACATGTGAAACTAACACAAAACCGTAAAACAACTATACTGCAGTAAGTCATACTTACGATTACATTATAAACCTAAAAAAAAGAAGAGGGTTGTATTGTTTTGAACTGGGGAATTTCTAAGCTCTCATACTAAGGTTTTGTTATTTTTCTTAAAAACCTGAATGAAAAGAGCTGAATTCTGAGTATAGTGAGAAAAATATACTAAATAAATGCATTCTTCTAGCTGTGTTTTAACTGCAATATATACACTTTTTAATACTTTGAATTCCTCATGCTGTCAGTGTGAACAATTAATCTGTGTGCTGGCCATAGTTTTGAATTATAGCTGACTTTTATTTTTAGGCTCCACTGTTGGTCACAACTGACATTTCCTAGTTAGTCCTTCGTCAGAGAAGCAAATCCTAAATATAGCATAGTTTCTATGGGAACATACTTTATCTTGAAGATTCCAAGAAACACATTTTATCTGAAAAACGAGACCTGCCAGATAAAATGTGAAAATCCAGGCTCACAATCCAGATTTTCTATTTTCAAAATAATATGATTTAAGAAGAGATGTTTAAAATGGATTGAAAAATTGGCTCCATGAGAAATCTTTCTGAGTTGAATTGGTACAGATCTGCTTTTGACTGTAAGAGTTGGAAATCTCATCTTTTATTGTTTTTCTTGAAATAATCAAGCACATGACTCTATTATGTTTAGATTCTATTGTTTTATATCTCTGTGGCAACAAACACTGTTGGGTGATCATCTAGCAGATGGCGTAGGTGGTGATGATATTCATTCTTTCCAAAGTAAATGAAAATTTTATCTGTTGTTACTGAAATGTAGGTCATAATGAGTTTGCTTTACAGGTTATTGAGTTTTGGGCCTTTTAAATAACTGTAGCTGAACAGTAATATGATTGGGGGCTGCATTTGCTTGTGAGTATAAAAGGCATGTTGGTTTCTTTCATCTTTAGGTGTACTAAACCCAATTTCCTTAAACTTACTCTTTGAGACCTTAAGACAGCTAAAGATGACTATGCAATTAGAAGTAAGTTGACTGGAAGTAAGAAGACTGATGGAAGAATATTTAAGACTTTTGAGAAAAACAAAACGAGCCCTTTTGTGGAAGTTACATCACCAGATGGTCAAGCTCCAAAGGAGTCATATCTCCAAATGGCAGTTATTGAGGGAAGGGAGTCTTTGGAAATTGAACACCAGAGAGATAAATAATTTGATCTTACTGCTGAGAATATGAAAGTCTCATAGGAAGTACTCCTCTCCATCATTCTTGTACTGAATATGAAACATGTTGGATATAATAAGTGCAATAAGGAACAGCACTGGGGGTGAAAAAAGCTCTAAATTGTTCATGCTAATAAGAAAAATTACTGTAAAGAAATAATGGATAGTGAAAATGAAAGTCCTAACTTAGGAAGAATGGTTTGAGTCTGTCTCACCACTACCTTTAGAGATAAACATCTGTTGGTGGCCCAGATGCTTTATCTGGACCCTTCGTCTTGACAGTGTAACTTCAGAAGTTCTCAGCCTAAAGCTTGAGCTCTCCACCAGTCATTATCCATGACTTCCCTTGACTGTTGTTAGTGAAGACTTGTTTCTAGAAAGCGATTCTTATTACCTGCTCTGACGTAGATCACCAACAAATGACCAGGTTGCCTTGAGTCTTCCATCAGCAGAAAATCATAAGAGGAAAAGAACAAGTAAGTAGTTTGGGTGGTCATTTAATGGTTTCTGCATGTGAAACAGAGCTAGAAATCTCAATGCTTGGTTTTTACAAGCAAAGAAATACTTAGAAATTTCCTGGGCTTGGCGGTTCTAAGGCTAAGGTCCTGAGAGAAAGGAAAAGGGATGATCCAACTCCTCTCTTTGCTAAAAATTTATCCCAATGCATTTGAATATTTATAGGGTGATTCTGAGAGATAACTTCAAAAGGGTGGAATTTTATTTTATGATATAGCTTTGTATACACTGTAGAAGGAGAAGTAGCATGGAGACTTTTAAGACCAAGTCCATGTCAAGGAATTTATTGGCTCTTTAGACATGGAATCTATCTTACTTCTCATAACATTCTTACAAACTAGATCTCATTCCCATATTTGCAATTGAAGAGGCAACTTCAATGATAAGCGTATAAAAACCACTTAAACTGGTTGGACTTGATAGATTATTTAAGTTTTCCTTGCTTTAAAGTCATTTCAAACTTACATCTTGTCTCCTTAGACTGCAGGACTACTGACACTTCAAAATTTTAGTAGTTTTGTATTTGTTTTTCATAAGTCACATAAAACTATTTTGTTTCACACAAAAAGTATACAAGCATTATGTATTTTATGTATATGTACTTGGCTAGAGTGCATATTTCAGCATATAAAATTTAGATTGTTATGCAAAATATAATTATATTTCTAAGTTACAATAAAATCTTATTTGAGGGTAGTCAACCTGACAGGGCCAATGTAAATTTTTTCATAAACAAAGATTTAATTATTCTAAGAAGATTCCATGGTAGCAGAAGGAAAATTCTAAGAGACTAAGGTATTCACTGTGGAATAACTTCTCCCTCAGAAACATGCTCAAACTTCTTCTGGCCACATGGAGAGCAGATACATGAGGAAAATGGACACAGATCATTCCAGATGGGAAAGTTTGACTTGTTGAAGCCTGGGTCTCATACAATCTAATCAAAGATCTGAAAAAGTTTTTTTTTAATTGTCAAATATTTATTATATACTTAATAACGCAACAACAATTTTATGTAACATAACTGTGTATCTGCCCCTATGTAGAGTAAGGAGAAAAAAGTAAATAATGTCTTTTTTGTCTTTGCTGTTTCACCTTAAGGATCATTACTTTGTGTAGCTCTCTCTCTTTTTTTTTTATGTATATAGAGTTGTCTCAAACACACTGACTCATTTAATTTTTCAGTGATGTAGGCAGTATGTGAAGTGAAAGTCGCTTAGTCGTGTCTGACTCTTTGCAACCCCATGGACTGTACTGTCCGTGGAATTCTCTGTAGCCTCTCCCTTCTCCAGGGGATCTTTCCAACCTGAGGATAGAACCCAGGTGTCCTGCATTGCAGAAGAATTCTTTACCAGCTGAGCCACAAGGGAAGCCCGAGAATACTGGAGTGCGTAGCCTCCCCCTTCTCCAGCGGATCTTCCCAACCCAGGAATCGAACTGGGGTCTCCTGCACTGCAGGCGGATTCTTTACCAACTGAGCTATTGTAGGCAGTATGATCTTCTGTATTTCATAGCTAGAGTTCTGTGAGGCCAGATGACTTATGCATGCTCTAACAGTGAACAAATGACCAAGTGGCACTTACGTATAGCAAAGCGCATTGCCAAGCATTCTTGTCTTTCTGCTATACAATCACTGCCCCAGTACCTGAAAAACTTAAACGAAAACTAAACAGAACCTACCCTCAAACCCCAAATTTTTACCAAATGTGGCACACCAATCCAGGAAAGTTTCAGAGTTTGGAAGAAGAAAAGAGTGAAGGTAATATGTATATTATAGGCCACTTCTTCCTCAAAGCTGTTCACAGAAAATATTTTCAAGTGTCTGATATATCTTCTTACAACAATTTCATGTGACTTACATGATCTCTACAGTATCTCAAGCTGGATTTTCTGAAAATAGGAAGGATGGCCTTTGTATTATGGATCTGATATGGGATGTTTGCTGGGTACATACAGACCCTACCATCATTAAAACTTTATTTTGTTCATCATGATTTTTTTGCATTAGTTTTGATTCTAAAAAATATTGCATTAGACTGTTACTTATTTTGATGACTGAGTCTCTAGCCCTTCCTTAAATTTTATGCCAGAGAATAATATGTCTTATCCTCAGCCCTGTGCTGGTACGTGAATTTAGGCATTTCCGTGAACAGAATGCCTGACTGCCCAATGACAAGTTTTATATTTAATCTTATTTTTGTTATTTGGTTTCACTCTCTGTCTTTTCAGTATTTTTGAGTAATAAAGATGAGTCTCTGACAATATTTTTTGGGTACTCAGTTCATGGGCAGTTGCTGTGCAGTTTTAATATATCTACTCTAATTTTATAAAACTTTTAATTTAAGGACTTATGGCCTCCTAAGCATTTTGTGGTGAAAGATGGAGCTGACCAATGTGACCACCCTGTCAAACACTTCGAACACAGACCTGAGTCGCTGTGACAGGCACTGCAGAATGATTCTCATATCACTGTACAGTGTGGTTTTGCTGGGAGGCGCTGCAGGGGCCATTGCGATGTCTTATATGATGCTCAAAAGGAACAGCCAATCAATCGTCGCCACGATTGTTCTCAATATCATCGTGCTACACTCCATCCTCCTGTTCAGCCTTCCCTTCCGCCTCAGCTATTATGTCTTAGTTGTCTGGGAGTTTGGATCCTTCACCTGCCGATTGGTTAGCGGCATAATATATGGTCATATGTATTTCACCTTTGTTTTCTATGTGGCCATCATCATAAGTCGATTGCTCTTGTATTTTAAGAAACTGCAAACTCAGTTCCAAAAGTACCATGTGGTGGTTTTAAGCATTATTATTTGGCTGGTGGGCAGTGTAATTTTTTTGCCAATATTTTTTTTACAATATGGCACCAATCCAAGTTACTCAGAACAACAGTGTTTTGAGTTCTACAAAGACCTCAAACGCAAGGAGTTTATTATCTTGAACTACTCTATGATTGTCATTATGATGACAACAGTTGTGACCCTCTTTCTGATACAGATGTGGGTCATTGTTCAACTGGTAAAGGCTCTTTGGCCAGACATGTGGACCCATCAAGAGTACAGAGCTCAAATCAAGAGCTTCTTCTTCCTCCTCATAATAGTGGTTTGTTTTATACCCCATCATGCCTTCCGGATACACTTCATTCAACATTACTCAGAGACAGAAGATTCTGAGTTAGTTCGTTATAACGAAATTTTTGTTGCTTTAACTACAGCCTGTTGCCTGGATATGCTGTGTTTCGTAGGTGGTGTTATCCATTAAATACGCCTGTGTTACTTGCTTTGTTGATCAGTTTCTCACTATTGTAATAAAATAGTTTCAATTGAGTAGCTGCTTCCACAACTTCGAAAGTTTTCAAATTCTTGTTCTTAATCATCACCAAAATGATTTTTTCACAAAAAGGTAATGAGGATTGATTTTTTTCCCTCTTCTCAGCGACCTGTTACTAGTTCTTCACTAACTGAATATGTTCAATTGCCTTAACTCTACACAAGTTGATCCCAACCATCCAGACTCAACCCCTATCTCTTTTTTTCTTGTAATATTTACTTCCACTATGCACAGCTATTGGCTTTCTCAATGTACTCTCTTCTTTGCATTTATTCTCACTGAGCTTTGATCCTAGAATGTTCTTCAAGGTCCAGAGAACCCAAAGATAAAGACTTTACAGAAGCCTTAACTTATTCAACTTATGGTCAACTTGTCAATGACTCTATCTTGAAAATTACTGATATTTTACCATATTTGGAGGAAAGAATTAGCTCAGAAAGTCAAGAGACCTAGAGGAAATTCTTTCGGAATTGATGGGGCATTGTTGTGGTTTGATTCTGATTAAGATATAACAGACAGTCAGGAAGCTGAGATTACCTCCCAGAGCTCCCTTTCCAAACATGCAGCCATAAAGCAGGAAAAGAAATAGAAAAAGGTGGAAAACAACTGGACTTAGTCTAGGCATACTGGCAGACTGTATTAGAGCCATGCCTCCGAGACTGTGGGACTCTTCTGAAGCTTCTTTAAGACACCATATATAACCAGGAAGTGTTAAACAAAATCAGTCAGTGTCAGTTAAACTCAATAAAACAACCAAGACAACCAACTCAGATTCTACTTATCAAACACAGACATCGATAGATCCTTATGCTTTGCTTTGCTTATAATTATACTCCATAAAGAGGACTTACCACTTCTTCCCTCTCTAGTAAATTGGCCAGAGGCTTTAGTCTTGGCCAAGACAACTTCATGCCAGGGCGCTGAAGAATCTGGCAGGAAGTTCTGACTTGGCTCCATTACCCTTTTATCAAATATCCTTCCCACTCATTCTGGATTTTAGAGAGAAATGAAAAAAGTTCACCAAGAATTATAAATGTACATGCATCTTGAAACTGGCTTCTGAGTTTTCATTTCCTTGTGATTTTCTACTGGGTCTATCAGACAGAAAGTCAAGTAGATTACTGGAAAAGGAGGGAAAATTGTACCCCCTGTGCCAGAGAGAAATTGTGCAGTACCTAAAGTTTACCATACTGTAAGGTCAATATCATAAACCTGTTATATGGAAACAATCTTTTTTTTTTAATGCATTTACTTTTAAACAGTAGTCTTCAGAGTGGAGTGGGTACAATAATACCCACTTCAGAGTGGAGTGGGTACAATAATAATTTAGTGGAATGTAAAAAGAGTAGTAGAAATTTATTTCTATTTATTTTATATTAAAATATAGTTTATTGTACTGATATTCATAAAGGAACTTATCAGCAATGTATGGGTATAAACTATGTATAAATATTATTTAATGAGGATATATACATTTTTTTTTACTGATAAGGATGTAAGATCAAAATAATCTGATATCCACTGTTCCTGAAGACTATTCAAGTAATGATAATATTCCCTGTCAAAATGTTTTTCTCTTAGAGATAAGACCATTCTTTCTTTAGTGAAAGTATCTTGATGAGATGTAATGAAATGTAACTATCAAGATAATATAGAAAAGCATATGATATTACCATTGGATACCTAACAAATGTATTTGTACAGACCATCTATTATTGCCCTTGTCAAATTGCCTTATAAGTATGCTGCGGCTGCTGCTAAGTCGCTTCAGTCATGTCCGACTCTGTGCGACCCCATAGATGGCAGCCCACCAGGCTCCACCATCCCTGGGATTCTCCAGACAAGAACACTGGAGTGGGTTGCCATTTCCTTCTCCAATGCATGAAAGTGAAAAGTGAAAGTGAAGTCGCTCAGTTGTGTCCGACTCGTAGTGACCCCATGGACTGCAGCCTATCAGGCTCCTCCGTCCATGGAATTTTTCAGGCAAGAGTACTGGAGTGGGGTGCCATTGCCTTCTCGGCTTATAAGTATGTTTGTGTGTAGTTATCTCTTATACACTCCTCACTTCAGACCAAAGGAATGTGTCTTATTTGATTGTGTATATTTAATCCTACCTTGAAAATCAAACTGCTCTTGAAGTTAGAAAAGTGTGAAATCAGACACTGGAGGTTGGATATTGTGAGATCTGGGAATTGCAAATTCGGTCCTCAAGTAGTAATCATCTGTCCTATGAGCCCTCTGCCCAGGCTGGAAGCTGCTCACCCAACAGGTAATAAACCAATGACCTCATAAATCTGGTCAGATGGAGGTTTGTGCTGGTATCTCTCAATCTGGATGATGATAAATATTGATATTTCAGAGTAAAAACTACTAAGATCAAGAGTACTCTAGATCTCAGATATTAACCAGATCAAGGATACATCTTCAGATTAGCTGATTTACCAGTAATTTTCTTTTTCTCTCAAGCAGTTATTTTGCCACTTGATAGGAAATACATCTTCAATAAAACTCTATGCATAAAAGGTTACTATTAACTCCTTCATTTATAAGGAGCTAAAACAAAGATAAACTCTCTACCCACTTTATTTATACTAAATCCAGAATCTTTAGTGCTTCAGGCTTACAAAGGGGATATCAGTTGGACAAAGTACTGTGAGCTGATCAGATATTCATTTCCTGTCAAGTTCCCACCAGGAAATCACACAAATTAGGATATTCATTTCCTGTCAAGTTCCCACCAGGAAATCACACAAATTAGGCTAATTCAAGGATAACACAATGATGAGAGACTATTATAAAGAAGTGTATACAACGCAGGGAAATCCAAAACAATGGCACTCCAAGGCTAGTAATAGTAACGCTGTCACTATCCTTATGCCCAAAATGACAAACAGGGGTACTGGTGACCAAAAAGTGGAAACAGGAGTATTGTGGAGTGAAAGTGAAAGTCGCTCAGTTGTGTCTGGCTCTTTGTGACCCCATGGACTATACAGTCCATGGAATTCTCCAGGCCAGAATACTGGAGTGGGTAGTCTTTTCCTTCTCTAGGGGATCTTCCCAATCCAGGGATCCAACCCAGGTCTCCTGCATTGCAGGCGGATTCTTTACCAGCTGAGCCACAGTTCAGTTCAGTTGCTCAGTCATGTCCGACTCTTTGCAATTCCATGAACCACAGCACTCCAGGCCTCCCTGTCCATCACCAACTCCTGGAGTCCACCCAAACCCATGTCCATCGAGTCAGTGATGCCATCCAACCATCTCATCCTCTGTCATCCTCTTCTCCTCCTGCCCTCAATCTTTCCCACAAGGGAAGCCCAACTGTGGAGTGAGCTGCTTTGAAAGAAGCTATGACCTTGGGCCAATAAATCAATCATCCCACGGCAAAGCTGTAGAAAATAAACCAGTGGAATATATACCATCATTTTATTCTTCTCCACCCCTCCAATGTTTTGGTGATGTTCTCTATTTGCTGATTTCACTAGAAGGCAAGGGAGACTGTTGAGGTGGTTAATACAAGTTAAGCTTTTCTGGGTAGAGAATCATGGAGAAAAATGTTGGCAGACCCCTACTTTCAAAAATATTCTTTATTGAAGTCATTGCTCCTAAAACAGAAGCAAAAAAGCAGAGCTCAAACTTGATGGTAAGATGTGATTTTTAAAAAAATGTCCAGAAGATGATAAAATGTAGACTGACATATTTCAAAGAATAAGCAACATAAAAATTTCAGCGATGAAGCTCATACTGAAAACTTCATAAAAGAGAATTTGTTTAGAACATGGTAAAGAATCTGGCAGTCAGGATCAGTAAAAGCAAACAATTACATGAAAATTTTTTCAAAAATTAAAAACAATTAGCAGGAAAATAATTGGTTGTGGACCACAGAAAGGGAGTTCTAACATACATACTGGTATCTTTTTAGAAGTTTCTATTTCATCTCTCTTTTAAAATATACTTTTGTTGGGCATGGGATTCTAAGCTGACAGTTCTTTTCCTCCACTGTCTTCTTACTTAGAGCTTTGGTTTCAGGGTATTTCTAGCCTCATTGAATGAGTTTGGAAGTATACCTCTTCTATTTTCTGGAAGAGTTGGAGAAAGATTGGCATTAAATCTTCTCTATATGTTTGCTGGAACTCACTTTTGAAGTCATCTGATCCTGGATTCTTTTTCTTTGCAGGGTCTTTGATTAGTGATTTCATTTCTTTACTTATAGATCTGTTGAGATTTTCCCTATCACCTAGAATCATTTTATGTAATATTATGTTGGCAGGCATTTACACATTTAACCTAAGTTATCCAATTTATTAGTGAACTGTTGTTCATAGTATTCTCTTAAAATCCTTAGCTATTTCTGTAAGCTTGGTAGTAATTTTCTAACTCTTATATCTGATTTTGTGTATTTGTGTTTCTCCCCTATTTTCTTTGTCAGTCTAGCTAAACATTAATTTTTATTATGATTTCTAAGAATCAACTTTCAGTTATGTTGATTTTCCCTGTTTTTTATTTATGTCCACTGTAAATTTTATTATTTCCTACCCTCTACTAGCATTCATTGTAATTTCACCTGGTTGGATGTTAGATATTTTTGTATTTTTGTAAGTATTCTTGAACTTTCTTCTGGGAGGCAGTTTGTTCCTCATTAAGGTATTGTTTTTAAGATCTGTTAGGCAGGTCCAGAGCAATATTACATCTAGGGCTATTTATTCCACATTATTCAAGCAAGAACTTGCTGAGTTCCATACCTCGGTTCGGTTCGGTTCGGTTCAGTCGCTCAGTTGTGTCCGACTCTTTGCGACCCCATGAATTGCAGCATGCCAGGCCTCCCTGTCCATCACCAACTCCCGGAGTTCACCCAGACTCACGTCCATCAAGTCAGTGATGCCATCCAGCCATCTCATCCTCTGTCGTCCCCTTCTCCTCCTGCCCCCAATCCCTCCCAGCATCAGAGTGTCCCAAAAATTATTAAATTCTTCAATATGCCTGGTGGGAACATGTACTATTCCCAACTCTATGTGAACAATGGGCACAATTCCCACTAATCCTCTAATATTCATTCTTCCTTCCCTAGACAGATCAGTACTCAGCTGAACATTCAAGGAGAGGGTGGTTATATAAGTGTCTGGAGTTCTCTCTCTGTTTTGGTCTCTCTTTTCTGTTACCTCTCCCTAAAAATGCTGATTGCCTGCATTCTCAGCTCAGCCTCCTTAACCTGGGGACTGTGCCTGGTTCAACCTGGGTTGTCCTCCCTATGCGGCACCCTAGAAACTTACAAGGCAGTGATCTAAAGCAATCATCTCCTGTATTTCCTGTCTCTCATTGATCACTGCCCTTCTTTACCTGATGTTCATCCAATGTCTTGAAAACCACTGTTACACGTATCTTGTCAGTTTGTTATTGTTCCAGGTAGTATGTTTAATCTGGTTTCCATCACTCCATCTTGGCCAGAACCACAGGAATTTAGTATGTAACAACATGTCATAACTATTCATGATCTTTTTTCTTATCTATGGGCTCAGCAATCTGTCTCGGATACTATCATGGTGCTAGTGGTAAAGATGCATTGGAGAAGGAAATGGCAACCCACTCTGGGGTTCTTGCCTGGAGAATCCCAGGGACTGGGGTAGCCTGGTGGGCTGCCGTCTATGGGGTTGCACAGAATCGGACACGACTGAATCGACTTAGTAGCAGCAGCAGCAGCAGCAGTGGTAAAGAACCCGTCTGCCTGAGATGTGGGTTCAATCCCTGGATCAGGAAGATCCCACTCCAGTATTCTTGCCTGGAGAATCTCATGGACAGAGAAGCCTGGGGGGCTACAGTCCATAGGGTCACACAGAGTTGGACACGACTGAAGTGACTTAGCACACATGCATGAGGATGACCTACTTACAGGGGTTGTAATCAAAATTTTACTTCTTTCTTTTATTGATTAATCACTGAATCATTTGTGTAAAAGGATATCAGCATTGATCATCTGAAAACATTTCAGTCATGTAATTCTTCTCCCTTCTCCATGCCCACTCCCATTTCCCCTGCATTCTTTCTCTACCATCTCCATTCAATTCTTAACTAGATAGGAATTTTTGTGAAAAGTTAGTCTTTCAAGTTTTAGGTAGACAGGACTTCCACACGGGTGTACTAATCAAAATATTTTAGAGTTATATCTTTGCATGACAATAGAAAACAATAATTGAATACTTGCCATTAGCTGGAGATGGTTTTAAGCATTTTGTATCTTTTAAATCATTGAATCCACACAGCAGTCATTAAATAGGCTCCATTATTAGCTCCAGTAAAGACTACAGAGTGGCTTCCCTGGTGGCTCAGTGGTAAAGTATCCACCTGCCAATGAAGGAGGCTGGGTTTTGATCCCTGGGGAGGAAGGTTCCCTGGAGAAGGGAATGGCAACCCACTCCAGTATTCTTGCCTGGAACATCCCATGGACAGAGGAGCCTGGTGGGAAACAGTCCATTCGGTTGCAAAGAGTTGGATGTGGCTTAGCAGCTAAACAATAACAAATACTACAGAGAGGTTAAGAAACTTGCCTAAGATTGCAAAAGCTACCATATCTAATATTGCTTCATGGGGATTTCACAGAAAATGTGTGTGCTGGGTGGAAGGAAGAGCACAAATTAGCTAGAAAAGCCTTTTAAAAAAAAAAAAAGTTTTTTTGATGTGGGCCATTTTTAAAAGTCTTTATTGAATTTGTTACAATATGTGTTTCTGTTTTCTGTTTTTGTTTTTTGGCCCTGAGGCATATGGGATCTTCACTTCCCAACCAGGGATCAAACCCTGTGCCCTCTGCATTGGAAGGCAAAGTCTCAACCACTGGACCACCAGGAAAGGCTCTAGAAAAAGCCTTAGCGTAATAACCTTATTTATTCACAAACTACCAGTCACACAGAGCAAGGTTGAGCCAGAAGGTGTGATTACTCAAACCTAAGGTGATCATGCACAAGGGCTTTTGCACAATTACTTGTTTTCTGGGGATTTGATTGTCAATAGTGGTAATGAGTCTTCTTTTTCCACCTTGTCATCCTAAAACCTGAACTCACATTTTTCCCTCCAGGTCTGATTCTCCTTTTGTATCTCTCATTCATGTGAAAAGCATCATTCATTCACTCAAACCTGAAACTTATTTCTATATTTTCTCCCACTTGCTCACCTTGACAAAGAGTTGGTCTCCAAGTCTCACTGATAACAGCCCCCAAGTATTCCACAAACCTGACTCTTTTACCCTGTACCTCCAGTCTCTGCCTTCATTGAGGTCTTTAGCCCAGCTCTCCTGGGTGGCTAAAATAGTCTTCTATCTATTACCTCCTGTTTCATTGCCGCCCCCCCACCCCTCCCCCAATCATATTTGCTTCTATTACCAGGCTGATGTCATGGTGGTTTTCCTAGAATTGAAACCTTTTTATGTCAACTGTCAATTTTAAATCCTCCCACTTTAAGCCTTGAGAACATTGACACTGTTTTCATATGAAGCCCACACATAATCTTGTTCTTACGGGACCTCTGTGCTCCAGCCACAGGTGGCCTTTCTGAACTCATAGGGACCTTACCCAGATCCTTTATTTCAGGCCAAGCATCACAATCACAATTCTCTGTGTGTCTGACTCTTTCATCCTCTACGACTTGGCACATCCTGTTTTCTCCACCTTGTAGTCACCTTCCTTCCTCGTACCCTCTTCATCCCAATGGCCTCACTCTGTGGTCCATGCTCAGCTTTGCTATACCTTCTGCTCTTGCCTCCAGTCCTTCACGGCGAGTGGAGGGAGTAATTACGGTAAGTCCCCTACATATGAACCTTCCTGTTGGGAACTTTCAAAGATGCGAAAGTGTGTTCACATGTTGCAACTTACCCTCCATCTCCTATTGCTGATGATCCTTCAGTTCTACATCTTCCACCTCCTTTCCCCGCTCCAGGCAGTAACTCTTCTTGCCTGCTCACTTGGTGCCAGCCCCTTTATGCCAACTGCTGTCCTGCACAACTGTACTTTTCAAGGTACTAAATATAAGATGAAAAATTTTTTTTTATGTTTTGTGTTTGTTTCTGGTGTATTATTTGTGTGAAAGCATTGTAAACTCATTATAGTACAGTACCATATAGCTGATGGTATTAGTTGGCTAACTTTGTTGGATTTCTGAACAAATCAGACTTAAGAACATGCTCTTGGAACAGAACTTGTAGGGGACTTACTGTATTCTTACTTGTCTTTTCCAAAGGCATGGGCCGGATCTCGTGGTGCCCCTTCCCTACTTCCAGACTGAGTTATGAACTCCTATTTAACCAACCCCCTGTTATTTTACATAGGTCTCTATTGCAGCAACTTTCCTCTAGCATGATAAGCCTCGGTGTCAGACAGTGAGAGCAGAGAAGAAACTAAGTGACATTTATTTCTTTATCTTTAGGGTTTATTGTATTACATGTTTTAATTATTCTCAGAACCTTAATTTTTTATTTAGTGTGAAAAGAGAGTATTATTATTTGAATGACATTTAAATTGGCATTCAGAATCTAGAATGTTTGACCTGAAGGAGATAGAGAAAATTAACAAAAATGTACATAAATTTCTCCTAGATAGAGTAGTTTGTTTCTATGTCTAGCTCAAATGATGAACTTAAAGTAAATCCCTACAGTATTTATTTTCTTTATCATCTAATGACCTGGATCAGAGTGCTTAAATTTAAAACTAGGAATTTTGTTTAAAATTCAAAAAATAGGAATCCTCACCAAGCAGTTTTCAAATGTGTCAAGAATGTCTGCTATTTCCAAATGCACTAATTTGCCAAATAATTTTTGAGTGTTTTTGTGCAAGTGATGTTGCCAGGTGCCAGAGATAACCACAAGAAGAGAGCAAAGTGAAAACAATTTGGCAATTTTACAAGCCAGTTCCTCTCCTATAGTCCTTCATATATATTTAGAGATCCAGAGAACCTAGAAGTGAATCAGTAAGATACCAATAAACCTATGAGCCAAGAAAAAATGGAATGCTATAGATAGTGCTGTGTGAGGACCGAAAAACAAAGTGGCAGGTCAGTGTTCAGTTCAGTTCAGTCGCTCAGTCGTGTCCGACTCTTCGCGACCCCGTGAATCGCAGCATGCCAGGCCTCCCTGTCCATCACCAACTCCCGGAGTTCACTCAGACTCATGTCCATCGAGTCAGTGATGCCATCCAGCCATCTCATCCTCTGTCGTCCCCTTCTCCTCCTGCCCCCAATCCCTCCCAGCATCAGAGTCTTTTCCAATGAGTCAACTCTTAGCATGAGGTGGCCAAAGTACTGGAGTTTCAGCTTCAGCATCATTCCTTCCAAAGAAATCTCAGGGCTGATCTCCTTCAGAATAGACTGGTTGGATCTCCTGGTAGGTCAGTGTAGGAAAAAGCATTTTGAATGAAACCGAAAGATTTTGTCTTTCTTTTTTTTTTTAAATTTTATTTTATTTTTAAACTTTACAATATTGTATTGGTTTTGCCAAATATTGAAATGAATCCGCCACAGGTATACATGTGTTCCCCATCCTGAACCCTCCTCCCTCCTCCCTCCCCATACCATCCCTCTGGGTCGTCCCAGTGCACCAGCCCCAAGCATCCAGTATCGTGCATCGAACCTGGACTGGCGACTCGTTCCATATATGATATTATACGTATTTCAATGCCATTCTTCCAAATCATCCCACCCTCTCCCTCTCCCACAGAGTCCAAAAGACTGTTCTATACATCAGTGTCTCTTTTGCTGTCTCGTATACAGGGGTATTGTTACCATCTTTCTAAATTCCATATATATGCGTTAGTATACTGTATTGGTGTTTTTCTTTCTGGCTTACTTCACTTTGTATAATAGGCTCCAGTTTCATCCACCTCATTAGAACTGATTCAAATGTATTCTTTTTAATGGCTGAGTAATACTCCATTGTGTATATGTACCACAGCTTTCTTATTGAATTGAAATTAAAATTGAACGAAACTTGAAAGATAATGTCAAATATACTCTAGAAGAAAAACAAAGTACTAGATCCTTCAGGAGTAAAACCTCTCAGAGACTTTTTGGCATTTCTAACTTATACTCTCCTTTAACCAAATATAAATATATTTTCTTTTAAATAACAGTTTCAGAAGTTATTGTCCTTGAAGTCTCTACTAGGAAGACCCAAATCAAAAGCTTATCAAGTTTATGTTTCAAAACCTCAACATTCAAGCTTTGTGCAATTAGTAGGAATGATATTTGAAAACTCAGTTTCACCTATTGCCCTGCATGTCTTGAACTCTGGTAAATGTGATCATTTGAGAATAGATTGAAACCTTTTTTGTAGTAGTAATGTTTTCCCTTAAATAGTAAAAGCATTATGTGAAGATATTGAAACATGTGCATGAACATTTGTGGCACTTGCTAAATGCTTCCTGTAGGTGCTGCACAATAACATCTTTTCAGGTTAACAAGACAAATTTCATTAAAAAAAAAAGATTCTCAGATTCTGCATATGGGTTGGAGTACAGGAAACAACCATAGGGTTAAGAGATGCAATGGACCTTTGTAGACAGGCTCCTTATTCCCACAGTGGACCAAGTAGATGAGCAGAATTACCTGCAAGAGAATTTCTGAATATGACCTTACCCTATCAAGGATATATATCAAGAGGATGTATTGTCCCTGCACTTCGCCGTCTGGTGTTTTCAGGGGTATTATATATTTTCAATCACTGCTGCTTCACCAGGTTTAGATTGTCAGTAAATTGAATCGGATCCATCTCAATAGTTGTCAACAGAGGAAGAGGTTCCTAAAGAGGAAAGTTCTGGTACCCATGTTGTTGTCAACATGAGTCCAAAGGAAAACTTGGATTCCCCAGAGGTTTACCAGATGGCTTCCTGGGGTAACCTATGAGAAGAACTGGGATAAAAGCACTAGAGCTTGTGAAATGGACTCCAGAAATTAGATTGGCTGCTAGCCTAAAATCAAGAAATAGTTACATATGTTATGAAAACAAACTACAGGATGTCTCTAGTGGTCCAGTGGTTAAGACTCTGTGCTTCCCTGAAGCAGGGATGGGTTTGATCCCTGGTCTGAGAAGTTCTGCATGCTGCTATGGTGCAGTCAACCCTGCCCCACCCCCACAAAACAAAAAACAAACAAAAAATTAAAACCCCAACAAACTGTGAATGGAGCAATTCATGGTGGGAGGTGTGTTCCTAGGTTGGATCATCAGAATCAGGATGAACTCGAGTAGGAATTGTTGGCAGTTAGAGTTGTATTTGTCCTTCTCCAGAAAATCAGACAACTAAAAAGCTAGTGAGAAAGATGTCACCTCAGAGAATGGAGTGGCCCATGTGAAACTTGCTAAACACAGGGAATAAACTGGAAGTTACACACATGACTTGTACTCTAAGTATAGATATTACCAGAGAATTCACCGCCCCCCACCCCCACATAAAAGTGGGTACAGAATACTTCCCAAGCCAAGCCAGCCACTCACCCTATCAAAATAGAACAAGTCTCACACTGAGGAGGGGTGATAAGAAAGAATACATCATGGGGCAATGGGAAAAGATTCAGGTTTTCTGCTGAGGGAAGTAGGAAATCTAATTTGAGAAATTAACATACAATCTGTCTGGTGCTGTAAATAATGATGGACCATGCAAAGGCACATGGAACATCATTGTGTAGCCATGCTTCTGCAGTCCTGTCACAGAAAGTGAAAAAAAGTGAAAGGGTCAGTTGCTCAGTGGTGTCTGACTCTGTAACCCCACGGACTGTGTAACCCTCCAAGATCATGGAATTCTCCAGGCAAGAATACTGGAGTGGGTAGTCACTTCTCCCTTCTCCAAAGGATCTTCACAACCCAGGGTTTGAACCCAGGTCTCCTACATTGCAAGAGATTCTTTACCATCTGAGCCACCAGGGAAGCCATGTCACAAATGCTCAGACTAAAAGCAATCTCTGCAAGATGCACAGTATTTTATACAGAATAGATAAACAGAAAGGTACTACGTACAGTGAACTATATTCAATATCCTGGGATAAACCATCATGTCACATAGCTGTGCAGCAGAAATTAACACAACATTGTAAATCAACTATACTTGAATAAAATAATATTTTTTAAAAGGCATTAGCATTAGCATGGTGAAGGCAATGACAACCCACTCCAGTACTCTTGCCTGGCAAATCCTGACGGAGGAGCCTGGTACGCTGCAATCCATGGGGTCACTAGGAGTTGAACACGACTGAGCGACTTCACTTTCACCCATTGGAGAAGGAAATGGCAACCCACTCCAGTGTTCTTGCCTGGAGAATCCCAGGGATGGGGGACCCTGGTGGGCTGCCGTCTCTGGGGTCGCACAGAGTCAGACACGACTGAATCGACTTGGCAGCAGCAGCAGCAGCATTAGCAGTAAGTCACTTCAGTTGTGTCCAACTCTGTGTGATCCCATAGACGGCAGTCCATCAGGCTCCACCATTCCTGGGATTCTCCAGGCAAGAACACTGGAGTGGGTTGCCATTTCCTTCTTCAATGTGTGAAAGTGAAAAGTGAAAGTGAAGTCGCTCAGTTGTGTCCGACCCTCAGCGACCCTATGGACTGCAGCCTTCCAGGCTCCTCCTTCCATGTGATTTTCCAGGCAAGAGTATTGGAGTGGGTTGCTATTGCCTTCTCCATTTTAAAAGGCAATCCTTGTTAAAAACTAACTCACAGAAAAAGTCATAGACATCAAAAAAACAACAACAGCAAAAAAATCATGACAAATAGTGAGCTGATCTAATGTATTTGGTGTATTTGAATCCTAAGAATAAGATAAAAGAGCAAGCTGAAAAGGCAGTTAAAGTAACTTTAATGATCAAATTCATATGGCATGAAAGGAGAGTATATATTTTTTGTTACTTTAAAAATTTCCTGATATAAATTCTGCAAATGCCATAATGAAATAACACACACACACACACACACACACACACACACACACACACACACACACTCACACCCACACCAAGGCTTTACAAGATAAAGATAGTCCAGAAGAATGGTTTTAGATGAGAGAAGAGCAAGGAGAGGTAAATGAAATGTGGGACTCAATCCCAGACCAGGAAAAGGACATTCTTGGGAAAATGGAAAGGACCTGATGAGGTCTGTAGTGTAGCTAATATTGTATCAACATTAGCCTCCTGGCTTCAATAATTATACTATGATTGTGAAAGATAAGGTAAGGGGAAAATATATAGAAGCTCTGGGTATTAATTTTGCAATTTTCATGTAAGTCTAAAGTGCTTTCTAAATTACTTTTTAAAGATGAAGAAGGGAGGTAGGCACAAGGGAATCTGGAGGATTGGCTGGGCTGGAGTTTGGGGAGCCCTTCTTTCCAACCAGAGGCGCATAGGGTTCACACTGCCCTTGGTGAGCAGCCATGTCTGGCGTCAAGTGCAGGAGATGACGGAATCTGCGGAGAAGGCAATGGCACCCCACTCCAGGACCCTTGCCTGGAAAATCCCATGGATGGAGAAGCCTGGTGGGCTACAGTCCATGGGGTCGCTGAGGGTCAGACACGACTGAGCGACTTCACTTTCACTTTTCGCTTTCGTGCATTGGAGAAGGAAATGGCAACCCACTCCAGTGTTCTTTCCTGGAGAATCCCAAGGACGGGGGAGCCTGGTGGGCTGCCGTCTCTGGGGTCGCACAGAGTCGGACACGACTGAAGCGACTTAGAAGCAGCAGCAGCAGCAGCAGCACTGAGCAACACACTTTGGAGGAGGAGGGGAGATGCTGAAGGTACCCAGACGCAAGGAGGCAGCAGGAAGTGGACGAACTTGGGAGCCAACTGCTCTGTAACTGCCGCCCAGGTCTGCGTGCTGGGATTTCGGTCCGTGGGTGGCTGGGACGGGGCTCGCGGGCAGGGGGACGGGTGGAGGGAAACGTTGGCGTTCTTCCGCTGCCGGAACCGTCCTGGCATTCCTCCTCATCCTCGGGACCAGCACCAGCACCAGCATCGGCGCCACGGGAGTCCGGCCACCGCCCAGGCCTGCTGCGCACCCCAGGGACTTGAGCTTGGCTGAATTTATCCCGCGAAAACACAGGCCTTGGTAAGGGATTGATGCCCTCGGGGATTTTGAGTTCCTGTTCTTGATCCTTCAGAATCTAGCAGCTAGACAAGGGTCTGTTTTGTGCAACGCTCGTGAGAGAATTCCCTTTGCCGGATGTAGTCTTGTTTCTGGTCACTCCTTTGTTCACACTAGTGTCCAGTGACACAAGCAGTTGGAGCCATGTGTAAACAACCTTGACACCAAGGAGCAAGGTGTTTAGGCCTCACTGATTTAACATCTGCACAAAGTTTATGCTGTGCCTCAGAACACACTGGTGGCCTTGCTCTAAAAATTAAATCTCCCTGGAAAGGAACCCAAGGAAGATCCATGTTCATGTTCATGGACAATTAACATGTGGCACACAGACACTCTATAATCCTCCAGGAAAAACAAACTCTGTTTAAGTACCTGTGTCTCCTAACAGTTCTGACTTCTTTTTCTTAGAAGCTACTGCTTTATGGGAATTCAGTGCCAGGAAATATAGAATGAAGGACAGAGAGTTCATTATTGAGCTGGCCATAGTTTTGCAAAACATACAACTGGCTGCCCACCTTATAGAGCACCTTTGAAAAAAAAGTTCAAAATTTTATACAATTTTTAAAGGTTACTTTCTATTTACAATGATTACAAAATATTGGCTGTATTTCCTGTGTTGTACAATATGTCCTTGAACCTACCTTATACCCAGTAGTTTGTACTTCTTACTCACTATCCATATGTTGTTCCTCCATCTCTCTCTCCCCACTGGTAACTAGTAGTTTGATCTCTATATCTGTGAGTCTGCTTCTTTTATGACTTACTTTGCTTCAGAATTATTGGGAGGGTAAGACAGTATGGCTGCTGCAAGCATTTAGCACAGATCCCAGCCTGGAGAGCTCTTCAGAGACCACGACTCTTCTCTCTCCAGAAGAGGCGAAAGTACATAATCCAATACTGCTGAGGGAAAATTTCTGCAGTACTTAAGATGCTATTTGAATGAATAAACAACATTATTTAAATTTCCTTTTACATGTTTTCTATTTTTCTTCCCTCTTTTGTGTGACAGTGGATAAATGGCAGGCAAAAAGCGAGAAATCCAGTTACAGGTAGGCAGACACATCAACAATTCTTTACTTAGAGCATTGGCCCTTGAAGACTTTTGACACTCCTTCTTTTTTGCAGGCGGTCATCAATAATCAAAGCCTGTGGGATGAGATGATGCAGAACAAAGGCCTAACAGGTACTGGCTTCCCAGGTGTTTACCGTCTGGAGTTAGGCTCAGGGCATCTTGTGGCACCCCAACACTGAGCACCGCTCCCCACTTCCCAGAGTAAAAACCTGCTCTGTCTTTTCTCTGCCCTGAGAATTGGGAGAAGCTGCTATTCAAGACTCTTTGCCTTTGTTCTTTCACGAATATTATCATCTTCTAGTGATCGATGTTTACCAAGCCTGGTGTGGACCTTGCAAAGCAATGCAAACCTTATTCAGAAAATTGAAAAATGAGCTGAATGAAGATGAACTTCTGCATTTTGCTGTAGTAAGGATTTCCACTAAACTATTATTTTATTACTTTAAATGTTCTGTCAATTGTTCAAAATAAACAGTGTTTACTTGGTAATTTACTGTATATTTAATTCCACTAGGTCTGAGAACAAATGTGATTTTTGTCCCATTCCTATAAAGCTAAGGTCATTTACCCTGGTTTACCAGAGCATATGGTGTGTGTTCAGAATAAGGATTGCAAATGGCATTTACTAGAAAGCTTAGGGTAGGACTCTGGTCATTTACCCAGTTAATGTTAGATATGTGACTCTACCTCTTTGAATTTATGAAATCTAATTAGAAGTCAATTATTTATGATTAAAATTTAGCCCACAAATTGAGATGCATCCTAAGTATAAAATACAAGAATGAAAAAAAGATTGTGAAATACTTCATTAATAATGTTTTACATCCATTACATGTTAGAATCACCATTTGGGGATATATTGGACTAAGTGAAATGTATCATTAGATTATCTTCACCTGTTTCTTTTTAGTTTTTAACTGTGGCCACTGGAGGATTTAAAAGTATGTATGTGACTCATTTTCTATTGGACAGAAACATGTCCAGACCAGCTAGACCTAAGATGTAAAAGCAGATAACTCATGTATTTTTACTTCTTATCCCGAAAACTCATAATCCCTGATACAAATATGAAGCCTCAATCTACTGCATGTTCTCATGTATACAGGCCTTCCTGACTCTTCCCAACCCCAACCTTGTGATGAATTTGCTTACTGACCTTAGCTTACGTTTGTCCATCCTCTTCTGCAGACACATTGTTTACAGGGCTTCTTTTTCTTAGTTCAAGGTTACAAATAAACCGTCTAAAGCTTAGAAACTCATCTTTTATTATTTTTTCCTCTTAAAGAAGGTGGGCTGCAAAGAAGGGAAAAAAAAAAGCCTGAAGACCCAACAAAGAGAAAACAGAAAGAAAAGTTTAAAAAAAGAGAGAGTAGGTGGTTATATACAATCATTAACTCATTTTGTCAAGAGATTGACTTTGTCTTTTAAAATAAGGGCCATATAAGTTTTTAAAGGGCAGCATTATATTACAACCTTAACTCTGAAGAGTCAGGCCGCCTGAGTAGAACTGAATTGTGATTCTAGATTTGACTTGACTTTGGCCATCTGATGGGAAGAGCCAACTCATTGGAAAAGACCCTGATGCTGGGAAAGATGGAAGGCAAAAAGAGAAGGGGGCAGCAGAGGATGAGATGGTTGGATGGCATCACTGACTCAGTGGACATGAGTTTGAGCAAACTCCAGGAGATAGTGAAGGACAGGGAAACCATGATGTTGCAAAGAGTCAGACACGACTTAGCAACTAAACAACAACAGGGAGGAAAACTAATTTCAGAGGACAGAGAATGAGGCCGAAAGGGAATTGCCATATGCAATAGACGTTGGGTTGGTGTAAGAAATTATAAGACAATAACAGAAGGATCTAATAGCTGGGAAATGGATCTTGGAGAATCAAGGGTCAGAAAATTCTCGTGACTCATGGCAACCTGTCTGGAAGTGATAGGAGTGCAAGTTCATGGTCTAGAGATCATGAAGAAACTCGAGGTCGAAAAGGAAACTGGGGTCAATGGGGACAGACAGCAAGGCAGAACCCCTGCTCACTTGTCTGGCTACCCGGAAGGGAACTGGTGCATAGAACGCAAGGGAGAGGAAAGTATAATTTGATGCTGTGTTCCCAGGTGGTCTGGAATCATTAAATCCCTCCTTGTTCATAGAGCCTGAGTAGGAGCAGACCTGGGGTATGTGTGTGGGTTGGGCACTGTGGTGGAGGCTGAGGAGTGGGTCCAGGAGGATTGGCCCATGTAGCTTTTTGGGCTACCATTTCAGCACAGCACAGGGCTATGTGAGGAGGACACCGGTCTTCACAGCGCCTCCTCCCACCCAGAGCCTTCTGAGTGTGTCCTCCCAGCAGTACCCCAGCCAGCCAGACTTCCTTAACCTGCCTCACACGAATCAGTTTCATCACTATATCTATTCCACCAGGGAGTGCTAGTAAACTTTCTAAAATACATCCCCCAAAAGTTCATATTGTTCTTTTGTTTAATTTAACAACAACAAAAACGTGTGCATTGTCTCTAAATGGCTTCTCTTCTGTTTGAGCACAACCAACAAAGTACATTCACTTAGACTGATGCTATTTTTCTTCTATGACCTGCTTATTAAAAAAAAAAAAAAATTATATGTAATAGCTTCCGAACCTCCACTGGGAGCAATGGATGGGCGACCTCTGCTGGATATTTTATTTCCTGACGTTAACTAAAGAAAGACCCTTTTTGAACTTGTAAACTTGAATCCAAAACTAATACCTATCAAGTTAATTACCTATTGAAATCACCCTAAATTTCATGGTCAGTATAAAATTTTTTCTATTATGTGGTCTTTTAAAAGACTTGAACAACAAAAAAAAAAGAACAACAACAAAAAAAGACTTGAACACTTGTACTAACATTGTGCCTATACATATAAAAATTCAGTAAATGTCATGTATTATAGTTTTTAATTATATGCTTTATTTGCTAGTACTTAACTATAATATTAAATTATAACAATGATGGCTAGACTACTTTTAAATGTAATCTTTGACTGCTAAGTCACTTCAGTCGTGTCCGACTCTGTGCGACCCCATAGATGGCAGCCCACCAGGCTCCCCCATCCTTGGGATTCTCCAGGCAAGAACAGTGGAGTGGGTTGCCATTTCCTTCTCCAATGCATGAAAGTGAAAAGTGAAAGTGAAGTCTCTCAGTCGTGTCCGACCCTCAGCGACCCCATGGACTGCAGCCTTCCAGGCTCCTCTATCCATGAGATTTTCCAGGCAGGAGTACTGGAATGGGGTGCCATTGCCTTCTCCGTCACAAAACCTAGCCAGGCCTAATACCATGGCCCCAGCCCTTGCCCTTGGCAATGGTTCACACCCTGAAGAGTGGCTTCTCTCTGGATCCTAACAAATCCACCTCTTATCGCTTTGTGTCTCAATGAATTTTTGCAATGAGACATCGGAGCCTGAGTTTCATTAGTTTTGGCCAGGCTTGAGTCCCGGGAGAGAGCTGAAGGACAGGAGGAAAAAGCAGTGGGAAAAATGTGCCAAGGAATCCCCTTCATAGCCTGCTAGAAAATTTGCTAAATATCTGACCGGTGTTCACAGTTTCATTGGTCTGATCCTTGGCACAAAGAAGAGAAAGGACAGAAGAACCCCCACTGGCTTGGGTAACAGCCACTTGGGTAACAGTCAAAGTAGTAATCTTTGACTACTGTCCTTTAATATTATAGGTTAGTTCCTTTTAAGTTTTTTTTCTTTTTTTTTTGAAAGCAGTGAAGCCTACTTTTTTAAAAAGAGAAAAGTAGAGAAAGAAGGAAGAAAGAAAGGGAAAGAAAGAAAGTGATGTAGAATCCAATGTGTTAAAAAAAAAGATTACAACATAGCCCCTCTGGCTGACATAGGGCCAAGGGACCCCGCCTTGGCTTGCACCTCACTGTTGAGGAACCTCTGGAAACCCAGTTTGGAAACAATCACTCTATGTTCCAAAATGCAACTCTTATATAGAAGATCCTATAACATACATCCTGATAGCTGGCCCAAGGGATGTTACATTAATTTGCAGGAACACTATTATTTAATACATAGTTGTTGATAATCAATTTAAGACAACTTGAAATTTGTGAGAAAACTTCAAAATCAAAGGCTTTTAAATCTGACAACCAGTTTATTCAAAAAACATGTAGGAAGCTCTGACTGATAAGGTGGGGGGTGACATGCAAGGGTGTGTATGATTCTCTGTGCATGTAGTTCACTTTCTAACAGAGAACATGAACTGGGTTCGTACCACAGTAGTACAGGATTGAAGGGGACTATTGGTGCCCTGAGAGAAGGGCGATGAAGTGTTATGTGGAGGGAAGATGATTTACAGCAGAAGGGGGAGCAAAGCAGAGTTCTTGGAGGAAGGACACTTGAGCCGGGTTGGAAAAGGAAGGGAAGGAGCAGGTAACAAGGGGAAAAGCCCAGGTATAAGAAGCAGTCTGTGAGATGAGTTTAGCTGCAGGCTGGGAACTGTAAGGATGAAGAGTGGGAAGGAAGGTTGGAGCCAAATGAGATAGAGTCTGAATTGCCAGAATGTGTAACTTGATTCTAAATACAACTATAACATACTCAGGAAATGTAGTAAACATAAACATAATTATGTATCTCTGCATTTTTTGAATATAGTACATCAAATGACTTGAACATAGTGTCCTTTATCATTATATGAAATAATTTTTTTTAGGCAGAAGCTGACAGTATTGTGACTCTCCAGCCATTTAGAGATAAATGTGAACCTGTTTTTCTCTTCAGTGTTGTAAGTATATTTATTCTCAAATGTATCATCAGACTCCAATTCACAGCTAAAGAGCAAATAACATTGCACAATGACTGGAACTCTTCTCTGATGATAGTAATTGTAGAATTTTTTTGCCTTACATTTGCTTGTTTATTATGTTTTATAACTTCACCTGTAGGAGCTCATAATGCATTGTGAAGATTAGACTACCATACACTGAGTTGATCAGGAAAAAGAGAAACAAAATGGTATTTACCTTTCCTAAGGAAAATAATCAGAGATTTTTATTACAGGATGAATTATTATAGGAGTGAAAAATCGGAAATTTCTTAGATACCCAGTAGAAGAGAATTGGTTATAAATATTCATATATATCAATACAAAGAAATATTTATATAGTCACTATTTTGTAATATAGTTTGCTTTTCTCTATTTATAAATGCATAGAAAGAAGGTAGGTAGCACCAGAATGCTAAAAGAAGTTTTCTGTGTATGGGGGAAGTATATATAATTTAAATTTTTGTCTTATAGTTTTCTATATTTTCCAAATATTCCAAGATAAACAACTTTAATAATCAAAAAATATTATAAATGCTGGTTTCTAAAAGAAGAGTCAGGTAACTGCTTGCTTGTGTGATACAGAGCAAAAAGGCAATTCTTCCCTGAGAGGGTTTGGACTGTTTCTTTGTTGTTGAAGAGACCGTTTTTGATATTATAAATAATTATTTTAAAAACACGTCTCAAATATAACTTTTTGCTTCTGTTAAACAATAATCTTGCAGCTCTTTTAGGGAAGTGAACGATACAGTTAACTGAATTTTAAAAATTGCACTATAGATATTGCTGTCAACTGGATAGGAAAGATTTGATGATTTATCTGAGGGGTAGCAAGCTGTTGTTTATATGGGGTCAGACAATAAGTGTTTTCAGTTTTGCAGAAGTATCATCTCTGTATAGGTCATAGTTTGCAGACCCTTGGCCTAGATATAATTCAGGGAACCAGAATGAATAACAACCAGAGGCAGGAATGGGCTTGACAGGTTAATGTGCCCATGAGGTGGCTTTAGTAGCAGCAGTAGTTGGGAGCCTGGGACTCAGGAGGAGAGGCTGGGCAGGTGGCCCACATAGAGTCTGCAGCTTTGGGGTGGCCATCACCTGCCAAGTGAGTCAGGTCTGAGCAGCAGACCCACGTCCACCTGAAGACAGGGCTCAAAATCTTCCTTCCATGCTCACATGCTGTCATCATCCTGGGACTGCGGGATCCTAGCCTCTCCTAACTACCAATGAACTTTTCTTCCAACTCACTTCCTGTAGTTACGCCTCACTTTGTTATCACCCATTGCTCCCATATTCAAAATCCTAATTCAAGAATCTCCATGGGAAATATAGCCAATATTTTGTAATAACTACAAATGTAAAGCAACCTTTAAAAATTGTATTAAAATTAAAACTTAAAAAAAAAAAAAGAATCTCAATCCATGACTACAAAACCACCTTTGTTTTGGGCAGTGTTCTTAGCTGACAACAAATTCATTCCAGCCTGTTAGCAGGAAGGGCTTTCTCAAGGGATATTAGAAAGCTCATGGAGGTCCATTTTAGTGGTAAATGGTAATTAGAGTGTCAGGTTTTATTCAAATCTTTCTCAACTGGATTCTTCTCTTTGGCCTTTGAATATGATTAAATCTTTCCAATTAAAAAAAATTTCTTTTGATACTATGTCCCTCTCCAGCCTCCACTCACCTCTCTGCTCTACCTCAGAGCTAAATTTCTTGGAAGAGTTTCTATATTTTCAGTCCATCTCTTCTCATCCCATTAATTCTTCAACCCATTCAGTCGAACTTCTTTCAGATTATTCCACCAAACTGGCTGTTGCTAATGTGTCCAATTATCAGCCTGTTGTTAAACAGAGTGAATGCTTTCAGGTCTTCATCATTCTATACCTCTCAAATGTACTAAATGTGGTGGTCATGCCCTCCTTTTTGGAACAGTTGCTTCTTTTGACTTTTGTGACTTGGTTTTTCTTTTGCTTCCTAGATGCTACTCACCATCCCCCCCACCCATTCTCCTTTACAGGTTCACCTTTCTTTATTCAGCCGTTACATATTGACTTCATTATGCTATAAATCTCCTTAGAAAACTTCTCCCAAACACAGTTCAAATTGTCACCTCTTACATATCAATAACTCAAGTATATATGTCTTCAGCTAAATCCTACACTTGGAGCACCAGACTTGCGTATCCAACCGGTCCTTTGATCTTTCCTCTTGATAGCTCAAGGACGCCTCACAATGAACTGGTGCAATACTAGACCCCTCCTGCCCTCCGCATCCCCATCGGAAATGTTATCTTCTAGTGTTGCCTCATCTGGTGAGTAATATCTTAACATACCCAGTTTCTCAAGCCAGAGACAGAAAAGTCATCTTAGTGACTTCTTACATTACACCGCATCCACACCAGACCTTGGTCCTGTCATTTCACCACCCAAGCTTGCCTCACACTCATCTCCTTGTTTCCATTTCTGACAGCACTGCCATAGACTGAGCTCCCATGTCTCCCATTTCACCTCTAGAGTAGCTTCTGATTTGTGTACAAACATCCTCTCTTGGTCCATCTCTAACCTTTTCTCCATATGGTAGGTAAAATGATTTCTACAAACAGCAGTTCTAATTGTGATCCCTGCCTCTGTTTAAATATTTCAAAGTCTTTCCACTGCACTTAGGATAAAGGTTGCATCCTCCCAAGACGCCCAAGCCCCTGCACATTCTGGCTCCCCTTAGCTATTGGGCTCTGTCTCATATCAGGCCTTCCCTTAGTTTCTCTGCTGGCCTTCTTATTTACCATGTTTGTTTCCAGCCATAGGATCATCACATCTCTATTTCCTTTTGCCTAGAATGATCTTTCTTCTTTTTATTTCTTACTTGTCCTTCACATTTTAAACCAAGAATCACTTCCTGACATTGATAAGTACTTTTACTAATCTACCTAACCAGAGTAAACTTTTATAGATGCTCCCAGCTCTTTGTACCTCCCTTAGTGGTTCCTGTCATGGTTTTTTATCTCACATGTGTTTGTGGTTTTTTTCTTTTTTTTAAATAATTATATGGTACCAGGACTACTGCCTTCCCCAGTGGCTCAGTGGTAAAGAATCGGCCTGCAATGCAGGAGATGTGGGTTTGCTCCCTGGGTCGGGAAGATCCCCTGGGGAAGGAAATGGCAACTCACCCCAGTATTCTTACCTGGTAAGTCTCATGAACAGAGGAGCCTGGTGGGCTACAGTCCTTGGGGTTGCAAAGAGTTGGACATGACTGAGCAACTGAACAACAACAAAAACCAAGACTATTATCTTGTACCACCATGCCTGGTACAATGATATTACACAGTTCAGTTCAGTTCAGTCGCTCAGTCGTGTCCGACTCTTTGCGACCCCATGAATTGCAGCATGCCAGGCCTCCCTGTCCATCACCAACTCCCAGAGTTTACCCAAAGCCATGTCCATCGAGTCAGTGATGCCATCCAGCCATCTCATCCTCTGTTGTCTCTTTGTCCTCCTGCCCTCAATCTTTCCCAGCATCAGGGTCTTTTCAAATGAGTCAGCTCTTCGCATCAGGTGGTCAAAGTATTGGAGTTTCAGCTTCAACATTAGTCCTTCCAATGAACACCCAGGACTGATCTCCTTTAGGATGGACTGGTTGGATCTCCTTGCAGTCCAAGGGACTCTCAAGAGTCTTCTCCAACACCACAGTTCAAAAGCATCAGTTCTTTGGCGCTCAGCTTTCTTCACAGTCCAACTCTCACATCCATATATGGCTACTGGAAAAACCATAGCCTTGAGTAGACAGACCTTTGTTGGCAAAGTAATGTCCCTGTTTTTGAATATGTTGTCTAGGTTGGTCATAACTTTCCTTCCAAGGAGTAAGCATCTTTTAATTTCATGGCTGCAATCACCATCTGCAGTGATTTTGGAGCCCAGAAAAATAAAGTCTGACACTGTTTCCACTGTTTCCCCACCTATTTGCCATGAAGTGATGGGACCAGATGCCATGATCTTAGTTTTCTGAATGTTGACCTTTAAGCCAACTTGTTCACTCTCCTCTTTCACTTTAATCAAGAGGCTCTTTAGTTCTTCTTCACTTTCTGCCATAAGGGTGGTGTCATCTGCATATCTGAGGTTATTGATATTTCTCCCGGCAATCTTAATTCCAGCTTGTGCTTCCTCCAGCCCAGCATTTCTCATGATGTACTCTGCATATAAGTTAAATAAGCAGGGTGACAATATACAGCCTTGACGTACTCCTTTTCCTATTTGGAACCAGTCTGTTGTTCCATGTCCAGTTCTAACTGTTACTTCCTGACCTGCATATAGGTTTCTCAAGAGGCAGGTCAGGTGGTCTGGTATTCCCATTTCTTTCAGAATTTTCCACAGTTTATTGTGATCCTAAAGAAAGGCAATGCCAAAGAATGATAGTACACAAGTGTTCAGTAACTATGTGTTATAAAACAGACAAAAGGGAAATAATATCAAAAATAATGAGGGAGAGTAATGTTGAGAGGCCTGAACAGAGCCAGTAAAATTTAATGCATGGATGGCCTGTCTTTGGTTGTAGGAGAATTAGTGGTAGAACTAATCATCTAACAGGTGAATTATAGAAGTAGAACTCCAAGAGGTGGATTTACCAAATGGACATACTTCATACCACTAACATTATTTTAAAATGGCTAATTACAGTAGCTAAAAAAGGATTGGGGAGGGTGTGGGTCAGAGTGGGGTGACTTAGTCCAGTTGAAGTATTAATTCTTGACTTATCCTGAAAATGAATTTCCTTCCTGCTTTTATTTCCCCTTATAGAATGGCACAATTGTTGCAAAAATCCAGGGTGCAAATGCACCACTTGTGAATCAAAAAATTATTGCCTTGGTCAATGAGGAGAGGAAAATTGCAGCAGGTGAAATGGTTCGCCCTCAGGTAATACTTTGAATTACTAACAATTTTATTTTAAAAAATTTGTTTTCAAAATGATGTATTTTCATCTTTTTTGTTGTTTTCCTGAAGTGTTTCCCCTAGTTTTATAACTATCTAGGTATCTAAATGGTGCAACCTTGTTGGGAATATTTTGATAATATGAATCAAAGGCTTAAAATAAAACATGTATCTTTTGACTGACAATTACATTCCATTACGTTTCCTTAAGATCATGAGACAAAGAAAGTAAAGGCTATATATTTCAGTGTTGTCTATGTTACTAAAATTTTGGAACCAATCTAAATACCTAGCAATAGTGAATATATGACATAAATGTTGTAATGTGTCATAAATTATATGAATTCATGCAGTAAAATATTATTTAGTACATTCTATCTCTGTTTGTTGATATGAAAAGAGGGCCAAGATAAACTGACAAATGAACAATAGAGTATTATACTTTAATATGATGCTTAGAATAAGATCCTATGTGTGTAAAGTGTACTACTTGGTAATAAGAAATAAAATATTTTGAAATTTTGAAATGAATCATATAGCATGTAGAGCTATGAACATAATATACCATAAGAAAGAAAGCCACATAGGAAAGTGATTACAGATACAGACAGATAAATAGGAGTGACATACTGAAACATGCACACTCACATACATACACAACAACAAAAACAAGAAGTGTGAATTTAAGAAACAAAAAGTAAAGACTAGCTGAGAAATAATGAAAAATAAAAACTATGAGAAGGTATAGGCTCTAGGCTGTATAAGTATCTGCTATAAAAACTATCAGCTTAAATCTGGAAAGGATTAAAAACTCATAAAACAGTAATACTGGGCTATTTATATAAGAAAGTTATATCATTTCCTCATGGACATAAACAAATTTCATATGAATGAAAGAGCTATGAAGAAACAAAACATAAAAGTATTAGAAGAAAATATTGGAAAGCATTTATTTTGTCATAGGTTGAGAAAGGCCTTGAAAGTATAATATAAAACATATCAAAAAAGAAAAAAATTGATATATTTATTTAAAAGTTTGAATAAAATATAAAAGTAAAGCAGCAAACTTGGAGAAATGTTTGCACTGTGTCTCAATGCGCTAATATCCTTATGTGCACAAAGTATAAGCATTAAGGAAAAAAATGACTATTTTGGTGGTAAACTGACAATGACAAGCATAGGGGATTACATTTACAATAGTGATTTTTCTCATCCAAGCGCAATTTCCTTTACATTTTCAGGTTTCTTGTTTTTCAGGGAAACTTTGCCCTTCCTTTCTCTCTGTATCTCCCTCCCTCACTCTTGCCACCCCCTCTACTTCTTTTTGAAGTTATAATAACTAGGAATTTTTGAGGACTTACTGTTTGCTAAGATTTTAAAAAAGATATCCTCATTTAATCCTTATAGAAACCATTTTACTCCTCACTTTTATTGAGATATAATTGACAACTAATATTTTATTAGTTTAAGGTATACACCCTAATGATTTGATGTATGTGGATATTAGGAAATGATTACTACACTTAATTGGACATAGCAACCCAACAACTACTACACTTAGTTGACATTTGTCATGTCATTTTTTTCTGAAAAAATTTGTCACTCAAAGTTTTAAAAATCTACTCTTTTAGCAACTTTCATATACACAATACATATCATTACCTATAGTCATTACGCTATACATTATGCCCTCCAAACTTATTTGGAGGTTTTACCTTTTGACCTCCTTCACCCAATTCCCCAGTTCACCACGCTCTGCTGCTGTCAACTACCATTCTGTTCTCTGTGCCTGTGAGTTCATTTTGTCTAGATTCCACATGTAAGAGAGATCATACAGTATTTATCTTTCTTTGACTTATTTCACACAGCATAATGCCCTCACGCTCCATCCACGTTGTCGCAAATAGCAAGATTTCTTCCTTTTTTTATGAATAAGTAGGATTTCATTGTGTATAGATACAATACCTTTATCCATCGTCAGTTGTTTTCGTATCTTGGCTGTTGTAAATAAGGCTGCAATGAACATGGTAGTGCTTTTTGAGACAATCATTTCATTTTTTTTAATTTATTTTTTTAATTTAATTTTATTTTTAAACTTTACAATATTGTATTGGTTTTGCCAAACATTGAAATGAATCCACCACAGGTATACATGTGTTCCCCATCCTGAACCCTCCTCCCTCCTCCCTCCCCATACCATCCCTCTGGGTCGTCCCAGTGTACCAGCCCCAAGCATCCAGTATCGTGCATCGGACCCGGACTGGCGACTCGTTCCATATATGATATTATACGTATTTCAATGCCATTGTCCCAAATCATCCCACCCTCTCCCTCTCCCAGAGAGTCCAAGAGACAATCATTTCATAGTTGGTCATAATAGTCTTTTAAGTTCCTTGTGTTTCTGTGGTATTAGTTATAATGTCTCCTCTTTCATTTCTAATTTTATTTATTTGAGTCTTCTCTTTTTTTCCCTCACAATCTAGCTAAAGTTCTCTTTTGTGTATTTTTTCAAAATCCAGCTCTTAGTTTCACTGATTTTTTTCTATTGTCTTTTAGTTTCTATTTTATTTATTTCTGCTCTGATCTTTATTTCCTTCGTCCACTAACTTGGGCTTCATTTAGAGCCAAGCACTGCGGGCCCCATCTCTCTGTTGGAAGTCTTAAAGTTGGGGGTACTCAATGTTGGTGTCAAGCCTTTCACTCCTTTGGGGGATGCTGGGAGTTGTGAGTCCCCTCTCGATTTTATGCCTCTTTGTCGGGGAAGGAGTTTATGGCGAGACTGTGACTCAGCCTCTCCTACCCAATTTGCATGCGTTTTTTTCCTCAGCTGTCTGATGCATAGGAATTGCCCAGTTGTTTTCTGGATTTCGCTCGGAGGGAACTGTTCCACAAATAACTGTAGGTCTGGTGTGTCTGAGGGAGGAGGTGCGTTCAGGAGCCTCCTATGTTGCATCTTAATCTGAACCTAGGGGAATCTTATGAAGTATTTGTGCTCAATAAGGCAGGCTTAGAAACATTATGTCCTTTCCTTAGAAACAGGTAGCTAGTAGGCTGTAAAAGCAGAATTTGAAGTCAGGCAGAATGACTTTTAAACATTTCTCCTAATTACTATACTGCATCTGGCTTTCGCTATGTGAGCTCTGTACTGTGGTTTTATTGTTGTTATTCTCATTATCCTTGCAGAATGACATCTTATTTTAATTAATAATAGTGGATATGTAGGACATTTATTAATATCTGATATTTATTTTATCTTATTCCATTTTGTTGGACACTTCTATTATTTAGGCTTCTCATCAATTGCCTTGTGCAATAGCACCCCACTCCAGTACTCTTGCCTGGAAAATCCCATGGACGAAGGAGCCTGGTGGGCTGCAGTCCAAGGGGTCGGGAAGAGTCCGACACGACTGAGCGACTTCACTTTCACTTTTCACTTTCATGCATTGGAGAAGGAAATGGCAACCCACTCCAGTGTTCTTGCCTGGAGACTCCCAGGGACGGGGGAGCCTGGTGGGCTGCCGTCTTATGGGGTCGCACAGAGTCGGACACTACTGAAGTGACTTAGCAGCAGCAGCAGCAGCAGTGCAATAATAGTAATAAAATACAAGCCATAATGTGAGCCACATAGATAATTTTAATATTCTACTAGTCAATTAAAAACAAAAAAAGGTGAAATTAATTTTCAAACATCTTTTCTTACATCTGACATATTAAAAACATGCCTATTTAAAGATGTATTCAATATAACTTACAAGATTTTGCACAATGAGGTAACCCATAGACAAAACGAGAAGACAATCTATGAACTGGGAGAAAATATTTGCAAATGATGTGACCAACAAGGGCTTAGTTTCCAAAATATACAAAGAGCTCTTACAGTTCAATAACAACAACAACAACAACAAAACAACCTAATTGAAAAATGGACAGAAACCTAAATAGACATGTCTCCAAAGAAGACATACAGAGATCTAATAGGAACATGACAAGATCTTCATTACTAATTATTAGAGAAATGAAAATCAAAACTACAATGGGGTACCACTTTACACCTGTCAGAATGGCCATCATTAAAAAGACTACAAATAATAAATGCTGGAGAGGGTGTGAAGAAAAGGGAACCTTCTTACACTGTTGGTAGGAATGTAAACTGGTGCAGCCACTATGGAGAACAGTATGGTAGTTCCTCAAAAAACTAAAAATAAAGTTGCCATATGACCCAGCAATCCCACTCCTGAACATATACCCAGACAAAACTATAATTCAAAACAATACATGCACCCCTAGATGAATGGATAAGGAAGATGTGGTATATATATACACACATACATACACACACAATGAAATATTACTCAGCCATTAAAAAGAACAAAATCACTGCAGCAACATGGATGCATCTAGATTATCATACTAAGTGAGGTCAGTCAGAAAGAGAAAGATAAATATCATATGATATCACTTATACTTGGAATCTAAAATATGACACAAATGGACATATCTATGAACCGAAAACAGACTCACAAATATAGAGAACAGACTTGCGGCTTCCAAAGGAGAGAGGGGGCCAAAGAGGGGAGGATTGGGAGTTTGGGATTAGCAGATGCAAGCTATCATTTATTAGATGTATAAACTGTATAGCACAGGGAACTATATTCAATATTCTCTCATAAACCATAATGGAAAGGACTATGAAAAAGTATATGTATATAACTAAGCCACTTTTCTATATGGCAGCAATTAAACTCAGCATTGTAAATCAGCTATACTTCAATAAAATAAGAAAAAGATGTAGTCAGTATAAGAAATAAGGTATTCCATTATGG
>NW_011494734.1:4074231-4103404 GCF_000754665.1 Bison bison bison
CAGTATAAGAAATAAGGTATTCCACATTAATCTTTTCAAACTAAGTCTTTGGAATGTGCTGTGTATTTTTTACTCATCAGATCAGATCAGATCAGATCAGTCGCTCAGTCATGTCCGACTCTTTGTGACCCCATGAATTGCAGCACGCCAGGCCTCCCTGTCCATCACTAACTCCTGGAGTTCACTCAGACTCACGTCCATCGAGTCAGTGATGCCATCCAGCCATCTCATCCTCTGTCGTCCCCTTCTCCTCCTGCCCCCAATCCCTCCCAGCATCAGAGTCTTTTCCAATAAGTCAACTCTTCGCATGAGGTGGCCAAAGTACTGGAGTTTCAGCTTTAGCATCATTCCTTCCAAAGAAATCCCAGGGCTGATGTCCTTCAGAATGATGTATATATGTAAATATATAAACTTTTCAGGTAGTTTACAGAATCACAGAAGCATTTTCAGGGCTTCTCCAGAAACTAAGAATCCCTTATCCTTCCTAGGGTTTTACTCTATAGGAGGAAATTGGCTATTGTTTTGAGAAAGACATTTATTTTTATAAGTTAAGGAAGTATCTTTCTGCTCCTAATTTACTCAGAGCAATGGTCAAGAATGGATGCTGAAGCTTACAAATGTTTTCAGTTTTTAACATAATGATTGTGTGCTTATTGCTTTCTTGTTAATCTTTTCTTCTTTCTTATTTTATTCCTTGTGCTCTTACGTTTTAAAGGTTTTGTTTTTAAGCATTTTCCACATAGCATATATGCATTATTCCTGATAGTCTCCACATACCAACTGTTTACATACTCCTTATTTTATTTTAGTGAAAAGGCTGGGGAAAAGTAGTATTAGATAAATGCAGGCACATTTCCACTTTAATTTCTATCCCTTTGATTATACATATTTACTAGAAACAAAATTTCTAAAAACTCTCTCACTATCATATTAAAATGTAACTGTTTTGTTTGCTTTCCTTTTTTACAGTATCATGAAATTGCGTTTGTAGACTCAGATTCAGAGGATGCTGGGGAACTAAACTATGAAAGCGTTGGCAAGTAAATTTACTTTAAAGTAATAGTGAAGGATTGGTGTATATGAATAATGTTCATTACAGCATCACTTGCAGCAAAAACCTTGTAATGACATCAATGTTAATTGATAAGGACTGGTAGGATTAATGATGATTTGTGCAATACCAGACTCAGCTCTTAAAAAGCAATCTCTTCTGCTCCCCTTACCTTGCCTTCAGTCTCTATGCCTGGAGTCTTTCAGAGATTACATTTGACCAGGGGCTTCTGTCCCTTGTGAGTAATCTGGACAGTAGTTTCCTCCTACTTTATCCTTCATCATCTTTCCAAAACTTGTAAAAATTTCTTCCCTGATGACCTGCACTTCTAGTTTACTTTATGGATGAACAACTTCCTGCCTTCATTGGATTGTCTTGAGTGAGTGAGTGAATGTGTGTTCATACCCTGGAGGGATCACAGGCAAACAACATGCTAGGTGAGCTATTCTGCACTAAAAACTAGTTATAAGAACGTGTAGATAAATGTGGATAAATTCATAGACAGTTAAGCCATTGGTTTATAATGTTTGCTTGCACTGAAACTCCAGCCATCAGCTGGATGGATCATTGGTGTGATTCTAATGCACATGAATTGTATTAAAATAACTAGTGCTGGGAATTCCCTGGTGGTCCAGTGGTTAGGACTTCACATCGTCACTGCTGAGGGCCCGGATTCAACCCTTAGTTGGGGAGCTAAGATCGCAAAAGCCATGAAATGTGGCCAAAAAAATAAAGTAACTAGTACCCACCTACACTTTTTTTTGGCCCTCTGACTGTAAACTCTTGTGAATGTTTCTGCTGCATGCAAACACAGGAAATATACTTTGATTCTAAGTAGAAACTCTGGTAGTTGCAACGCCATAAGGACAAAGCTGTTGATGGACAAAATTCACTGGACGTTAGTAGTTTACGCTTGCAATTGTCAAATCCTTCGTTATCTAGACTTTGTGCCAAGAAAATGAAATCCATCCATTGTTTTTTCCTAGACAAAATATACACTATTGTTATCATCAAGCCTGATGCTGTGGCTGCTAGAAAAGTTCAAGAAATTAAAGAAAAAGTAAGTAATATTTCCCAACAATAGCTTAAATTAATTGTAAAAAAAAATTCCTTAATTTTCAATGTAGAGGCAAGCTTATCATTTAGAGTAAACTAGAACATAACATCTGGTACTAGGTACCTCTAAAGGCTTTGGATGTTTTGTCTTACAAAGGCTCAACCTACTCAACATCCTTATTTAAACAGCTCTGCTCTACTAGCATCTAATATAAAAGATAAAAATTGCCATTCTTATGTTAAAGAATGATGACAAATTCTTTGTATTTAGTTGTCATCAGTGCAAACTTGCTATAAGCTCACCTTAGCTTGCATTATTCCCTGATGTTGTCACAAATATATGGTCCTTTTAGATACATGATAACTTAAAGAAGCATTTAAGCTTTTGCTTTTAGAGCCCAAAGAAAAAATTTTTGGAGGAAAATTGCATTCTAATCCAAAGGTCAGCATACTTCTCCTGTAAAGAGCCAGATAGTAACTATTTTCAGGCTTATGGGGCATATGATCTCTGTCACAGAAGTTTAACTCTGCCATCATCTGGAGGAGGCAACAAGACAGTAAATAAACAAAGGGGATTGGTTCTAGTAAGCTTTGTTTCTAAACATGTGTGGTGGAAGGGGCTATGGTTTACTGACCCCTGAATAGAGATTTTGTGTTGAAACAACAAAATTATATTAAAATTTGTAAGAATGCTGCATGTACAATAGAGGAGGTCACATGGGAAGCTATGTCAGGAGGGATTGGATATCTCATTATGAATTTCCCATCATGCATTCTTTCTTCAGCCAAAGCAGCATTGATTAAACTACAAAAAAGTAGATGGTCCATTTTATACATTGTTATACTTGAGTGACATACACACAATTTGTCATTAAATTAAAAAATTTTAAGACAAAGCATGGCTGAATTTTAAATTCTATTCTTCCCTGTAATTTGGATATTTTTGTTGCTGTCAGAGTAAGATATACTAGATTATGAGTTACAGATTTAACAAAGGTAAGCCTTGAAAAAAGTTAAGAAAGTTAAAATAATTTTGAAAATAAATGGTTAAAAGTGCTTATAAATGTATGTCTTTTTGAATAATTTAGAAAGCTGTGATATCTTTCCTTAGAATTCAGTTAGTTTTTTTTTTTTTAATCTGGAAACAATTCACTTAAATAATAGAAGTAGTGTGGAGTCTCTCGTTCAAGCCACGAAAATTTAAACACTGAGGTTGGGGGGGGGCATGAAAAGAACCTTCTTTGTTTACATATTTTTGGGCCTCTTGCAACTTAGTGCCTTATGGATTGTGCTGAGGCAAAATCATGTAATGCATTCAAATCTGGATGATTTGTTAAGCCTAAGAAACAAATGTCCTTGACTTTTACCTGTGGTTCCACTACCCATTTGGATCTGACCTTGCTCTCTAATTGAAGATTATCAAGGCAGAATTTGTCATAGAAGCAGAGGATAAGAAACCGCTTACTGAAGAACAAGTAAAGCACTTCTATAGTCAAATAGTAGACCAGGTAAGAAAGTTTTTAAAAAAATCCACTGTGTGTCAAATACAGTGGATTCCTCTAAGTTTAGTATTCTCATTATAGAAAAAACAAATAAGTCTGACCGACAACTAAGCTCCAGATTTCCTTGGCGGTGTCCATATAATGGTTAATCCAAAGAGAGCGACTATGGAGAAAGCTCCAGTAGACAAAGAGGCAGCCAAGCAAAAATGGATGCTCTGATTGTGTTTTATTGGAGCAAAGATCTCTTTATGATATGTGTCCTCTAAGACTCTGTTCATCAGCCCCCAGGAAGTGAGTATCCAGACCTTTCCTATAGATCTGATCCCAGTTTGAAGGCTCCTTATCATAAACTTCATAGGAAAGCTTTAATCCTTTCTTTACCTACATGTAAATCCTTTCCATCAAGTTATTTTTAAAATTCTCTTTTGTCTGGGGTAATACAGTAAAGACTTTGTATTCGCAAGTGCAATGGCTTGGGTGTCAGGAGATGTAGGTTCTAGAAATTCACTGTCCAGTATGGTAGCCATTAGACACATGTGGCCATTTGAACTTAAATTCATTACAGTTAAAGTTAAAAATTCAGAGTCTCAGTGGCACTAGCCATATTTCAAGTGCTCAGCAGCTGCCTGTGGTTACATATGCTGACAAGCACAGAGCATGTTGGTCATCATCAGAGAAAGTTCTACTGAAAAGCACTTTGTAAACCAGCTGACGAGCACAGAGCATGTTGGTCATCAGAGAAAGTTCTACTGAAAAGCACTTTGTAAACCAGCTGCACCCCACAGACCATCTTTCTTGGCCCTGGAAAAGGGTTGGACCAGCAACATCAGCATCACCTGGGAACTTTTGAGAAAATCCAGTTCCCGGGCCCCACCCTAAACCTACTGAATCATAAAGTCTGGAACTGGACTCCAGAAAACTGTGTTCAACAAGCCCTCCAGTTGATTTGGAAGCATCCTATAGTTTAACAATTGTTATTAGACTGCCTTGACGATCAGTCCCTGCCAACTGTGAACTTCTGTCCCTCAGAGATGTGTTAGTTAACAGGAGGCTTGTGAGTAACTTTCTCTTGACCAATAATCATGAAGGGGAAGAGGTCCTTGACTTGGGTAGGGGTCACCATTGTAGTCTATCCATTTCATGAGCCTAATAATATTATTTTTATTTTATTTTGTAGCCTGACTTTGAGGATTTTGTTTCTTTTATGACAAGGAACCTAAGCTATATTCTAGTTGTTTCACAAGCAAAGGCAAAACAGCCTTCCTGGGATGAAAGTGAAGTTAATTCTGAGACGGAATCTAAAGAACCATGGGATGAACAACAGGAGATGGCCAAGCCTTCGAGGATGAAAGAGAGGAAAAGGTAGCTCCAGGCCAGGAAGCTTATTATTTACAATGTTTTAGCAGGTAACATAGTATAACATACAGATATCTCAAGTCTAAAGACAAACATCTTTATGTCAAGGCCACAGGTATTCTTTTCAGTCCAAAATTTTATATGATCAACAAAGCCGGAGTTTCCCTGAAAGTTTATGTCAAGCAGTTTCGAAAGGGAAGAAATTCCTGTTTGTCTCTCTAACACTGGGTGCACCTATCTGGCTTCATGGCCCTGGACTCAAGGGTTAGAATGGGACCAAGGCTGGTCCCTTCCAAACCAGACCCCTTTCCTGTCTCTCTACATTCCACTTCTGCCTCCCCTTGTCCTAGAGACAGCAAATGTCCTCTGTCCTTTTACTCAAGGCAGTTAGTGGTGATAAACTGCTAAGAACTAAATAGTTGTACAGTTTTTGTTAACAGTTTGTAAATATTCAAAAGTGAATGTAAGTCACTTACAGAATGTTGGGTTTATGCACTTGCCATCTGTGCCTTTTATTCCTATGAAGACTCAGAAAATCCAGCGTTTAGTCCATGAGTTGTCAGGGTCATGTCTGAAAGAAAGGTGGGTAAGCAGGAGCAGGTTCCGAGTAGCTGGGTCCTGAGGCTTCCTAATGTGTGTCTCCTCCTGCCGGGCAGCCCATCTCCACTGTGTGTTCTGGTTGAGCATCTCCAGAACTCTCCTTGTTATCTTATTAATAAATTATAGCAGTTTTTTTTCAGTTGGTCCATCCCCTGGTTCCTAGCCATATCATAATTTTTAGGTAGCAGGGAGACCCTAATACCATTAATTCCCAGTTTTAAGTGAGATAGAGGGACTGGTAGGATAAATCAAGTGCTGACAAAGGACTTTGTAAACAGTATGAGTTACTGTGAGAGTTTAAAGAGAAAATGATACTTAGCGGTTGGGGAGCAGGCTTGGGTGGGAAATGCTGGGCTCAAGATACCAGGTTGCATACCTGAATTTTTGAGCCATTTTTTAAAGTGTTGTGTGAAACACTATTAACATAGCTGGCACAGGAGGAGTCAGTGTCTGTTGGTGCTGTTGTACAGGTCGGGGTCTATTGCATCCAACTTTCAGAAGCAGTTGTTCAATACACATATAATAAGATAATTTAAGCACTTGGCAGGATAGGGGTGGAGTGAGGTGTGTCAATGTTGTTTTGCAAAGTTTGCAGCATTTTCTTTTTAATATTGGCCTGTGTTTATACTGATCATCAACCTAAGCAGGCAGCATGAAGTTGTGGGTTAGGGAACATATTTTTCTGGGATTCAGTTTTTACAGATCTTATTCTATAGACATGGCCTAACAGGTGCTGTGAACTTCCACCTGCCATTTTTAAAGTAGATTCAAAACCTAAAGGATCAAGGACACAAACTGTCATGTAGAATAAACAGTATATATAAATTTTTATAGCTGGGTATATGACTGCTATACTAAATATGAAAAGGTTAACTATCCCATCAAATACAGAGATTACCAGATTAAGATAAAAAATTAAAAACTACCTAATGATAATTAATGCAGACAGGAATCATCAATGAAGTGCTAAATCCATTGTATGAATAATATATGGATTTTCCAATAGTGCCCTTTCAAATAATAAGGATAAATAAATAATAAGGATATTATTTACAAAGTGAAAATTGTTGCTTTTCAGTGGTGCAAACTGGGGGTTCCACTTTGACTATGTTATTATAATTTCCCAGTGATGGGAAAAACTGACATTGTGTACCTCCTACTGTGATGTTTCAAGAAGGATACAGCACCACTGATGTGATATTCCTATAGAGTATCATACCCAGAATGTAATAGGAAACTAGGGGGCCATTCCATAGTTTGAAACCTTCCAAAATGAGGACTGGCCTGGAGTGTTCAAAATATCAGTATCATGAAAGACAAGAAGGGCTGAGGCATTTGTTAGAGGCTGAAGGAAACCAGGGCTTAGGGTGACTGCATGCAATATATGATCCAAAATTAGGAAAAATTACTATAGATAGGTGGTTTCCCCAGTGGCTCAGCAAATCTGAGCTCAAAGAATCTGCCTGCAATGCAGGAGATGTAGGTACTATCCCTGGGTTGGGGAGATCCCTTGGAGAAAGGCAAGGCAACTCAAGCAAGCCAGCATTCTTGCCTGGAGAATGCCAGGGACAGAGGAGCCTCTCTGGCTATAGTCCATGGCGTTGCAAAGAGTCAGACATTACTAAAGCAATTTAGCATGCATGTATGCACTATAGACAGGACAGATTATAAAACTGCTGAAATTTGAATATGGATTGTTCATAAGATAATACTCTTATAACAGTGTAAACTTCCCTCGGGTATTTAGGAGGGTGAATGGTGAAAATATCTGCAGCCAATTCTTAAATGGTTAAGTCAAAATACACACAAACACACACACACACCACACTCTTGAATGGGGGTGGAGGGATAAGAGAGAAAGAACAAATGTGACAAAATGTTGACAGTTGATGAATCTAAAGTTCAGTATCTTGGCCTTAAAACTTTTCTGTCAATATACATTTTTTCAAAATAAAAAATTTTAAAAACTGTACTCATTTATATTCTGCTTCTTTGCTGTTGTTCAGTCACTCGGGTGTGTCCTTCACCATCTCCAGGAGCTTGGTTAAACTCATGTCCATCGAGTTGGTGATGCCGCCCAACCATCTTGTCCTATGTCGTTCCTTTCTCCTTCTACCTTCAATCTTTCCCAGCATCAGGGTCTTTTCTAATGAGTCAGCTCTTCGCATCAGGTGGCCAAAGTTTTGGAGCCTCACCTTCAGCATCAGTCCTTCCAATGAATTTTCAGGATTGATTTCCCTTAGGATTGACTGATTTGATCTCCTTGCTGTCCAAGGGACTCTCAAAAGTCTTCTCCAACACCACAGTTCAAAAGCATCAGTTCTTTGGCACTCAGCCTTCTTTATGGTCCAACTCTCAAATTCATACATGACTACTGGAAAAACTATAGCTTTGACTAGATGGACCTTTGTCAGCAAAGTAATGTCTCTGCTTTTTAATATGCTGTCTAGCTTGGTCACAGCTTTTCTTCCAAGGAGCAAGCATCTTTTAATTTCATGGCTGCAGTTATCATCTGCAGTGATTTTGGAGCCCCCTAAAATAAACTCTCTCACTGTTTCCATTGTGTCCCCACCTATTTGCCATTAAGTGATGGGACCAGATGTCATGATGTTAGTTTTTTAAATGTTGAGTTTTAAGCCAACTTTTTCACTCTCCTCTTTCACTTTCATCAAGAGGCTTTTGAGTGCCTCTTCGCTTTCTGCCATAACGGTGGTGTCATCTGCATATCTGAGGTTATTAATGTTTCTCCTGGGAATCTTGATTGCAGCTTGTGCTTCATCCAGCCCAGCATTTCTCATGATGTACCCTGTATATAAGTTGAATAAGCAGGGTGACAATATATAGCCTGCATGCACTCCTTTCCCAATTTTGAACCAGTCTGTTGTTCCACGGCCAGTTCTAATTGTTGCTTCTTGACCTGCGTACAGGTTTCTCGGGAGGCAGGTACAGTGGTCTGGTATTCGCATCTCTTTAAGAATTTTCCAGTTTGTGGTGATCCACACAGCAAAAGGCTTTAATGTAGTCAATGAAGCAGAAGTAGATGTTCTTCTGGAATTCTCTTGCTTTTTCTATGATCCAACAGATGCTGGCAATTTGATCTCTGGTTCCTCTGCCTTTTCTAAATCCGCTTGAACATCTGGAAGTTCTCAGTTCACGTACTGTTGAAGACTTTGAGAATTTTGAGCATTGCTTTGCTGGCATGTGAGATGAGTGAAATTGTGTGGTAGTTTGAATGTTCTTTGGCATTGCCTTTCTTTGGGATTGGAATGAAAACTGACCTTTTCCAGCCTTGTGGCCACTGCTGAGTTTTCCAAATTTGCTGGTATATTGAGTGCAGCACTTTCACAGCATCCTCTTTTAGGATTTGAAATAGCTCAGCTGGAATTCCATCACCTCCACTAGCTTTGTTTGTAGTGGTGCTTCCAAAGGCCCACTTGACTTCATACTCCAGGATGTTTGGCTCTAGGTGAGTGATCACACCATCGTGGTCATCTGCATCATTAAGAACTTTTCTCTATAGTTCTTCTGTGTATTCTTTCCATCTCTTATTAATATCTTCTGCTTCTGTTAGGTCCACACCGTTTCTGTCCTTTATTGTGCCCATCTTTGCATGAAAATGTTCCCTTGGTATCTAATTTTCTTCACAAGATCTCTAGTCTTTCCCATTCTATTGTTTTCCTCTATTTCTTTGCATTGATCACTGAAGGAGGCTTTCTTATCTCTCCTTGCTATTCTTTGGAACTCTGCAGTCAGATGGGTATATCTTTCCTTTTCTCCTTTCCCTTTCACTTCTCTTTTTTTCTCAGCTATTTGTAAGGCCACCTCAGACAACCATTTTGCCTTTTTACATTTCTTGTTCTTGGGGATGGTTTTGATCATTGCCTCATATACAATATTACAAACCTCTGCCCATAGTTCCTCAGGCACTCTATCAGATCTAATCCCCTGAATATATTTGTCACTTCTACTGTATAATCATAAGGGATTTGATTTAGGTCATACCTGAATGGCCTAGTGGTTTTCCCTACTTTATTCCGTTTAAATCTGAATTTTGCAATAAGGAGTTCATGATCTGAGCCACAGTCAGCTCCTGGTCTTGTTTTTGCTGAGTGTATTTGGTTTTCTGATCACATGGGTCACAGCCTTGTCTAACTCGATGAAACTATGAGCCATGCCATGTAGAGCCACCCAAGATAGATGGATCATGGTGGAGAGTTCTGACAAAACGTGGTCCACTGGAGAACATAATGGCAAACCACTTCAGCATTCTTGCCTGAGAACCACATGAACAGTATGAAAAGGCAGAAAGATATGACACTGAAAGATGAATTCCCCAGGTTGTTAGGTGCCCAATATTCTACTGGAGAAGGGAGAAGAAATAGCTCCAGAAGGACTGAAGAGGCTGAGCCAAAGTGGAAACAACGCCCAGTTGTGGATATGTCTGGTGATAAAAGTAAAGTCCAATGCTGTAAAGAACAAGACTGCATAGGGACTTGGAATGTTAGGTCCATGAATCAAGGTAAATTGGAAGTGGTCAAATGGGAGATGGCAAGAGTAAACATTGACAGTTTAGGGATCAGTGAACTAAAATGGACTGGAATGGGCGAATTTAATTCAAATGACCGTTATATCTACAACTGTGGGCAAGAATCCCTTAGAAGAAATGGAGTAGCCCTCATAATCAACAAAAGAACCTGAAATGCAGTAGTCGGGTGCAATCTCAAAAACGACAGGACGATCTCTGTTCATTTCCAAGGCAAACCATTCAGTATCGCAGTAATCTAAATCCATATTCTGCTTAGAAGAGACAAAGAAAAATAAAAAAATTAAGAGATGGCAACAAAATAGCCAGAAAAAATAATTAGAATTGAATATTAAAAGTGTTAAACTTGATAAAGAAGGACATGATGTAAAAGAAAACATTTGTGAAGAAGATATAGTGGTCAAAAAATTTATTCCTGAAACCACACAGATGACATAATAAAAATATAAGTATTAGATAATAAGGAGAACTGGATAAAAGTAACATTATGGTCATAGATCTCAATACAAAGCAGACAAAAGAGCAAGGATATATAGGAATGGCAAATATATATTCCATAATTGTGTATAATAAATGATCTAAAATATATGAAATATGAACATGTATAACCTTAAATCCCACAAGTAAATTTGCTTTGTTTATAAAGAAAACCTAAACACATTTTTAAAAATTAAAATCTTACCACATACATTTCCTGATTATAATCCAATAAAGTTGGAAATAAATAAATAATAAATTTCAAATAGAAAGCATCTTACCTATTTGAAAACATGAAATGTGCTCCTAAATTAGCCTAGATTCAAAGACAAGATTATAAGGAAAATTAGAAACTATCTGGATTGCTTTACATAGAGGAAAGAAAAAAAATTTTTTAAACATACGTTATTTTGGTGTCTTTAATATACTCTCATGAAATCAAACATATGTGATTTCATGTAATTGATTTTGTGTTGGGTCAATAAAAATGGAATTAAATGCATATTCTTTGAGGTAATAGAGATGTAACTTATCTTTATGTGAAGTTCCATATTCATTTGTTTTATTTGTGAGGATATATTATCAGTTTTAATTTTCAGGCATGATTATTAAACTTCAGTTTATAATAATGTTTTGGATTTCAACAGTTTACAACAATATCTGGAAATACAACAAATATCTCAGTTTTGTGATGTTGAAGAGAATATAACTAATACTAAGTTTATTGATGTCTTAATCCCTGATTTTAAAAAAATTAGAGGCATAAAATTTGAAAAGATATTGGCATTACTTCGACCAGCCCTCGCTAATGAAAGAACAGGTAAGAAATAAAGTATAAATTGTTTAACTACATTGTGCATATGATTTGAATAATTATATTAAAATATATTAGTTTAAAATTTAACATTCAAGAAAAAGCACTTGAAGTAAGACATTTAATTGACACTAATTTACTAATTTCTCAATAAAAAGAATAAAACAATTTTATAGTTAAAAAGTTCAGAAATTGCTTTCTAACCTAGGAATTTGTTAGGGTAGATTTAACATACAAGAATTATTATTGTATATAATTATTATTATAGTTATTATAATAAAGATTAGAAGTATTCATGTCTGAAATGCCTAAGTTCAACACTTAGGTAAATCTCTTATTAATAGTGTGATTTGGAAAAAATGTACTTTACCAAATCTTTCTTCATGTTTAAATTGAGAAGGTTAAAATGAGAAAACATAAAGTGCCTAACACTTAAAACGTGCTAGCTATTTTTAACCTCACATAATAGAGTATTATGTGAATAGAATATTGGCAGAGCAAGAACAGAAACTATAAAGTAACACTGTTAATTCTTTTTTATATCCAGTGTATGGAAATAAATTGATACTTGTATGTTGACCTCATATTCTCTGACTTGCTAAACTACTTAGTTCTAGGAGCTTTTTGACATCATTTCCTTGAGAATTTCTGTTACTAGGGTTTCTAAGGGCTTTTCAGGTGGCACGAGTGGTTAAGAACCTGCCTGCCAAAGCAGGACACATAAGAGAGGAGCGTCGGGAAGATCCCATGGAGTAGGGCAAGGCAACCCACTCCAGTCTTCTTGCCTGCAGAATCCCGTGGACAGAGGAGCCTGGCAGGCTACAGTTCATAAGGTCACAAAGAGTAGGACATGACTGAAGTGACTTAGCACAGCACAGCACAGGGTTTCTGAACATCAGACCTACTTACCTTTTGGGCTAGGTAATTGTTGACGGTGCTGCGTCACGAGCATTGGAAACTGTTCAGCAACATCTTTGGCCTTTGCTCACTTCATGTCAGTAGCATCCCCTCAACTCCTAGTTGTGAAAATCAAAACACATCTCCAAACATTGTTAAATGCACTTTGAAGGATTGAGAACCACTGAGGTAGACAATAATATCTAAAAATTGAGACAGTTTTGCCTCTTTCTTTTTAATACGTACACTTTTTATTTCTTTTGCTTGCCTTATTGGACTGGCTGGAACTTCCTGCATGATGTTGAATAATAAGCGAGATGAGAGTACACAAGTTACCTTGCTCCTGATCTTACAGTGAAAGCATTAAGTCTTTTACCATTAAGTGTCATGTTAGCTTTGTATGCCCTTTATTTAGATTAAGGAAATTCTCACCTACTCCTAGTTTGGGGAGGTATTTTTTTTTAAATCATGAATGGATGTTATAGTTTCCCAAAAAATTTTTCCTGTATCTACTGATATTTTTTCCTTGAGTTTAACAATATGGCAATTATTTTGATTTTTAAATATTGAACCAGCCTTGCATTCTCCAGATAAACTATACTTGGTTGTTGTTTATTGTCTTTTACTGTCCTTTTTAACATATTGCTGGGTTTGAATTTTCAATATTTTGTTGGGGACTTTCTTGTAATGTCTTTATCTGGTTTTGGTATTAGGGTAATGGGTAAATGCAGATTTCATAAAATGAGATGAAAGGTAGTCACTGTTTTATGGAAGAGATGGTGTAGAATTGATATTGCATCTTTTTAAAATCTTTACTGGAATTTACCAGTGAAGCTCCCTGGGCCTAGAGTTCTCGTCTTTGGAAAGTTTCATTTGGCTTTTTAAACCTTGAACAATATGTATATGTTTTTTAGATAAATAGACTTTATATTTTAGAATAGTTGTTGATTTACAGAAAAATTAAGAAAGATAGTACAGTGTTCCCATATGTCTACCCCCATAATAGTTTCTTCTAGTAAGATTTTATTGTAATACATTCTTATAACTAGTGAACCAGTATCAACACACTGTTATTAACTAAACTTCATAGTTGATGTTAAGGTTTGCTCTTTGTGTTGCACATTCTGTGGGTTGTGATAAATTCAGTGTCATGTGTCCCTTTTACAGTATCATACATGGTAGAACCACTGCCCTAAAAATCCCTGTTCTTCTCATATTTATCCATCTCCCCCTCCCAACCCCTGTTGTAATCTGACCTTTTTACTGTCTCTGTAGTTTTGCATGTTCCAGAATGCCATAGAGTTGAAATCATATAGTGATAAATTTCTCTTATATAACTATATACACTTAAGTTTCCTTTGTGTCTTTTTGTGGCTTAAATAGCTTACTTCTTTATAGCTGAGTAACATTATATTGTATGAATATACCAGCATATGTCTAGTTACTTATTAGAGGACATCTTCGTTGCGTTCAGTTTTTGGCTATTAGGTGTAAAGCTGCTATAGGCAGCTTTATTATGAGCATGTAACATTGGTGATAAGGATATCCCTGATGTATTGAGTCACTAGGGTTTTAGGTTTAATTTTCTACACAATATAATCTTTATCCTACCAGCACAACAACCTGCTGCCAAATGCATCTCAGTTCAGTTCAGTCACTCAGTCATGTCTGACGCTTTGTGATCTCAAGGACCGCAGCACACAAGGCTTCCCTGTCCATCACCAACTCCCGGAGCTTGCTCAAACTCATGTCCATTGAGTCAGTGATGCCGTCCAACCATCTCATCCTCTGTTGTCCTCTTCTCCTTCTGCCTTAAATCTTTCCCAGCATCAGGGTCTTTTCCAGCAAGTCAGTTCTTCGCATCAGGTGGTCAAAGTATTGGAGTTTCAGCTTCAGCATCAGTCTTTCCAATGAATATTCAGGATTGATTTCCTTTAGGATTGACTGGTTTCATCTCCTTGCAGTCCAAGGGACCCTTAAAAGTCTTATCCAACACTACAGTTCAAAAGCATCAATTTTTCAGCACTCAGCTTTCTTTATAGTCCAACTCTCACATCCATACATGACTACTGGAAAAACCATAGCTTTTTTGGACTTTTTTAGTAAAGTAATATCTCTGCTTTTTAATATGCTGTCTAGGTTGGTCATAGCTTTTCTTCCAAGGAGCAAGCATCTTTTAATTTCATGGCTGCAGTAACCATGTGCAGTGATTTTGAAGCCCAAGAAAATAAACTCTCTCACTGTTTCCATTGTGTCCCCATCTATTTGCCATGAAGTGATGGGACCAGATGCCATGATCTTAGTTTTCTGAATGTTGAGTTTTAAGCCAACTTTTTCACTCTCCTCTTTCACTTTCATCAAGAGGCTCTTTAGTTCCTCTTCACTTTCTGCCATAAGCATGGTATAATCTTCGTATCTGAGGTTATTGATGTTTCTCCTGGGAATCTTGATTCCAGATTGTGTTTCATCCAGCCCGGCATTTTGCATGATGTACTCTGCATATAAGTTGAATAAGCAAGGTGACAATATACAGCCTTGATGCACTCTTTTCCCAATTTGGAACCAGTCCATTGTTCCATGTCTGGTTCTAATTGTTGCTTCTTGAACTGCAAACAGGTTTCTCAGGAGGCAGGTAAGGTGGTCTGTTATCCCCATCTCTTGAAGAATTTTCCACAGTTTGCTGTGATATACACAGTCAAAGGCTTTGGCATAATTAATAAAGCAGAAGTAGAGGTTTTTCTGAAATTCTCTTGCTTTTTCTATGATCCAGCAGATGTTGGCAACTTGATCTCTGGTTCCTCTGCCTTTTCTAAATCCATCTTGAACATCTAGAAGTTCACAGTTCGTGTACTGTTGAAGCCTGTACATGTACTGCTGAAGCAAAATACATCTAATTGATAATAACAGCTGAGTGTGGAAAGCGCTATGATAAGAGATGCCTCACTGGATATCAAATAGGATATGCAGCCCATAATTGAGTGGAAAGATAAGTATGGCTTAATTAACCAGGGACAGTTGCATAATACTTATGGAAGAAGCACCGTTTATGCAGAGACTAAAAAGTCAAGTTTGAATTAGCCAGGAAAAGGAGAATCTTGAGTAGTTTCAGTGTAGTGCTTGCCACAAAAGTCAGTCTCAAAACTGGGGTGAGAGATTATATACAGAGAAGTCAGAACAATTCAGAATTAAAGAAGTAATATTTGACAGATTTGTAAATGTTATTTTGAGATTGGAAAAATCTGACTGTAGATTAATGCTCATGGGAAGGAACCAACCAGTTGAAGTCACAAGAAAGAGAGAAAAGATTAGGACAGGCCAAGGTCACTGAGAGTCAGGAGGAAATAGTTTCTGTAGCAGATGTATAGGATTGGGCTGAGAAGAGATTTTTATTCTATGTAGCAAGAGAGAAAGAGGGCTGGATAGACACAGATCCAGTTTATAGGTTTGTGGCAGGAAGTTGAGGGGTTTGTCTTCCGTTACCTGGTTTCTCTGTAAATAAGAAGCAATGTTATTGGCTGAGAGGAGAAGAGGCAACCCTGGTATGGACATGATCCATCAAAGGCCAGCCCTTTTCTTGATCTATGTATGCCATTTCTACCTGCTTTCCTGAGTGTTCCACACTCGAAAATGTCCCTTATTTTCTGGCAAAAAATCACTTTCTCCCTTGTTACCGAGTTTTCCCTGTTAGCTCAAAAACATGGTCCAACATAATAATAAACAAAATTCAATGAAATAAAAACAAACCCAGAAATACCACCTTGGATCCTCCGCCCCCTCAGCTGACACCCCATTTCTCTACTTCTCTGCAATGGACACTTCTCAAGGAGTTGTCTGTGCTCAGTGAATCGCCTTCTTGACCCTCACCCACTCCTGATGCCCCTCCAATTGAGCTTCTCTCAGAACTACCCTAGTCAAGTTCACCAATGACCTCCAAATTGCCAAATCTAACTTTCAAATGGCCTGCATTCTGTTCATAGTGCTTAGCAGTATTTAGCAGTTTCTGCTCCCACACTGGTCACCTGGTTTGGATTGCCCCTAAAATCCTGACTCTTGTTCCTGGGAAACAAATACAGTTTTTTTAGTTTTTCTGAGCAAAGCAAATCTTCCTCCAACCAAGTTGCAAAGATCTCACCTTCTACTCAATAATTTGTTGAAATAATTTTTCCCAAACAAATACAGTTTTCTCCTACAAAGAATTTTGGTAATAGCTGTTAATGTCATAACATATTGCTATTGTGATATGCAAACCATACTGACATTTAAGGATGGCATAAAGGTGTTAATTGAAAAGGGGGGAAAACAAAATTTGAAGTTTGTTAGTCTGTTATCACTATCCCTCTCCCTCTTGCTTGACTCTAGCCTCAGTTTTTGATTATTTTGTGTTTACTATGTTTGCCATTTGGTAGCAAATGGTAATTCATCACTCTTTAAATAAATGTTGACCTTTATTGATATTTAATATTCTGGGTCACCTCAAGAAATTCTAAAGCAAAGTTTGTGTGGATTATTTAACTTGAAGAAAACAGACATCTTCACCATATTCTTATGAATTTTCAAGAAATACAATGTACCTCTTTTCAACTCATCTATTACATCTTTTATTCAGATATAATAGTTTTCTTCATTATAGTTCTTGTTATCTTATTTTTCAAGTAAATATGGGAATATATGTAATGTTCTTTGCTCTAAAGTATTCACTCAATAAAAGGTAAGCTGTTCATTGTTGTTGTTTTAGTGCCAGCTCTTTCTTTTCAGCATTATTCCTAGTTTTTAAGCCCATAGTGAACGACACTTCCCCCCAAAACTTATTTTCTATGTAAGAAAGATAGTGGCTTCTGTAAATGTTTACTTACTGACTCCCTTACTGAATTATGTTATTTAATACTATTAACCTTTTAAAAATACTCCTGAATTTTCCAAACAGCTTATATGCAAACACTGTTATCCATTTTGTTCAATTTTGTTATTTTTATGTATGGCTTAGTACTTCCAGAATAACTATTAAATAATTAAAGGCCAGTATGATAACATTTTGCCTTTGTTCTACCCCTGACTGCTTTTAATGCCTCCAGTGATTTCAATTATGATGCTTGCTTTAGCTTTTAGGCAAAAACATCTATACTCTAAAATATTTCTATCTGCCACATGGTACAAAAAGATTTTGAATGTAATCCAATAACATGTCTTTTGATGGCATATTTTGAAATTTATATTTTGTTTATAAACAGGTGTACAGTGGATATATTTAGAATTTTTCTTATATAAACTAGTTTTCATGCTTGTCACAGTCCTTAGGTCCATTAATTTCCCACTTTTTACTCAACTATATTTCATCTTTCAGTTATCTAGAGCCTATATTTAAGCACATTAAAAAAAGATATGTACCTAGTTATTTTGTTTTCTGAAAGTGAAAATCGCTCAGTCATGTCTGACTCTTTGTGACCCCGTGGACTTTACAGTCCTTGGAATTCTCCAGGCCAGAATACTGGAGTGAGGAGCCTTTCTCTTCTCCAGGGGATCTTCCCAACCCAGGGATCAAACCCAGGTCTCCTGCATTGCAGGTGGATTCTTTACCAGCTGAGCCACAAGGGAAGCCCAAGAATACTAGAGTGGGTAGCCTATCCCTTCTCCAGTGGATCTTCCCAACTCAGGAATCAAACTGGGGTCTCCTGCTCTGCAGGCGGATTTTTTACCAACTGAGCTATCAGGGAAACCCAACTCTAGAACCCTAGCATATCTGAGAATGTCAGTATATCACCTTTATGTATGAAATAAAACTTATCTGACTGTACACATTTTTAAAAATAAATCCCCCATTCTCAGATCTATAGATTTTGTTTCACTGAAGAACTGGAAATGGCATCATAAATTTGACATGTTAAGAATACTGTTCACCTTAAATTAAAAATCAAATAATCTATTTTTGTAAACTTAAATTTCATATGAGAATGAAATACATTCTATGTCCTTATGATGATATAGTCTGTACTGTGTGTATAATCAATAACCTAGCACTTTAAAACTTATGTGACTTTTTATTTAGAGGATGTTTTGAATAAAATTCAAGATGAAGGCTTCAAAATACTGCTGCAAAGACAGATAGTATTATCAGAAGAAGAAGCAAAAACACTGTGCAAAGAATATGAAAATAAAGATTATTTTGGAAATGTTATAGAAAACATGACCAGGTAAAATAGAATTCAGGTTGAGAAAGTGCAGGTTGATTTATGTTTGAATCATTTAGCCTTTTTTTAACCCTGCTTTCTGTTCAAGTTGCCAAACCTCTCAATTCTGTAAAGATGTGCTGAGTCTACTTCTTTGCCAATATTACTTCCATTTTGATTGCCTGCTCAACTGTGTGTCTTCTGTGGTCCCCCCGGAATGTTATCAGAGCAATGCAAGTTCCCAGTGAAGCCTCTGGAGTCTAGTTGAGTTGAATAGCCAGTTTGTGCAGCATCATCAAGTCCAAGTAGACAGCTATGACTGACTCTCAAGGGTTTTGGTAGTCCTAAAGATCACTAGTCCGAGAGATGAATGGGATGCTAGAAACCTGTCAGGTTTCTAGCAGAATAAATGAAACAGCAGCCAGACCAGAAAGCCAGCAAGCGTGTATAATATAAATCAGCAGGGGCATGGGGACAATACCTGTATTGTCCGTAGACCACTCGATCAGAACCAAGGCCCTTCTTTTCCCTTCCTTTCTCTGCTTCCTTTCTTTGATGAATATACTCTTGAGAGTACCCAACAGAAATTAATTTCACACTCTTAGTAAAAAGGGCTATTTTACTATTTTCGTCTAACAAATTCACTTGCATTATTTATGTCGATAATTAGCTACAAACCATAGTTTCATTAACTTTTTTTTCTCTTTTCTAACAGTGGTCCATCACTAGCCCTTGTTTTAGTAAGAGAAAATGGCTTAGGACACTGGAAACAGTTAATTGGACCAAGCAATGTTGAAGAAGCCAAAGAATATCTTCCAGAGTGGTATGATTCAGATTTTTTCATGGGAGCCATTTTGATTTCCTTTTGAATATAGGGTACAGAAACTACAGCTCTCATCCAAAGTAGGTTCTCAGGAATGCTCCTTTTGCTGGGTAAGGAGTGGGCTATTTATGACTGAAAGCCCAGCCCAGTGCCAACCTGAATATGGCCAAGGCTTTGCAAGAGAAGGTTGTAAGCTGCTTCATTTGGGGCTGAAAATAAGCTACCCAGCCAGAAGTCTGTATCTTGGCAGAAATATCTGCCCCATGCACTGTTTAGGAGAAATTCTTTTGAGAAGGGCATGATAGTCCTGTAGGTTATTTAATTGATATAGGAGTTTTAAGACAATGATGACTAACTTAATATATAGTCTACAATTTGGTGGGAACATTTACAAAGTAATTTACTGATGAGTCTTAGAATTTTGTAATCAGCTCAAAACCTGGCATGTTACCTGTTACCTAGTTCAGTTCAGTCGCTCAGTCGTGTCTGACTCTTTGAGATCCCATGAACTGCAGCACACCAGGCCTCCCTGTCCATCAACAACCCCCGGAGTCCACTCAAACCCATGCCAATTGAGTCGGTGATGCCATCCAACCATCTCATCCTCTGTCATCCCCTTCTCCTCCTGCCCTCAATATTTCCCAGTATCAGGGTCTTTTCCAGTGAGTCAGTTCTTTGCATCATGTGGCCAAGTATTGGAGTTTGAGCTTCAACATCAGTCCTTCCAATGAACATCCAGGACTGATCTCCTTTAGGATGAACTGGTTGGATCTCCTTGCAGTCCAAGGGACTCTCAAGAGTCTTCTCCAACACCACAGTTCAAAAGCATCAATTCTTTGGTGCTCAGCTTTCTTTATAGTCCAACTCTCACATCCATACATGACTACTGGAAAAACCATAGCCTTGACTAGATGGACCTTTGTTGACAAAGTAATATCTCTGCTTTTTAATATGCTGTCTAGTACCTGTTACCTAGAGGCACTTTAAAAAATATTTTTTGATCTTAGCTGCTGGGCTTGGTCTCAGCCAAGGGAAGGAGATAGCATCTCATTCATCTCTGTTTCTGGCATGTAGCTGATGGAAACAAACTGACTTGCAATTCACCTAAATTCTTTGTGCTAATTTCAGAGTGGGATTGAATTCAGGGGAAGAAAAGCCCTCCTTCAAGTGAGCAAGAATAAAGATGCTTTGTCAAACACAGGAAACGTTTGCATCCATGCTACCACAATAAATAATAGGACTTATGAGACATCATGTATATAGAGTTGAAGTGTTTTCTTTGGGGTATAAGATCTTGAGTTGGACTTGTCCTGAAGGAGGCATTTTGTACTCTTTTGACCCTCCTCTCTTATGTCTTTGTTCCTGTGCCAGGAAATTACTGTAAAGGATAATATGGCTTGGACACTCTTTATGTGGTATGAGCAGGGTGCCATAGAACCTCTCAATGAAATGTAGCAGAGAATGCAATACATGGCATCAGAGAGAAGAATCCTTATCAATACCTGGCCTATACAAAGCAGAGACATTACTTTGCCAACAAAGGTTCATGTAGTCAAGGCTATGGTTTTTCCTGTGGTCGTGTATGGATGTGAGAGTTGGACTGTGAAGAAGGCTGAGCACTGAAGAATTGATGCTTTTGAACTGTGGTGTTGGAGAAGACTCTTGAGAGTCCCTTGGACTGCAAGGCGATCCAACCAGTCCATTCTAAAGGAGATCAGCCCTGGGATTTCTTTGGAAGGAATGATGCTAAAGCTGAAACTGCAGTACTTTGGCCACCTCATGCGAAGAAAAGACTCTGATTCTGGGAGGGATTGGGGGCAGGAGAAGAAGGGGATGACAGAGGATGAGATGGCTGGATGGCATCACTGACTCGATGGACATGAGTCTGAGTGAACTCTGGGAGTTGGTGATGGACAGGGAGGCCTGGCGTGCTGCGATTCATGGGGTCGCAAAGGGTCGGACACGACTGAGCGACTGATCTGATCTGATCTGATACATGTAGGCACACTCTTCTAGAAATTCTGGCTCCAAATGTGGAGGCTACATACCAGCACAGAGACATTTTCTCCAGGTGAAGGCACTCAGTAACTGCCCCTCTTCTCCCCACTATTATAGTGAGAATTTAAATCCTAAGCCCTTATGATCCCTAATGTTGCCACAAGTTCACAATGACTCTTAGCCATTATTTTTGATTGCCTCCTTTTCTAAGTGGCCTTAGAAATAACTCCTGCACTTGGGCATCAGACTCTTTACTCTCCATTGCTTAATCTGAAATATGGTCACTTGCATACAAGAGAAAAATAGCAATCCTTCTCTGCTATCCTTACATGCAAACACACACACACACAGACACTTTTTCCAAATACCATGTCTAACAGCCTAATAGAGGGTCTGCTTGTAGTTCTCTGCATTGAATGGATTCAGTTCTGGTGATGTATCATTCATTGTACAAATCTCCCTGACAATCACAGGCTCTTAGTCTACAAATATCTTCAAATCAGAGATGTGAGAGCAGCCAAGGGCTGAATGGGAAGGTCACATTAGATAAGGAAATCTGAAATGGTCACTGAAAAAATTAGAGAGATTTTACCAGCTGAGCCACAAGGGAAACTCAGAGATAAGAAAGGGGTCTTAAAACTTAGGACAGAAAGCCAAGTTTCCAGTGATGTCAGTCTGTTAACAGGAAGGGAGATTATTTGCTGTGGCTGGATTTTGTGGGTTGCTTGCTCAGGGCTATGTTTAAAGGGCAGAAAATCAATGAGCAATGAACATCACTTCTACTGAAATATAAATGGATAAGCAGAGGGACAGAAAGAAAAGAGTGCAACTGGAAAACACTGAGGAATAACGGTTGACTTTGGAGATATGTATTCATCTATCATACAAAAACAGAACTGGAAGAAACTACCCCGGCAGGGCTTGTCTATTAACATCAGTGTCACTCCTGCCTTGTTCCACAAAGCCGTTTGGTATGCTCCTCTCTCACTGCTGCTTTCCTTACCTGGAGGGTTCCACTGCCATGTCTCCTGGATTCAGCGTTTATAATCTGGTATCTTTGGAATAGGTCAAATGCCATCTCTAGTGCTTGATATTAGTTAGTGATTAAAGAAGGAGAAGGAATTTACTGACAGCTTAATATGTCCCATAAATTTCAAACACATCATCAGATTACATCTTCAAAGACTCCTTCCAAAACAGGGTTTATTATCATATTCATATTTGAGACAACTGAAGCACAGACAAGGAAAATAGTTGATCAGTATCATGTAGCTAGCAAGTGATACCACCAGAATTCTATATTCTGTTCTTTTCCACTGCACCAGGGTGTTCATTCCATCTTTGACAGTTGTCAATATCCATTATCATGATTACTGAAATGTTCAACTCCTTTCTCCCTAATGACTGTTACCTCCTTAAAGGTAATAGCATGCCCCAAGCCATTCTGCAGTTACTTCCTTTTGTAGAATGCAAATATGAAGTTTTACATTGTGTTATGTTATTTTATATGTTATAACAGTTTTTGACTTGACTTATTTTTCAAAGTTTATGCGCACAATTTGCAATAGAAGGTTTGCCTATCAACCAGTTGTACGGAAGTGATTCACTAGAAGCTGCTGAAAGGGAAATACAACATTTCTTTCCTCCTCAACACACTGTGGCACTGATTAAACCTCATGTAACACAGGAACAAAGAGGTAAATATATAAAGATAGAACCAATGTATACGTTTTTCTTCAACTTCTGTGGAATTTTGCAAAGTAAAGTTGAAAGAATAAAGCAATGAGCACCTTCATTATCAGGCGGTAGTGCTCCAAGTTTAGGCTGTGAGAGATTTTGACCAGACTTCCTTTATTTAATCACCTTAATGGTGCCCTGCCAGTTCAGTGAGAAGAGTTCAGGTTGGCTGTCTCCTCCAATCTATATCTAGAAGTTCTATATCCAAGAAGTTCCTTGGCATTTGCAATGTGGAGATGAAAACATGTCTTCACTTTTGGCATAGAAACAGATTTCCTCATTTATAGACCACTAGACATTTCAGGTGGTTTCTGGAAAGATGGATCCCAGAAACTGAACATCTACATTAACATATTGAAGTTCTTCTGAATGTCCCTCTGGGGACTGCCTTTTCAGTTTAGTTTAGCACAGTTTTGGTTTTTTGAAACCACTGTATGCAAGTGATACTATGACCTTCCTTAGTTATTCAATCGGAGAAGGCAATGGCACCCCACTCCAATATTCTTGCCTGGAAAATCCCATGGGCAGAGGAGCCTGGTGGGCTGCAGTCCATGGGGTCGCGAAGAGTCAGACACAACTGAGCGACTTTATTTTCACTTTTTACTTTCATGCATTGGAGAAGGAAATGGCAACCTATTCCAGTGCCCTTGCCTGGAGAATCCCAGGGATGGGGGAGCCTGGTGGGCTGCCGTCTATGGGGTCGCACAGAGTCGGACACGACTGAAGTGACTTAGCAGTAGCAGCAGCAGTTATTCAATCTACTTAAATACAGAACAAAAATGGAGGCAATCTGCAAGACTATCAAATATCTGTTTTCCCTAGAGGATATCATGAAAATTATTAAAGAGACTGGATTTGATATAACACAGATGAAAGAAACACTCCTAATTGAAGAGGAAGCAGAGAAAATTTATTTTAAAATAAAAAGAAAAGCGTTTTATAAGGATGTCTTGGATGTTTTAGCTGAGTAAGTTTCTGATATATAAAAGTTCTTTGCATTGTAAACATAGTAACTGTTTGTTATAGAAACTTTGAAAAATACAAAAAATTCATTAAAATATTTTATCCAATCTAATTCATGAGAAAAGCACCCTGGTAATATTTGGAGTTCATGTTTATTCTAATTCCTTTTTTTCTTCTCTGTTTTCTCTTTCTTTGTTTCTTTAGTTCTTCACATTAAATATAGAGGCTATCTACTTTTAAATGTCTGCTTTGCCAACATATTTGATCTTTGCCTTAGTTTCCTTATCCATAAAATGGGGATGTTAATAGGACCTACCTCATTGGCACTGTTGTGAAGGCTAAATAATTGATACATTGAAAGTAACTGGAATAGTGCCTAGCATGTATCCCTAAAATTAAAAAAAAAAAAAATTCTTCTAGAACAAAAATCCTGTTGAAAGGGACTTCCCTGGTGGTCCAGTGATTAGGACTCTGTGCTTCCACTGCAGAGGGCATGGGTTCAATCCCTGGTGAGATAACAAAGACCTAGCAAGCCATGCAACATGGCCAAAAAAAAAAAAAACCCAGAAAAACAAATCCCAATAAACCTATTGGGTGAGGGAGAAGTTAAAAATTTTTTTAAAAAAGCAGAAAAATCACACTGATGAGGACAAAGAATAAAGATAAGCTCTCTAGATGAAGCTGTGGCGTTCTGTCTTTAGCTGTGTATTCAGTCTCTACAGTTATCAATAGTCCAAGTCTTCTGAAAGCATTCTTGTTTGCAGGGGTACATCTTTGGTCATGATTCTGACCAAGTGGAATGCTGTTTCAGACTGGAGACGATTGATGGGTCCCACAGACCCAGAGGAAGCAAGACTACTGTCCCCAGATTCTATTCGAGCCCAATTTGGAAAAAATATTTTGAAAAATGCTGTCCATGGAGCATCTAATATGGAGGAGGCAATGGAGACGATTAGTAGAATGTTTGAAGACTTTGTTCCTGAGAACCTTGAGGAAAACTAAAGTACAGTACCTCTTGAATTATTATTATATCTCCTTATTACAGTGGCTAGACCTAGGACAAGGCTGGTCCATAAAGACCAGAGTTCTCCCCATACTCCTGAATCAACTTTATTTCCTGCCAGACACACTCTGCAGGTCTGTAGCAGCCTGGGAGCCTTGTAGATGCCAGGGACCTGAGAGACAGTAGGGCAAGTGAGGCATCTGTGGATTTGCCAGCCTTTGTTTTAAACCTATGGGTTGGCAAGCCCTGGTCTCCAGCTGTGTCTGTGCCATCTGCTATGACTCAGTCTCATCAGTCTCTCTCCTTTCTTCCCCTCCACTTCTTTACTCTGAGTGGTCAAAGTCTCATTCAGAAGCCTCAACTCTATCCTTTAAGTGTCTGGAAACTTGGAGCCTATTAACTACCTGTGGGTACTATAGGACCATGGAATAGAATAGAATATTAGAAAGTACAGAATAAAAGGCAATCAGTTCTATTCTTTGGCAAAGAGGTGCTTATTGGGGAGAGGCAGTTACATAAAATGTATGTGAATTGAGTCTTGCTTAGTTGTTGATTGAAAGCTTTTCCATCTTGGACAATATGGGAGATAAGAGTGTAAGACAGATAATTTCCCCCATAAAACCTACTTTCTTTCTTTAGTTTCAAAGAGAAGGCTCACAAATGTACACCCATGTGGCTCTGGTTGCTGACTTGAATGTGGAGTACAGTCCCCACCTGGACAAGCCAAACTGAGAATCAGCCTCCAGAGCATAATGAAGCAGCAATGTGAAATGGAGCAATCCCTTCACACCCAACCAGTTCCTCAGGGAGAGATGAGCAAGCACATTGATTCCTAATATTATTGATAAGCTATGATTTCTCTAGATATAAGAATGTTTTATTAATAGATTATGCATAGAAATAAAGGTAAATTCTGGCATAGTGCAGCTCATTTCATTAGTCTAGCTCAGTTATAGACCAAAGCATGATGGTACAACCCTTAACCACTTATGTTGGAAAAATAGGTATTGTATATCTGCTTGAACTGTGGGTTCTTAGTTAATACAAAACTATGGGTTCTTGGTTAATAAATAATAATTAAGGTTACCTTCAGGGAAATACAAATATGATGAGGAGGCAAAATCACAGAAACAATGTCTGATTATAACTACTATCTATACATTATTAAGCATGTCAGTGATGAGTGCCTGTGGAGCAGGTGGTGAGTAGAATTACATTCTGTTTATAGTGTCTATTAGAAATATAGTGTAGATCTAATGTCAACATACCTCCCCCCCTTTTGTGATGAGGGAAACATTATGAATAATATAGGGGATTTTTAATTAGTGTATATTTCAGTGCTGAATTGATAGGTGTGTGTTTGATGGGTAGGAACTGGAGAAGGTAATGGATCAAATAGATCTTGAAAAATGGGTAGGATTTCCAAAATCAGAGGTAAAGAAGCAAGAAAGGAGTTTTATAAACATACACACACACATACACAGGCTTCCTTGGTGGCTCAATTGGTAAAGAATCCACCTGCAATGCAGGAGACTGGGTTTAATCCCTGGGTTGGGAAGATACCCTGGAGAAGGAAATGGCAACCCACTCTGGTATTCTTGCCTGGGAAATCCCATGGACAGAGGAGCCTGGTAGGCTGCAGTCCATAGACTCACAAGAGTTGGACATGGCTTAGTGACTAAAGCACGACTACCACTACACACATATATTCACATTTTGCTGGTTTCTGTCTTATGCTGTCACTATATCATAACTCTCAGGGGGCTAGTATTGTGGGTATGTTTCAGACATTCAAGAATCATTTGTTTGGCTCTTGTTGGACACTGTTGCAGGGCTGTATATACACAGTGCTTGTCCTAAAGGAGCTTAAGACTCTAAAGGCTGGAGATGGAAAATTAATATGTGTTCTAGGATTCTTAGAGGTAAGCACAGAGTGAGCAGATGCATATATGTGACACAGAGGGAAAAAGAGATTGAAGTTATCCAGAGAGAAGGCACTGCAATAATCAAAGTGGAAGTTGACAGCAACACAAAATAATGTGGAAATGTGAGTTAGTGACAAGTGAAATAATCAGAGAATTTTTAGAAAGCTGCATTGTACCCACAAGACTTGATAACTGGCTACAGTTCTACCGCATTACAGTTGAATTGTCAAAAGCCAAAAAAAAAAAAGACTGAAATTAGAGAGCAATAAGAGAAAAGCACTTGTTATGTACATGGAATCCACAATAATAGCTGATTCTCATCAGAAATCATGGAGGCCAGAAGGCAATAGGATAACACATTTAAAATACTGAAAGAAAAAAAAATCAACCAAGAAGCCTATACCTAGCAAAACTATCCTTCTAAGACATTCCTAGTTAAAAAAAAAAAACTAAAGGAATTTATTACTACTAAATCTGCTCCACAAGAAATGCTAGAGAGGGTACTTCAAACTGAAATGAAAGGTCACTAGACAGTGACTCACACATGAAGAAATAACACTGGTAAAAATGTAAAAGCCAGTATTACTGTACTTTTGGTTTCTAACTCTTTTTGCCCCCCTATGGTATCAACATATAAAAAAGATGATAAAATAATGATTATAAATATATATTAATGGGCACACAGTGTACAAATATGCAGTATGTGCCAACAATAATATAAAAGGGGAGAGACAGAAAAGTTTAGGAGAAAAGTATATATTATTAAAATAAAGACTGGTGGTATATTCCATTATATACTATTAAAATTGGTATTCTTCACAGTAGGTTGTTATAAGTTGTTTTTTGTTTTGTTTTGCTTTTGTTATGAGTTTTAGAATGTTAATTGCAATTTCTGAGGAACCACTGAGAAGTTTTATAAACTACTAGGAAAAAGAGGGAAGCAAAATGGTGTGCTAAACATAAAAAGTCAACCAATTGAAAAAGAGACAGTAAAGGAAGAACTGAGGAAGAAAAGCACACAGGACATACAGAAAACAGATAATTAAATGGCGGACATAAGTCCTTCCTAATCAGTAACTACCTTAAATGCACATGGGTGAAAGTGAAAGTATTACTTGCTCGTCGTGTCCGACTCTTTGTGACCCCACGGACTGTAGCCCGCCAGGCTCCTCTGTCCATGGGATTCTCCAGGCAAGAATATTGGATTGGGTTGCCATTCCTTCTCCAGGGGGTCATCCTGACCCAGGGATTGAACATGGGTCTCCTGCATTGCAAGTAGATTCTTTACCATTTGAGCCACTAGGGAAGTAAAATGAAAGTGAAAGTCACTCAGTTGTGTCTGACTCTTTGTGACCCCATGGACTATACAGTCCATGGAATTCTCCAGGCCAGAATACTGGAGTGGGTAGCCTTTCCCTTCTCCAGGGGATCTTCCCAACACAGGAATCAAACCCACCTGCATGGCAGGTGGATTCTTTGCAAGCTGACCCACTAGGGAAGCATGGAGTAAGTTCTCCCAATTTAAATGTACATGGAGTAAGTTCTCCAATTTAAACGTGGAGAATAACAGAATGGATTAAAGCATGTGATCCATTAATATGTTATCTTCAAGAGACTCACTTTCAATCCAAAAACACAAAAAGCTTGAAGATGGAATAGAATATTCCATGCTAATAGTAACTAAAATAAAGCTACGGTGCCTATATTATAATCAGAAAATTATATTTGACATCAAAGAAGTTTATGCAAAAGACAGTAAAGGACATTAGATATTGAAAAAGATTCAATTTATCAATAAATTACAATTATAAACATATGCACAATAACAAAAAAGAATTCCAAAATACATGAAGCAAACTTTGACAGAAGAGAGAAATAAGTTCCACAGTAATAGTTGGAGACTTCAATGGAACTCTTTCATAATAATAATGGATAGAACAAGACAGAAGATCAGCAAGGAAATGGAGGACTTCAGCAATACTATAGTCCAATTAGACCTAAATGACACACTGTTATTGCCTCAGGACTGGTCCAGGACTCTAGTATCATTAAAGCCAAACTCTTAATAACCAGCAGATGGCATGCTTCACTCAGTTGTACATAGTTGTTCAAAGATTTTAAAAGCAAGACATAGGGACAGGCTATTTTTTTCAGGTTGTAGAATTAGGTTTAAGTAGTCAGAAATATAATAATCAATGTCCAAAGAGATATATTCAGTTAAATTTTAGTTTATGTTGGTGTTGGTCTTGAGGGGTTTGAACTTA
>NW_011494734.1:4103504-4118097 GCF_000754665.1 Bison bison bison
GAACTTAGTAAAGTGGTATGCAGCAGCATGAGGCAGGCATCTGGGGGCTGGGGTTGGTGGTATCTGGGAGTATATTCTTCCCCAGAGGAAGAAAGGTTAGAAAAGACTAGAAAATTGTCAGGGCTCCAGCTCACTGGATCTTGAATCTTAGCTGGACTTTAGGCAGCAGATGCATGTCATTGGCCACTGTGGCTGAGGTAATCAGTGCATATACCTTGAAGCAGTGGGCTGAGATATGTAAACAAGATGCGAAGCGCATGATGGTGGGGCCATGGGTCCAAACTAGCTCGGCAGGCAATGGTGTGTCTGTGAGGGAAGGAAGCACCTCTAACCTGACAGCCAGACAGAGCCGGGGATGAGTCTCATCTTCATGAACTATACAGTACAGAATAATCTCCAGCCTCTGGTACTGGATCAGTCATGCACCTTGACCTTGAAGCCAGAGTTTCCTTCATTGCCCTCTAACCTGACAGAGCCGGGGATGAGTCTCATCTTCATGAACTATACAGTACAGAATAATCTCCAGCCTCTGGCACTGGATCAGTCATGCACCTTGACCTTGAAGCCAGAGTTTCCTTCATTGCCCTACTTAGCCCTTGTAGCCTGTTTCTAACATAGGAGACCTGAAGCATTGTTGATTAGAGGCTACTACCTTCCAGGATACCCTCCCTGGATCCTGTTCCTTGTAAGCAGATGCTTTGCAGAAAATGGACCAGTTCCCTAAAATGTGCTCTGCTTTATTCTATGGCCCTCTCCTTGGAGTCTCTTGGCCCTGAGACACCAAGAGTTGATCTGTTGCTAATGATGCTTGCCTGTACAGTGTTCGAACTTGCTCACCCCTTGGAAGTTACTCTGGGAGACCTCCAAAGCCAGTTCTTTTTTCAATGCTTTTAAGAAAGAAGAAAGTTTACTAAGCAATGGTTTATGTGATTTTCAGCTGCTAAAATATTTCAATGACATAATAAATACTTGAAATTATTAGATGACTAAATGGTTAATGAATTTTAAAAATCCTTCTGTTTGATTCAACAACAACATTTGAGAGATCCCTTGATACCATGATGAAACTTTATTCATAATACCATGTTTTGCTTAACCTCAGTGTTCTGAACCTCATACTGTTATTCATGTTATTACAATTTTGTGAGATTTGGGATCGGCCCTCTGGCTATGAGTCTTCTCTCTTATCTAAATGTAGTTGCTGATCAAGTATGCTCCTTTTCCCTCTAAAATATATCACTTATGTGATTTAAATTTGCCATTACAAAATGGTTCTCATCTAGATATTACAGCTGCATGTTAGAACTATCTAGTTATAAAACTACTCTCATACAAATATTGCAACTAGATATATTAGACTTATGCCTATACTGCCTGAAGTTGTAAAGGCAAAATTACACACCATAGAGATTCTTACTGCCATTGATGTCCTTTTAAAAAAGGTTTCCTTACATGCTAGTAGAAACAGACCTCTCTTAGATAGAAGAGTAAATAATGTAAGATATGTAGGATGTGAAGGCAGAACTGTCCCTGGGTGACAAGGGAGTCCCTGATGGCTGACTTGGGTCAAGGTTCCCAGTAGTCTTGACAAGCCTTCCTTAGACACTGAAGCAGCCTGGAGTGTTTCTTCCCCAACTTTCTGTCCATCTTCCTTCTGTCTCAGCTCTCCCAGCCTTATTCAACTCCCTCCTCACTCTTTTTCACAGGTGTTTCCTCTAAAAGGATCCATATTTGATTGAATTCCATTTTGGTGCCTGCTTCTCTGAGTACCCAGACTAACACACATGTAATCAATATAAGTTTTCATGTCTACCTGGCTTGCTGCTACTGCTGTTGCTAAGTCGCTTCAGTTGTGTCCGACTCTGTGCTACTCCATAGATGGCAGCCCACCAGGCTCTGCTGTCCCTGGGATTCTCCAGGCAAGAATACTGAAGTGGGTTGCCATTTCCTTCTCCAATGCATGAAAGTGAAAAGTGAAAGTGAAGTCGCTTACTCGTGTCCGACTCCTAGCGACCCCGTGGACTGCAGCCTACCAGGCTTCTCTGTCCATGGGATTTTCCAGGCAAGAGTAGTGGAGTGGGTTGGCATTGCCTTCCCTGCTACCTGGCTTAAATCCATACTATATTTCATCACCCTCTTTCTCTCTCTGGTAATATGTTTGTGCATGCATGCTAAGTCACTTGAGTCATGTCCAACTCTGTGTGACCCTATGGACTGTAGCCTCCCAGTCTCCTCTGTCCATGAGATTCTCCAGACAAGACTACTTGAGTGGGTTGCTATGCTGTCCTCCAGGGGATCTTCCCACACACGGATGAAACCTGCATCTTGTATGTCTCCTGCATTGGCAGGTAGGTTCTTTATCACTAGTGCTACCTGGGAAGGCCTAATATGTTTACAGTATTTTCTAATTATAAAAGCAACACATGTTCATTAGACAGAGTACAAGGAAGCATTTATGGCTTGTACTCTTCTGTGCCACATTTTTTTTCCTGGTTCTGAGAACTCAGTAACAGTAGGAAATTATTTGTGACATGAAAATCTGTCCTCCCCTCATGCCTGGGGAGCCACATTCAGAAGTCCATTCTCACAAGTTATTGACAAAATAAACTAGTCATTCATTGCCCAGCTGCCTGGAGTGTGGAGAATGTTGTCAGTTGAGGGCTCATAGATGAAAAGAGACATCAAGTTTGCAGCTCAAATTTATGTTATAAGAAGGTGAGGACAATCTTAGTGAGGAGCTGGAAAATCACTTTGATACACCTATGGGCCAAACATTCTGCAGGATGACTGACAATAGGATCAAGAACTTTCCTGGCTGGGCATCCTCCTCAGCCCAGCAATGTCCCTTAAATGAACTTATCCTCCAGGACTAACTAAGGATGTGCATGGATATTAGCTATCAAGCTGTTTGAGTTATTCAGTACATACAGTTAAATCTCTAATAACATGAAGGTCTAAGTGATGCTCACCATTGAATACCTCATGGCCACTATAAATAAGCCGGCCTGGGTTTTAGTGATGTGAGAGCTAATTCAAATAAAGGGCTGAGTGAAGAAGGCAGTTTATGAAACAGTATAACCTGTATAATAGGTTTTGTTTTTTATCATATAAATGCACAGAGGGAGACTGCAAACTGCGAGAGGAGTGACTGTCAGGAAGTGGAAATTTGGACACAGACCTACCCATAGGAACACTGTGTGACTACCAAAGCACAGATAGGAGTTATCTTGCCTCAAGCCAAGGAATGCTCAGGACTGCTGGCAACCTGCAGAAGCTAGGGAAAAGGATTTGGTAACCAAACTGATGGATGCTGAAGGAATTGGAAGTTTTCTGAAGGAAGTAGCTACAAGGTGGTGGAATCGAGGGACCCTGGGCTTGCCTCTTCTCATGAACACACCCAGACTGCAACTAACTACCAGACAATCATCAATAACAAAGACTGGAGCCTACCCCAAATGGTATTCTACATCCAAAGAGAAAAACCCAACAAGAGGCAGGAAAGGTGCACCGTTATACAATCAAACCCCATCCCCCCAGGTGAGCGATTTACCTCTCATAAGTATTTAGGTGGAAACAATATTTTAAGGGAGAAAAATTTGTGGCTCTCACACAAAACCCACTTCCACACTTGTTATATTACTCTCAGTGTGGGCTGATGTTCATTTTCAACTTTTTTATAACAAACAGTGATTATCAATTAAAGTAATTAATGTACCTTATTAAGTTGTGATATGCAGTATATGATTTCAGTTAAATATTCAAAGGAAACAGTGTTTAAAATTGTCAAGCCATTTCCAAACTCTCGTTACATCATTTTGCACTTAAAAAAAAGTTTTGCAGGGAGTTTTTTCATTTCCGTTGAGAGTTCTAACTCCCCTCCCCACCCTCCAAATTCCTACTATGCTAAGGAGGTAATCTAGGGTATGAATGGCTTTTCATGGACTTTCCTAGATTTCTTTAGATGCTATCCTAAATACCTGTCTGGTTTTCCTTAAGGGCCAGAGTGGTTTGTTTTTTAGACAGAAACACACATGGAGTATTTTATTGATACCTCTGTGTGGGTGTTTATATTGGATTCCTTCAGCTCTATTGCCGTGGGGTAACAGGATACAGATGAAGTTACATTTTCAGGAGGAGATGGGTGCCCATGCCAGCACTCTCATTAACGCTGTTTCTTCACTCTGCCCTGGCTTACCCACACACCTCACCTCTGTGTCCCAAAGCCTACAGAGATGAAATTAAATTATCTGTTTAATCATTGTGTGTGAATGCAACATGTAACTTACCCCTACTCTGAGAAGCAGCAACAATGGTACATCTAAAGGAGATTTTACTCTTAAGCTTGCAGTTTGTTCTTCTATATCCTTGAGTAGTGGATGGACAAGTGACTGCAACTGTCTTTTCCAAGTACGGAGCTGGTGTGTGGCAAGGGTGCCATAGCAGGCTGAAGACCAGGGGCTCTGGATCCTGACCCTCCTACCTCAGGCCCAAGGCACCCTTGGGGGCACCAGCAATCAGCAGAGAGGCTGGGCGTCAAGATACCTGGGATGTCCTGGGAAGTGAGATGAGCATCACACTCACAGGTGTAAGATGCTTGGGGATGACTAATTGGTACCCAAATCATAGAGAAGATACAAAGTGTTTCCAGTGCTGCTTAAAGGGGCTGTAAGAAACATGCATATGAAATCAGAGCATCTCCACTGTGGCATGGTAACCAGAAAACAAGGGTCCAGACTTTGTCTGTCTGCCTTTCCCTTTTATTCATTTAGCAATACTATTGTTTTAGTTTTAGGGTTTCTAGCTGAACAGAGCAGAAAGGCTTCTTTGTAAAAACAAAAACCATAAAACCAGACTGATTCTGATTTTCCACATCCTACTTTTCTAGATTGTTCAAAAATCCCCTTTGATCACAAAAATTCTTCTGCAAACAGTAAAGATCTTTGAAACATTCACTCCTCTTGCTTTCCTCTTTAGAAGCATTATATTTTCAATCACATTTTGAAAAACTGCTCACATCCTAACCACCAAATAAAATAAAACATATTGTAAAAAAAAAAAATTGGGTGTTTTGTTTGTAATATGGCATTTATTTTTCAATGCACATATCAGGTCAAATTGTAAGAACAAAAGCATCTTTGCCCTTGTGGAGCTCTCACAGAGTCTGCACACAGTTTACTCTCAATACAATAAGCTTATTTGACCAGCTTTCTTATACCTTGCATACCAAAGGGCATACCTACCACTATGGTTTGTAGTGACTTAAAAAGAAAAATTGAAGCATATCATTAAGAAAAATGCTGCAAGATGTGTCTATGAAGAGGACTGTGGTTGTTAAGGCGAGGGGTGTGCGGCCTTCTAACAGGCTGTCTGGGTGATGCCTGGCCTCACTCTGAGAGGAAGTTCCCATTTCAGAAAGCAGTTAGCTCACGCTTGTTTTGGGTTTGTGCTCTTTGGAGCACTCCTAGCTTTGATGTTCTTCTTGGGGCTGGCTGGTTTGGGAGCAGGTGGCTTCCCCTTGGGCTTCGGGGCGTTACTGCGACTGGTGCGCCCTGCTGTTCGCTTCTTGTCCTGGGCTGTCCTCTGCTGTTCCTGCAGCCTCTCTTCCCACTGCTGGGAGGCAACGTGTACATGTGACCATCAAATATGTCTCACCTCTTCATGCTATTAAACTAATATCCAAAATAATGCGTATTTTCACTGTAATATACTCATCACGAGACTCATGATTACCATAGCTACTCTACCCCGTGATGTTGAGCATGTATCCTGTAACAAGTGCTTTGGAAAGCACTGGATATATATGGTAATGTCTTGACATACATTTATTTCATTGAAACAACAGCCCTTCTAGGTAGACACCATTGTCATGACCGGGAAACAAGCATACTGATGTTATTTTCAGAGCCAACAAAGTCAGAGCTGGGATTCAAATTTACCAGCCTGACTCCACAGCCTAAGGCCCTTTGCTGTTGTTCAGTTGCTCAGTCATGTCCAACTCTGTGACTCCATGGACTACAGCATGCCAGGTTTCTCTGTCCTTCACTATTTTCTGGAGTTTGCTCAAACTCATGCCCATTGAGTTGGTGTTACCATCCAACCATCTCATCCTCTGTCATCCCCTTCTCCTCCTGTGAAGGCCCTAATGTATGCAATTTTTCCCATAGGCCCTGTAATGCAACTTTCCTATACAGCCAATCATTCAAAAAGGCTTTGCCAAGGCTAAAAGCGGAAATGGATACAGCCTCACTAGGAAGCTGGGATTTCTTACCACACTTAGAGGTTCACCTAACTCTCTTACATCTGAAAGAAGATGGAAGCCCCACCCACATTTAGTAATCCACTCAGGTGTTAGCTACCCAGAGCTGATGAGAAATGCCATTCTAGACAGTCAAGATTCCATGATAGAAAAAGAATTTACTCTTTAAATATGAAAATGTCTAAGAAAAAAAATGAAAAAGAGTCTATTTGAATAGACATTGCTTTTCATTATAACACATATGTCCCTACTTTATGTTAGAGTATAAAAATTAGACCACAACCATAGGTCAGGCAGTAAAAATACAATGAAATGAAAAATACAGTCCCCACCCTCCTAGGGCACAACTCTAGTCCTAAAATAATAAACTTATTACTGTGCATTGTTATACCATGGTGATATTTTCATATTCTTAATACTGTATTGGAGTATTTGCTGCCAAAGTGAATGACCCAGTTATGATTCTTGAAAGCTTTCTTTCCTGTCAACAATCTCAGTTTTCAAGGTGGACTTACCTTCTAGATTGATTCTTCTAATCTACTGTAGTCTTGGAAACCAAATAAGCAACTCTGCTAGAATTTTCTGTTCAGTAAGACAAAGTGTGCTCCTGAGAAGCTCATGAGTGTTTAGCTTAGATGCAGCAGCAGTGTTTGGGCCTTATTTAGAAAAGGACTCAGTAGAAGAGGTTGTGTTGAAACTGCCTTCTCCATGCATGCAAGCACGCTCAGTTGCTCAGTCATGTCCAACTCTTTTGTGACCCCATGGACTGTAGCCTGCCAGGTTCCTCTGTCTATGGGATTCTTCAGACAAGAATACTGGAGTGGGTTGCCATTTACTCTTCCAGGGGATCTTCCCAACCCAGGGATTGATCCCATGTCTCCTGCAGCTCCTGCACTGACAGGCAGATTCTCTACCACTGAGCTACCTGGGAAGCCCACCTTCTCCATAAATCAGTATTAATATACACTCTCCCCTTGCTCAAGAATTTTCATTCCTGCAAACTAAGAAAACACAGGCAGTTGCAGTATCTTTTCTGAACTGGGTAACACAAACTCTCCTGCATACATCTAAACATATTTTAAGGAAAAAGGATGCTTTTAAAATCCAAACCAATAACCTGATTTCTTTAGTTCTGGAATGATTTCACATCTCTGGGCAGAAAATTATTCTAACTCCTCTAACTGACCAATTTTTCTATGATGTTACCGTTAAATTATGGATTTGACCACAAAAGTATTACTTTTTGAATATGACTTATTTTGTCAAAAGTCTTGAAATTATCTTAAATACAGGGAAAGAATCTTCTCTGTACAGTGACAGTGTGAATTTCAAAAGCAGATATTCACACCCACATATATCTGTATTAATACCACTGTATATTAATTCTGTTCAAGCATCTGACTGACTGCTAAACAAATTAAATATAATACAATAAAGAAAGCAATAAATAAATTTAATCTGGAAATGTTGAAAACCAGTAGATCAATACTGAATGCAACCAAATCACCTTTGAAACTGAAGAGAAACTTATGATAAAAATTCCAAATGAGAAAAGTTATTCTCTTAATTATCTATTCAAAGACAAACACTGCTACTGTTGCTGGCTCCTATCATAGCCTAGTTGGAGCTAGGTATGGCAACCCACTCCAGTATTCTTGCCTGGAGAATCCCCACGAACAGAGAAGCCTGGCGGGCTACGGTCCACAGGGTCACAAAGAGTCGGACACGACTGAGTGACTAAGCACAGCACATGATAGCCTAGAGATGAAAGAATGTGAAGAATTCCCAAATACGTGCATTTCAATCCATATCTGTGAATTCCTAATTATACTTACCATGGATCTTTTACTGAGTTGGTCTCTCCATTTTTCAACTAAACAATTTTCAAGAAGCATCATCCTGAAAAAAGTAATTTATCTTAATAAGCAATGCTAATTATGAAAGTAAAAATTTCAAAAATACAGAAGTTCAAAAATATAAAATACAAAAAATTGTAAAAACCAAAATTCTTCAATAACCATTAGCCCCACAAGTCCCCATTTATATTTTACTAATATTTTCTTTCGGTGTATTTATTTAACTAATATTTCATATTTTATTAGATCACACTGTACATTTAGATCATACTGTATATTTCCTTTCAGCATTGTATGCATTTTCTTATATACCTGAAAAATTAAAAAAATATAACTTTCCTAACTATATAAATTATAACTATGGATATCCATAATATATTTAACTATTTCTCTACAGTTGAACCTCCCTTTTGCTTAGCTATTATCATCAGCATTGCACTGAATATCACTAGTGTGCACTGGCTAATTATTTCCTTAAGATAGATTTATGAAAGCAGAAGAGTATGTATTTTTTTCTTAAGGTTTTCACTGCATAGTGCTAAATTATTTTCAAAATGGTTGAACTGTCATTTAATTCACCAACATTAAGACTAAGTAAGAATGGAATCTTGCTTTTATTTGGGTTGGAAAATTAAGGAGGTAAATATTTTAATGTTTATTTACTATTTGTACTTCTTTTAGAACTTTGTATAGACTTCATACATGCATTTCTATATTGTAGTCAATGTTTTAAGTATTGATTTAGATGTAAATTTATACTTACTTTTTATAGAGTAAATCACTATCTTTTGTTATACCCATTGCAGTAATTTTTTTTTTTGTCTTTCTGTTTCTAAAAAAAATTTTTTTGGCTGCCTGGCACACAGGATCCTAGTTTACAGACCAGGGATTGAACCCATGCCCCCTGCAGTGGAAGTTTGGAGTCTTAACCACTGGACCTCTAGGGAAGTCCATGTCTTTCTCTTTTTATTTTTGATTTTAATATGCACAATATTGTCATCAGATATGTGCACTGACATTTTTCCTCATGATTTCTTACATTACTTTTATGTTTACAGACTACTTTATTTTTCAGGTAGTACATATTTATTTACTGAACTTTATCCTTTTTGATTAAGTTTTTAAAATATTTACTTTTTTACCCCATTTAAAATTTATTGAGTACAAAGTGAAAATACATACTATTTTCCCAAGTAAAGCTATTTGCAACATTTACTAAACAACAGTTTGATTTCTATTGATTTGCCACATCTCTTTCAAAGTAGAAGTTCTTGCATGAATTATAATCTGTTGCAAGATTTTCTTCTCTGCTTTATTTATCTACATGTCTACTGTTGCACCACATGACTTGAACAAGTGTAGCTTTATACTAACTTTGCTTATGACATAAGGCGTATTTTCACTCATCCTTCGATTTTCAAAATCTCCTTTACATGTCCTTAGCACTTTATTCTTCCAAATGATCATTAGCATTATTTGTGAAGACATAAATCTCAATCATCCAAAAGATGTTTACTAGGATTTTGATCAGAATTACACTATCTATAATCTAACAGGGAAAATGACACAAAGGCTGTTATTTAACTCATGTATTATCTATTCACCTGTTCAGCAATCCGGCACATCCTCAGATGTGCTAGATGCTTCTAGTACTGGAGCATATATAAGCATCATAGAGGAATGAGCCCAGAAACAGTCATTCAAAGTTCATTCATTCAATGTATTTAGAAAGACAAGATATAAGCAGTAAAACAGCTTTAAAGCCGAAAGCACAAGAAGTGTGAAGAAGGTACTAAGTACTGATAGACTGAAGAATAAGAAAGTATTTAAGTGAAGGCAGTATCAAAAAGTGGTTTTTTTTTTTTTTTTTGAGAAATAGAATCTTGAACTGTATATCCAGAAGGAATAGGAACATTATTAATGGCAGAGAATCAAAAGGAAGACTTTTTAAATAAAAATGAGTAGTTTTGCTGGAGAAACGAAGTGAAGCAAGTTATGGGGCTCTTTCTGGAACCTGTGCTGAAGTGTTTGATTTTTATATTTTAAGGACTTCTTATGTTGTAAGGATATATATAAAAAGATGTTATGGAAATATAAGTGAGGAGACACACTCCCAGCTGGAGAGATGCATACAATACATGTGTGTGAGTGTATATATGTGTTTATATAATACTCAAGTAAACAAATGTAAACTAAGTGTGGAACTGTGTTTCAAATGGCCATCGTTTCTTGATTCACAATTTATTTAAAAGGTCTTAAAAGTTCATATTTGCTACAATAAGATTGATTTGAAAAGAACTGGTTTTACTCAATTTATTTGCTTATAAGTTTCTGAAATCTGGTAATAAATTCTGAAATTGATTTTTAAAGAGTCCACTGAAATGCTCATATTTTCATTTTTCCTTAATTCTATTAAGAATTAAGTGATGTTTAGGATATATGATATCCCAATCAAACCATCTATTAAAACTGATTTTTTTTAAAAGCTAGTGCTTTAAAAAAAAAAAACAACACACACACAAACTAGGACTTCTAAGTGGGATTCATGGTTTTCCTAAGCTGTGTGCAGTTTTTTTCTGCCCCTCTGTGCCTACCGTGAGCGCCACTCGTAACACATGATGAGAACATCTTGATGAGGCAGGATGTGTGGACACTGGCAGGAAGAATTCGTAATAAGAGGGACTTGAGTCCGAGGGATGGGTGATGAGGACTTGAAGATCTCTTTCACATCCACCACTGTCGTTACTTCATTACAGCCACTCCTCTGCACGGCTTTTATTTTTGCATGAATGACTGCAATTGAAAAATCGATTTAAGTGTTGCTGAAGCTTTGGAGAGAAATATGGATGGTGTATTCCTGCCAACTCCTGAGCCTCTCTTAAAGAATCACTCCTGTAATTATGGTCATGTCCAAGCTGCCCGAATGCAGGCAAAAATGCCCACACAATCATATGCTAAATGTAAGGCCTCCCATATTGTCAACAATGTCTTAAAAGTTCTGAATCATGCTGCAAGATAGAAAAGGAAATTCACAAGCGGGCTTACTCTGAGATCTGTCTTTGGGTCAGTGACTGCTCCACATGGGGCTACAGATAGAGTTTCAATACAGAATCCCATGGATTCTTCTCAGCCCTAAAATTCTATAATTCTATGATGAGGGGCTTTTTTTGGGAGGGTGCAGAAGGGAACATCAGGAAATTTAGTTACATAGAAGGTTGACTAAATTTTGTAGAAATAATACTACTTTGTCTTTCTACTCTGTCCTGTAATGATTTGAAGTGAGAATCATATATTCTCAGATTCAGAAGGCACCTAAAAGTTTGTGTGGTTCAATTACCCATCTGCTGCTTGAACTGTTCCAGAGAAAGTTGTTACAGTCCTAACATTGTAATGCAGGCAGGAGTCTCTGAAGATGACTGCTCTCAATTCTTTAATTTCCCAAACTGCCAAAGCAGGGTCTGTGGTGGGCAGAGGTGGAACTGTTATTACAGATGACTGGTAATGTCACTGCGTCTTATCATGCTTGCAGTTCTGACCTCCTTGAAAGTGAAAGTGAAGTTGCTCAGTCGTGTCCGACTCTTTGTGACCCCATGGACTGTAGCCTATCAGGTTCCTCCGTCCATGGGATTTTCCAGGCAAGAGTGCTGGAGTGGATTGCCATTTCCTTCTCCAGGGGATGTTCCTGACCCAGGAATCAAGCCCGGGTCTCCCACATTGCGGGCAGACGCTTTACCGTCTGAGCCACCAGGGAAGCTCCTTGACCTCCTTGGTCCCTTGCTATTACCACCTGCCATGGAGTTGTAATCAGCCTAGGATGGATCTGTCTTGGATTCCATCCTAGCAAGCTGGTTTATGAAGGAGTTGAATAATTTAAATAGAAAATAGTTTCATCATCAATGTGGTTACGAAGCAATGATGCCTCAGAGAACAGCATGACAGTGAAACTCAGACTGGACAATTAAGTAACTAAGGCTGGACGGTGCCAGACAAGGGGCTACGTGGATCAGATTAAGATGATATCTACATATAACAGGTTTAAAAAACAGTAACAAGAAGCTACTAGAAAAGACAGTGTTTTGCTTTGTTTTGTTTTTTTTGGGGGGGGTTGAATTACCCATTTTGGCTATGTGTGGTTCTCAAATATGACAACCTAAATAAGAGGTTATTTTTTCAGACTTTTATAGTGCCATGATCTTCCTGCTTTTATGTGGGTTGTATAATACAAAGGTTCTTATGATATAAAATTTCAGTTTGAAATATGGAAAACTAAGTTACCAAATAAAACAAACATTTTTACCCAAATAGTTTCCACTATTTCAACAGAAATAATTTAAGAAACACACAAAAAACCCCATGAAATAGCCCAAAAAAGTATTTTAAAGGAACACATTTTTAATTAAATTTACTTTCAAATTATGACACTAGAATTCACTGAAAACATTCAAGACAGCATGATTGACTTATTCTCTGAAGAAAGTGCCAACTGGGTCTTTCAAATAAGAGAACATTTAAACTATGTTAATACTTACAGCCATAGGTCTTGTGATTAACATATTCCCACAGTTTTTTAAAAAGTGTTTTTATAAGTAAAAAGATATGTGTGCACATCTTAATTCTTTGGTCTCTGGGCCTCAGGTCAAATCCACAGATCACTTACCCATCCTTTCCACAGCAGTGAAACTTTTTTTTCCGTCCCCTCCCACCGCTGCCCTAAGGCCCTGTGGTGAAACCATGAGAGAAGTGAGGTGATATCCTGGCTGACAGAACTTCTGGACAAATAGGACAGTTAGGATCAGGATGTCACACTTGTAATCTGATTCACAGCACTGCCCTCACCCAGGTTACTTTACTTAGTTTTTACTTGATTTACCCAGAAAAGCAAGAAATATTCACAGTTGTTATTGTGCCATCTAGGACCCACATGACTGAGAGAAATCACCAACCCGCTTTTTCACTTCATGACTAGCAGACCTGGCTGTGTCATGTGCCAAGTCCCCAAGCCAATGGATTCAGCAGATGATTTACCGTAACTGTAGTTTTTGCTTAGATACGTTGCCAGGGTTGGCTTCACCTTTTTGCACTTGCACCGGTCTAAAGAAGACAAAACAAAGGCAATGTTGAAAAAAGGTTCAGAAGTCACTCTGGAGAGAAGAAAGAGATGGAGCCTTGAGGCTAATGAACTTACCCGGGCTTAGGCGTTTACAGTCAATGTCAAGAGGCCTTTCCTGTACCATCATGTCTGGAGTGATGTCTATCCACTTAACGTCTGAAAAACACACAGAGACACATGGGTGTGGTCAGTGATTCCAGCTGGAGTAAGGAATCATCTGGAGACACTGACTAACACGGCAGCACACACAAACACACACAAATCCTAAACAGCAAAAATTATATGTGATTGTCAACTACTTCTTCCATATAGACTCTTTGGGCTTAGGAAAGAAGACTTATGGCTGAGACTGTTTATCCAGAACAAACTAAAGTGAAGGCACATCCATTTAAACTGGTTGATACATACAGCCAACCTGGATTTATCCAACATTTATCCAACCTGGATAAATTATGTCATTCCCTCCTAAATCTATTTTAAAATGTTGATTTTCCAAGTTGACAGTTTACACTAATCAAAATAACCAAAATAGTCCTCAATTCCCACCTCACATTTTGCAGAAACAATCCAGAGCTACCCCCTAAAGAAGCATAACCCTGTATCAGTTCTATAATTAAAGAAATACATTTTTTTTTAAACTGAATTAGAGAGGAGCTTAAATTTCCCCCCCTTCACTTCACTTCTCCACCTCCACGTTTTGGGCAAGGCTCTGAGATATAACTTCAGAAACGACACTAAAGCAACACCATAATTTCTTTAAATGTGTAGCAACTTGAGTCAGGGATAAAAGGAGGCAAAAATATTCTTAGGTTTTATTTCAAGAAGTGGATTTAAACCTGCCTCTTCTTCCTAGAAAAGCAACAAAAAGACTAAAGAGAAAAGAAGGAAGTGGTGGTTGAGTTCGAGTTAACTAAGATGCCACAGACGCTGGCATTGGGTCAAAGACCATGAAACAGACATCACAGTTTTCCAGGGCAACTAAATTTATAAACTGTACTCCTGGTGGGAAGTGACTAGTACTGCTTTTTCAGAAAGAGCTTTCAAGAACTAACGTTAAGTGGAGAATCCTGGTAGGAGTGTTTTATTTATTAAATGATATTAAAAAAGTGGTGAAAGTGGGTTCGACCCAACTGTCACTGCTATTACTATTTTATTACTACAAAGAAAAAATTCTCTAGTGTCACCTATCTAAGAAAAATCGCCCATCCCTCTTTATGGGGACATGGTGTTTTTTAGCTCCTGAAATTCCTGTGGAGAAAGCAGACTTTTCCAGAAGTTAAGTCACCAGCCCTTCCCACCTCCTCCAATTCACCTAAGAAGAATGGGGGGCTGCCCGACCACTCACTGACAGCTGTCGGGTTCTCATGTGGC
>NW_011494734.1:4118197-4123144 GCF_000754665.1 Bison bison bison
CAGGGAGGTCAGTGACGATGGCCTCAGGCGAGATGCACACACCCCGGTCGTAGACAGGCAGCTCATCGCAGGCCAGGCTCTCAGGCCAGCCGGGGTTGTACATCTTCATGAGGGGTTCGCAGTCATCACGCGCGCGCTGGCACACAGACTTGCACGGCTTAATGGGGTCGTGCAGGAACTCCAGGGTGCAGATGGGCGCGTACATAGCACAGAGGAAGAAGAGCAGATCCGGGCTGCAGTGGGTGCCCAGCAGACCTTCGAACTGCTCGATGGCCAGGATGGCGTTCTCCTGCGTGCTGTGGTGCAGGTGATTGGGCATCCGCGTGATGTTCCAGGGCATGTGCCGGCACATCGGGATGCGCACCGCCTCGCAGGGCGCGCCGCGCACGCCCAGCGCCAGGCGCAGCCACAGGCACAGCGCGGTCAGGATGGAGAGGAGCATGGTACTGCCCTCCCGCGCCGCCACCCCAGTAGACAGAATGGGCCCCCTAGTCTTTCTCTCTCCCTTCACGAAGGAAGAGGTGCTTTAGGGCACAGGGGATGTGCTCTACCCAAACTCCCGTGGGCAGCAGTGCGCGGCCTCTGGGGCCGGCCGAGGGTATCCGCAGTCCGGCGCGCGCGGCACCAGTAGTTCCAGCCCTCAGCCTCCCAGGCGCGAACCCGCCCTGGCAATTCCAGTCCCCGGCCCGGCAGCTCCGAGCGCAGCCAACCCCGGCCATTGCCGGACCTATTTATCCCGACACCTCCCCTGACGTGGGCTCGGAACGCTCCCTTGGCAGCTGCAGGCTCGGCGCGGGCTCCCCGTCGGCCGCCCCACCCCCCAGCCCTCTCTTGCAGAAGCGGTGACATCATCTCCTCCGGGCCGCAACCCAGGGCTTGAATCCTGCATTCCCCCAAAGTCCCTCCTTTTTAGTCTGGCCAGTCCTTTTTCTTCAAACCAAGAAAAAGAGCCTCTGGCAGTCGTTTTGGATACCGGATCCAAGAAGGTGCAAGATACGATTTCAAGAGAGGGAAGGACCGTCTTTCGAATCAAAGCTGAACTTTGCGCCCTCTGCCTTTTGGGTTCCCCAACTGTGAAGTTGGAGGGAAATGGGAACTTCTGCTGCTCTTTACCTCTTAAACGTACTTGCTTTCTCCAGTAGGGGGCATGAGAAGCGCCGAGCGGTGAGACGTGTGGGACCAGGAGAGTGCAATTGGAACAGGATGGACACATTATATAAGCAAACCGCCCCCTCCCGGCCCTGAGTTGTATGGAATTTGTTTTTGTGATTACTGTCGTGGCTAGTAGACATTACTTTGGGCTCAGGCTTTTTTTTCCAGAATGGCCTTTGAGCTGTACCTGCTCCAGGAAAAGAACTGACCGAAGGTGTCACTGCATCTTCCAGTTTGAGAAATGTCTTCCGTCTAACATTTCTCCCTCTTTCTCCTACTCCTTGTTCCTCTTTTCAACTTGAACGAAAGCAGAAAGCCAAGACGACTTTGATATCACAATCTGAAAGATTTTTTTCCTCCTTTATGCCAAGTGATTTCCAATGCAGCTAACATCTTGATTTACTTGGAAACTGTTATTTAATGAAGTAAGAAGCTGTGTACCATGGAGATCAATGATGTATGTTTTGTTCTTTCTTTTATCTTATTTTTTATTCGGACAGGTAGTAGAATCCACTGCTGGCTTAGCTATCCCCAGAAAAGGGAGGCTTTATTGTTCCAAGTATACACTGATTTGCAAGCAGTAAGATTTCTGGTATATGATATTTTCTTAGGGCATTAGAATATGAAAGCATGTTATCTGAATGGTAATCTTCATGGTTTAGTTGGAAATCTGAACTTAAGGCAGACATTGATTTTCTCTCCAAAGCTTAGATAACAGAATTAGTTTAGTTTTGATTCTGATTGGGACTGAAGATTAAAATAGCCCAATAAAGGAAAAGCACAGCTGATGTTTACTGAGCATGTACAATGCACTTGATGTGTAAATGCATTACCTTATTTATTTTTTCTGGGTACATGAATCAAACATGGTTAGTTGAAAAGGTAAATGAGACAAACACATTTCAGGATTCACCCAAGGAGTCCAGTTTTATTTATGGGAAGCCCAGGGTAACCAAATACAGCAGGGCCCATCTAGAGAGGTATCTTTTTTTCTGTAGAAAACCAAGCTTCAAATGCCAGTGCAGGCTAGTGAAATAGAAAGCAAACAGGATAGCCCAGATGAGATCTCAAGCTGTTTTCAGTATTAGATTCTAGTAGGTCTAAACTCTGGTTTAGTGAAAATGAGTTTCAGCCCAAGTTCCTACCAGGGAAGAAGATACAGTTTTGAGAATGAACTGGGCTCCCTGCCTTTTCCTAGGAATCAGCTGAGGAGGGCAAACTTGGGGAGGACTCAAACTTCTACAGCTAGTTTGAACCTGCTGCATTAGTTTAGCTCTGCAAGTACCAAGTCATGACATTTCAGGTATTTCCTTGATGTTCTCAGATGGAATGTCCATTAAGAAAGGGAGGGGAAAAGCTGAGAACCCTTCTCCATAAAGCTCCTTGCTTACCCGATTAGGTCTGTTGGTAGTTTGGCTTTAGTGTTCCTAGGAGAGGGTGGCAGCATTGAGGAATTCATCTGGAGAGTGTGACAACCAGCCTCCCTCTTCTTGCCTGGCTTTTAGCACTCAATCCATTACCCCATACTTGACATTGATTTGCCAAAATCTCATGTAACTGGGGAAGTTCCCCTGGTCAGTGGCTTCTCTCTGGTGGCTCCTCTTCAGTCTCCTCCAGGGCCTGCTTCCCTGCCCATCCTTTCAATGTCGGGAGTTCTCTAGGGCTCCATCCTCAGCCCTCTTCTCACTCTCTACACTCCCCACTGCTCCAGGTTGTCTCAATCGCAGCACTAGTGTCAAAAGCGCTGGATAATTCTTTTTTGAGTGAGCCATGGGAGCTGGGGTGGGGAGGGTTGTCCTGCACACTGTGGGTAATTTAGTAGTGTCTTTGGTCTCCTCCCACTAGATGCCAGGGCCAGCTTGCCCTCTATCCCATTGTAATAGTCAAAATGTCTCTAGATATTGCCAACTGTCCCCTGGGAGACAAAACCACCATGAGTGGGAAACCACTCTTCTACTGTCCTTTCTGGGTTCAGTGACCAACTAAATGCCAATGGCTTCCAAATCCAGACCCCTAGGCCTGCTGGGCTTCCCAGATGGCCCTAGTAATAACGAACCTGCCTTCCTGAAGGAGACATAAGAGATGTGGGTTTGATCCCTGGGTCAGGAAGGTCTTCTGAAGTGGGAAATTGCAACCCACTGCAGTATTCTTGCCTGGAGAATCCCATGGACAGAGGAGCCTGGCAGGCTATAGTCCATAGGGTCACACAGACGTGCCTTAAGTGACTTAGCAGGCACGCATGCAAGCTTGCTGGTCTCTGGAAATGTTTATCCAATTGTCCCCTAGGTATTTCCATCTGTGTCTCCCATAGTCATCACAAAATCAGCCAATCCTAAACTGAATTTATCTTCTCTCACTCAGGACTGAACTTCCAGTGATCCAAACCACTTAGAGGAAGTGGTCTTCCTCCAAGTCTATCCTTTTGTCTAGTCCCCAACTCTTCCATCCTCTGCATTGCTACTACTAAGGTGTTAACTCAGACAGTAGCTCTTGTCTAGATTGTGACAGCATCTTCCTCTTCCCCCTGCCCTCTGCCTTGCCCTGCCATTCTCCACACTGACCTGGGGGAGCTTCCTAAGACTTCTACCTGACGACACTCTCCCTAGCTTTACATTTATGGTTGGCTCCAAAACTTTGGAATTAATAATAAATCCTTAAAAGGATTTTCAAGGCCCTGAGTGATCTGGCCTCAGATTACCATCTGCCTCATACTTGATCCCCCAAATCATACTCATTTCCTCTTGCCCCACATCTGTCTCTCATTCAGGAATGCTCTCTCCCACGTTCACCTGCCTCACTCTTCATCCTTGAAAAGCATATCAGGTGAAAAGACTATATAAACTTTGAAAACAAGGTGGTTTTTTTTGTTTTTGTTTTTAATTAATTTATTAGTTTAATTGGAGGCTAATTACTTTACAATATTGTAGTGGTTTTTTGCCATACATTGACATGAGTCAGCCATGGGTGTACATGTGTTCCCCATCCTGAACGCCCCCCACCACCTCCCTCCCCATCCCATCCTTCAGGGTCACCCCGGTGCACCAGCCCTGAGCACCCTGTCTCATGCATCGAACCTGGACTGGTCATCTGTTTCACGTATGATAATATACATGTTTCAATGCTATTCTCTCAAATCATCCCACCCTCACCTTTTGTTTTTTAAACAGTTGCTTTTTATCGAGTCCATACTACAGATTCTAACCTTACACAGACATAAACCATAAACCCAGTTAATGTTGTTCTTAACGACACTAAACTTCCAGACACCAACGTGTAGGTCTGTGGTATTGTCAGGTGATGGGTGAGGAGATGGGTCTCACTGCGGATGTGGCCACCAGGCGTGTTCCTGAGTCCTCAGCCCAAGAGCAAAGGCATAGTGTCTAGTCCCACAGTGTCTAGGGTCTAGACTAGTCCCCATAGTGTCTAGTCCCACAGGCTCTCTACTGGCTGCCAAATGGCCATAATGAATGACTGATGTCATTTCTACAGGAAGAGACCCTTTTTTCTACTTTTAATTTGGAGTTAGCAGGTGGTAATTTTGATAAACTCAGCCATGGCCACAGGACTGGAAAAGGTCAGTTTTCATTCCCATTCCAAAGAAAGGTAATGTCAAAGAATGTTTAAACTACTTACTGTAAAATTGCACTCATTTCACATGTTGGCAAGATTATGCTCAAAATCCTTCAAGCTAGTCTTCAGTAGTAAGTGAACTCAGAACTTCCACATGTACATGCTAGATTTAGAAAAGACAGAGGAACCAGAGATCAAACTGTATCATAGAAAAAGCAAGACAAC
>NW_011494734.1:4123985-4124258 GCF_000754665.1 Bison bison bison
TCTGAGGTTATTGATATTTCTCCCGGCAATCTTGATTCCAGCTTGTGCTTCTTCCAGCCCAGTGTTTCTCATGATGTACTCTGCATAGAAGTTAAATAAGCAGGGTGACAATATACAGCCTTGACGTACTCCTTTTCCTATTTGGAACCAGTTGCTTCCTAACTGTTGCTAACTGTTGCTTCCTGACCTGCATACAGATTTCTCAAGAGGCACGTCAGGTGGTCTGGTATTCCCATCTCTTTCAGAATTGTCCACAGTTTATTGTGATCCACA
>NW_011494734.1:4124358-4137019 GCF_000754665.1 Bison bison bison
CAATAAAGCAGAAATAGATGTTTTTCTGGAACTCTCTTCCTTTTTTGATGATCCAGCGGATGTTGGCAAGTTGATTTCTGGTTCCTCTGCCTTTTCTAAAACCAGCTTGAATATCTGGAAGTTTACGGTTCACGTATTGCTGAAGCTTGGCTTGGAGAATTTTGAGCATTACTTTACTAGCGTGTGAGATGAGTGCAATTGTGCGGTAGTTTGAGCATTCTTTGGCATTGCCTTTCTTTGGGATTGGAATGAAAACTGACCTTTTCCAGTCCTGTGGCCACTGCTGAGTTTTCCAAATGTGCTGGCATATTGAATGCAGCACTTTCACAGCATCATCTTTCAGGATTTGGAATAGCTCAACTGGAATTCCATCACCTCCACTAGCTTTGTTTGTAGTGATGCTTCCTAAGGCCCACTTGACTTCACATTCCAGGATGTCTGGCTCTAGGCCAGTGATCACACCATTTTGATTATCTTGGTCATGAAGATCTTTTTTGTACAGTTCTGTGTATTCTTGCCACCTCTTCTTAATATCTTATGCTTCTGTTACGTTCATACCATTTCTGTCCTTTATTGAGCCCATCTTTGCATGAAATGTTCCCTTGGTATCTCTAATTTTCTTGAAGAGATCTCTAGTCTTTCCCATTCTGTTGTTTTCCTCTATTTCTTTACATTGATCGCTGAGGAAGGCTTTCTTATCTCTCCTTGCTATTCTTTGGAACTCTGCATTCAGATGTTTATATCTTTCCTTTTCTCCCTTGCTTTTCACTTCTCTTCTTTTCACAGCTATTTGTAAGGCCTCCCCAGACAGCCATTTTGCTTTTTTGCATTTGTTTTCTATGGGGATGGTCTTGATCCCTGTCTCCTGTATAATGTCACGAATCTCCATCCATAGTTCATCAGGCACTCTATCAGATCTAGTCCCTTAAATCTATTTCTCACTTCCACTGTATAATCCTAAGGGATTTGATTTAGGTGATACCTGAATGGTCTAGTGGTTTTCCCTACTTTCTTAAATTTCAGTCTGAATTTGGCAATAATGAGATCATGATCTGAGCCATAGTCAGCTCCCAATCTTGTTTTTGCTGATTGTATAGAGCTTCTCCATCTTTGGCTGCAAAGAATATAATCTATCTGATTTCAGTGTTGACCATCTGGTGATGTCCATGTGTAGAGTCTTCTCTTGTGTTGTTGGAAGAGGGTGTTTGCTATGACCAGTGCATTTTCTTGGCAGAACTCTATTAATCTTTGCCCTGCTTCATTCTGTATTCCAAGGCCAAATTTGCCTGTTACTGCAGGTGTTTCTTGACTTCCTACTTTTGCATTCCAGTCCCCTATCATGAAAAGGACATCTTTTTTGGGTGTTAGTTCTAAAAGGTCTTGTAGGTCTTCATAGAACCATTCAACTTCAGCTTCTTCAGTGTTACTGTTTGGGGCATAGACTTGGATTACTGTGATATTGAATGTTTTGCCTTGGAAACGAACAGAGATCATTCTGTTGCTTTTGAGATTGCATCCAAGTACTGCATTTTGGAGTCTTTTGTTGACCATGATGGCTACTCCATTTCTTCTGAGGGATTCCTGCCTGCAGTAGTATATATAATGGTCATCTGAGTTAAATTCACCCATTCCAGTCCATTTTAGTTCGCTGATTCCTAGAATATCGACATTCACTCTTGGCCATCTCTTGTTTGACCACTTCCAATTTGCCTTGATTCATGGACCTGACATTCCAGGTTCCTATGCAATATTGCTCTTTACAGCATCGGACCTTGCTTCTATCACCAGTCACATCCACAACTAAGTATCTGTGTGGATCACAACAAACTGGAAAATTCTTAAAGAGATGGGAATATCAGACCACTGTACCTGTCTCCTGAGAAGCCTGTATGCAGATCAAGAAGCAACAGTTAGAATTGGACATGGAACAATGGACTGGTTCAAAATTGGGAAAGGAGTATGTCAAGGCTATATACTGTCACCCTGCTTATTTAACTTATATGTAGAGTACATCCTGTGAAATGCTGGACTGGATGAATCACAAGCTGGAATCAAGATTGCTAGAAGAAATATCAACAACCTCAGATATGCAGATGAGGAACTAAAGAGTCTCTTGATGAAGGTGAAAGAGGAGAGTGAAAAAGCTGGCTTAAAACTCAACATTCAAAAAACTAAGATCATGGCATCTGGTCCCATCACTTCATGGCAAACTGATGAGGAAAAAGTGGAAATAGTGACAGATTTTGTTTTCTTGGGCTCCAAAATCTCTGCAGACAGTGACTGCAGCCACATAATTAAAAGATGCTTGCTACTTGGAAGAAAAGCTATGACAAACCTATTAGCATATTTAAAAGCAGAGACATCACTTTGCCAACAAAGGTCCATATAGTCAAAGCTATGGTTTTTCCAGTAGTCATGTTTGTGAGATATGAGAGACCATAAAGACAGCTGAGGACTGACAAATTGATGCTTTTAAACTGTGGTGTTGGAGAAGACTCTTGAGAGTCCCTCGGACTGCAAGGAGATCAAACCAGTCCATCCTAAAGGAAATCAATTCTAAATATTCATTGGAAGAATTGATGCTGTGAAGCTGAAGCTCCAATACTTTGGGCACCTGATTTGAAGAGCCGGATTTTTAGAAAAGACCCTGTCTGGGAAAGATTGAGGGCAAGAGGAGAAGGGGGCTACTCCTTCTCATCCTAAATGCTCCGATGAGATGGTTGGATGGCATCACTGACTCAATGGACATATATTTGAGCAAACTCCAGTGAAGGACAGGGAAGCCTGATGTGCTGCAGTCCATAGGGTCACAAAGAGTTGGACATGAGGTAAGGGACTGAACAGCGACAAAAACAATTTGATAAAGGGACAGGGTTATGTGGGGTACAGCAAGTGCAGTGATCCAGCTTTCTTGATCTTGTGTTTGAGTTTGTCCTCCAGTGTTGGTTATCTGCTGAATACTCAGCAGAAAAACACTTTCCTTCTCACCCCACCACCCCATCCCCCTTAAAACGCGGATACCCTTCAGGATGCTAGTGGCACCACTGCCACTGCATTTCCTGTTGGCAGCAGAGAGCAAGTGAAAACAGTAGCGGCAGCGGGCAGCGGCCCAGGCAGAAACAGCTCTCACACGATTCAGGGAAGCTTTCCCGTGGCCGATCCCGGCTCCCAGGCCTTGCGCGTCCTGATCCCAACAGCTGGAAAGGGCGCCGCGGTGACCAGCAGCAACTTGGCCAAGACCGCCCTCGGGCACAGTTGGAGAAAGCCTCGCTGAGTGCCTGGGTTGCTCAGCGCCCCCTTGGGCGCGGGCTGGCTCTCTGGGGACTACGGCCGCGGCAGAAGGCGATGCCTAGGCGCGCTCCCCTCCGCGTGGCCCGAGGGTCCCTGGACGCTTGGCTGCTGGGCGGCCTCTGGGTCTGCGCGCTGGGCTGCCTCTGCGGCGTGGGGACGGCGGCGCCGGGGGCCGGGGCAGGGGCTGGGGGCTCCCTGGGGGCTCAGCGCCCTTGCCAGGCGCCGCAGCAATGGGAGGGACGCCAGGTGCTGTACAGGCAGAGCACCGGGCGCTACAGTCGCGCCCTGCTCTCTTACGACGGGCTCAACCAGCGCGTGCGGGTGCTGGACGAGAGGAAGGCGCTGATCCCCTGCAAGAGGTACGCGGGGCGGGGGGAGCGAGGCCAGGGCGGCCCGGGGAGGGCGAGGTCGAGGGAGCTGCGCCGGAGCGCGGGGTTTCCAGCAGCTCGCGTCGCCTTCCTCCCATCAAAGAAAAACTTCGCGGAGAGGATCTCTTGGGGACAGCAGAGTTGGGGGCTGGGTGTCGGGCTGGACCACTGGGGGCGGCCTGCTGGCGGGCACTCAGTGAGACCTCGCAGGGCGGTGGCCGGTGAAGAAAGGCGGCGCCCCCAGGCCCTGGTTCGCCCACATTCAAACGCTGCTGAGTCAGCCTCCTGACTCCTGGTGCCCCCTTCAGCCTAGGGCGTGTCTTCTGCACTATCTCAGCTCTTTCAGGAGCCATCTGTGAAGGAGACACGCCGAAAACATATTTTATACGAGGTTTTTTTTTTTTTTTTTTTTTCCTTTTTAAAGGAATATGACAACTCAACCAAAAGTGTGCGGGATCAGTTAAAAGAACTGTCACAACCGTTGAAATTTTCGTCTACTCCCTTAAAATTTCTTTTAAGCAAGTTTTACATTCGGTGATCAATAAGCCTGTACGTCTGTGTCTTTTTTATAGAACATGATCTCTTCCCTGTTATTTGTCATTTTAATCGTTGCCCCCTACCTATTTTTAATGGCTGCACAATATTCCACAGAGAGGTTATGCTACAATGCTTTTTAACTACTGGTATGATTAGTCACCTTTCTGCATCTGTTATGACAAAGGACACCCTCTTTCCTGAGACTGCAGTTTGTTCTGACCCTATTAAAACCTGATTTCTATTTTGGGATCGCCACCTGTCAGTTCCTTCTGCCTCATTCCTGTTTCTCTGTGTGTGTTCCTCCAAGGGTTATGCTGGCCTCTCATATGGAGTTGGCATAATTAGGAGGTGCCATGTGAATGTCCACAGTTTAAGGCTCCAATGGGCAGTAAAATGTGGAGAAAATTTGATATCATTTCACCTAAAAGTGTTTGTTGAAGTATTAGGTATCTTGAAGACAGTATGCAAATGCAAGAATTGTTCAAAGCAATATATTTGAGAATGCAAAATAGTACATGATTGTAAACCACAAGTGCTGAGGAGGCCTGGAATAGCTGAGTCATCATGGGGTATTGGGAGTATCTTTTCTCTTTCAAGAAGATGAATGTTTTCTGTTAAGTCTCGAAGAACTTTGTAATAATAATAGCAAAATCCAGCATTTGAGTACTTGGTATGTACCAGGCATGGTCCTGAAGATGTTCCACATACCGTATTATTTAGTTTAAAAATCACAACCACTGGACAATGCAGGTGTTATGATCTCCATTTTACAAGCAGAGAAATCTGGGGTCAAGGGAGATTAGATAACTTTCTCAGATCAAGAGCTAGGACTGGAGGAAACTGAGTTGATTCTGACATCCATGATATACTGGGCTCTTGTTCCTTTGCTTATTCATTCAATCTGCATTTTTTGTGTGCCAGTCATTTTGTATAATCAGAGTGGGTCCTGGGTTTCAGGGAGGTCACGGTGTGGGGGTGGAATCATATAAGGAAGAATTCCCATATAGTGGGGTAAGGGATGAGCTGGACTTGAGAGCACCCCAGACAAGCAACTAACCTGGAGGTGCTTCCTGGAGGAGGTGGAACAGGAGCGAGTCCCAAAATCCCTGGACGGGCTGACCATTAAGGGGAAGCGGGTGTGGAGCGAAGACTGATCCAGGATGATCCATCCAGGTGTATTTTGGGACATCCTGCCACAGGCAAGGCTGAGAATATTCCAAGAACTGCAGGCCAATCACTGTTAGACTGAAGCATGGAGTATGGTGGGAGGTTGGGGATCCAGGGAAGGATATTTAAACAGTGGAATGCCATGGCTGGGTTTTTAAAAGAGCACTGGATGAATGGTTGAGAATAAAGAAGAACAAAAGAAGAAGCCGAAACATGACCTAGGAGATGTTTGTAGAGAGATCCAGGTGGAAGATGGGGTGTGGCAATGTGATGGTGAGAAGTGGACACTTTTGAGAAATTTTAAGGATACTGAAGAGGCTTATTGAAGGAGGTGCAGAGGATTAGATGGTATGCTGTAGGGTGGTGGTGGGGGAAGTCAGTTCTGGCTTGTGAAAGCTAACGGTACTGACGGCATTGAGTAAATGGTGATGCTGTTTGCTGAGATGGGATTTGGCTTCTGCACTTCTGAAGAAGGGTCAAGTACTGCTCTTTGTGTGCGTTGTCCTGAAGCCTTGTATAGTGGTGGCTTTCGGATGAGTCCATGTCAAAGACGGACTAGGATTGAGACAGACCTGGGACCTGGGACCCTATGCTGCAGTGCTCACACATGGACATGCTTCTCCTCCAGCAATAAAATACAAAGAAACTATATGGGACTAAAAATAACTGTGTGCATGCACAATTAGGGTGAATTCTGGATAAAGGATACAAAGAGAGCCAAAACCCAATCGCCACATTTGAAAGAGCCTGGAGCAAAAGCAGCCTACTATGTGCATTCCCCTATACAAAACACCACTGATTAAGGGGTGGGCAAACCACCTAAGCCATCCCCCTGCAGTCCGACCCCTGGATACACCCCTACCCTCATCCTGTGTAAGGAACAAGCTTGCTCCCCTTGGGGATCTGTTTGTTCTTGTTCCCCTCGCCCCCTCCACTGCAGCAGCGGCTCCTATAAAGCCTTGCCTGCATTTCTTGTCTGGCCTCTAATCAGTTTCTATTGATTAAAGAGGCCAAGAACCCTGATCAGTAACAGGATGGCCCAAAGCACACTGCTGACATAGTGGAGTGAGGCCAGGAGAAGGAAAGGAGGATAGGGTTCATCCCCCCACCTCCCAGAGGTAGGATTTTCATGATTTAAGGGATTAGGCTTTAGAGTCAGATAAATCTGCCTCTGAATTCCAATTTCTAATGCAGGTCTTTGGGTTACTAGATGCGAATGCTACTAATGCCTAATGTATTGCTTTGCTGTGGGGATGAAATGAGTTCAACTATGTACAGCACACAGTGCAATGTAGAAGGTGTGGCCACAATCGTCCCTCTGGCCACCACCATCTTCGCCATCCCGGTAAATTTACCATAGCCCAGAGACTCCCTGCCAGCCCCATGAGCTCAGAAACTTGACCTTGTGGCACCCTCCAGGGCCCTTTCTTTGGGAGCTGACTGAGAATAAACAAGCTCAAGTGTGGCACTGTATATCTCAGTGAGTGCTGTAGCTGGCATGGGGGCCAGAATTCTCAAATCTGACTAGGTCATTCTCTCCCTGTAGGCAGAACTATGTAGAGAGCCAAATTCTAATCAGGAGGCTATGAGCAAAGAGTTGGAGCAAATTCATGGAGTCTAATGACTGCCTGCTTTAGGCTGGGCTGTGTGCTCAACGTTGAGCTTTCCATCATACATAAGAGGCCAGCCCAGCAAAATCAGGCTAAGATTAAGCATGCATCATTTTCACTAGAGAAGTTAGAAGCATAGAAGTCCCTGATCCTATGCTATCCCAACACTGCTGGTCCAGACCCCCTTCACTCTGCATAAAGCCTGGGTGGGTATTGCTCAGGTTGTCTTAGAAACCTTTCTTCTTCTGTGACTCCATGATCAATTAATAGAGTCTTCAGATGTGTATATTATAGCCTCACTGAGGTCACAGCCAAATCTTGCTGGCCTGGAAGCTTTTTTGTCCCCAGGTGGTGATTTCTTTCTTTCTTTACTTTTTAAATTGAAGTACAGTTGATTTACAATGTGTGGGTTTCTGGGTACAGGAAGGTGATTCAGTTTTACATATATGTTCATGTCCTTTTTCACATTCTCTCCCATTATGGTTTATTACCAGATATTGACTTTTGTTCCCTGTGTTCATGTGGTGATTTCTCACTTCACACTTGCCCTGATCCGTCAAGTGTTAATCTCACAGTTAAGCTTTTAGAAGGCAATTTTACTCCTTTTTTTCCCAATTTCTTGCCAAGGTTTTATCTTACAGTCCCATCTCTGGCCCTAAGTCAGATGCAGAAAAGAATGGTTAGTGCACAAATGCATTTTTAAGCTTTTAAATGTAGATTTGTTGGAACAAACTCTGAAACTTTTTCAGGTACTAGCAGTCTGGCCAAGAAACCAGATACGATTTGAAGAAAATATGGATGGGTTGTCTCTTCATATTTATTAGTAAGTTGAGAAGTAAGTTTTAGAATTGGATCAACTTCTTAAGATTTTTATTTTGCATCCAGATAGTTATGGAAAATCCCACTGATAGTTACTGTGGAATGACTAGATTTTCCAGGCTTTCTTCTCCCTGAGATGATGGAAAAGATTAAATAACTTTACAAGCTTCAGATAAGACATGCCTTAGCAGAGAATGGGAAATATTAGTAATTGATACTATTTTGTTTTCTGTTCCCAACTGTTTTTTCCGGTAAACTCACAAGTATTTACATTTGGAAGACTGAAGGAAAGGCAAGATTATTTTGTATTTCAGTAACACAGTGAACTTCATGGGAGAAGCAGTCTAGATACTGAATGAATTTTGTTAAGACTACCAGTACCTTACTGTTCCTGTTTACAAAATGGTAGATTGGGAATGGGAATTAATGAAGCTATTGATGCAAAGGGAGCAGAGTGGTGTTGAGAGGATATGCACTGGTAAGTTAGAAATGTATCTTAGAGGACTATTAAACTACCAATCCCACATGTTTGAGGATTTCTTTTTTTTTTCACTAAAGGATGAAAAGAAAAGTATGTCTTAAATGGAGTGACAAGTATCCACTTTATCTTATACAAATTCTGATTAGTTCCATCTCTGTCTCAGATTTTTCCAGAGCATTCTACTTCTTGGAGAACAGAATATCGTTTCTCTTCTCTATTCTTAGAGAAAACCACCTAGTGTAATAGAGAGCATGTGGACATCCATTTAGACAGTCGTGGGATGCCAAACATGGCTTCTAATCCTGGCTTCACCCCCACAAGTTCCTTTGCTTCTTGGAATATCAGTGCTTTTCATCTTTTAATTTGATTTTAATGATATCTACAGTATTTATACTAAATAACACTTAGGGCTTCTTAAAAGCTAGGTACAAATAAAATTATACGATACCATGAGAACACTACTTGTACTTTTATTACATTAGGCTGATTCTTTTTTCTCGCAAGATGCAATGAACTTGACATAAATTCTAAATTTATTTTTCAACTTGTCCCTTTGTGTAGATAAATTCAGATACATCTCTTTCTTCTTTCACCTTTCCACCAAAGCTTGTGTTCATGGGTAGAGATGAGATGGGCTGCCTTTCTATGCTTTGGCTCCAAACTCAGAAGGCTGTCCTCTCCGTGGAGTCTCCTTGTATACTGTGGGATTGAATGGGACTGCTTACAGGAGTGTCCCTCCAAGGATCTGCTGTGGAAGATTCATTCCAGGGGAAGTTATCACATGGGGCAGCTTCGACAATTATACGTGTTTGAGAATCAGGATAAGGGTTTTTTTCTCCAAATGCACAATTTTATTTTGAAATTACTTTACACTTACAGAAAAAAGTTACAATTATAGTCTGTAGCCATTTTCCCCTGAGTCTCTTGAGAGTGAGTTGTCAGCTTGATGCCCCCATGGCCCCCCAGTATTTCAGTGTGTATTTCCTACAAATAGGGACCTTGTCTTGGGACGCAACCATGGAAACCAGGAAATTAGCATGTGTTCCTTGCTACCATCTGAAATTCAGGTCTCACTCAAATTCTGTCACTTGTGCTTTTGATGTTCTTGTAGCAGGAAGGACCCAGTTTATATTTAAGTGTTGCGTTTAGCTATGTCTTTTTAGTCTCTTTTTGTCACTAACGGTTCCTAAGACTTTCTTGTACTTCAATACTTTTGAAGATGACATGCCAATTATTTAGTAGAATGTTCCTTGATTTGGGTTTGTCTGATGCTTCCTCATAATTAGATTCAAGTTATTCACCTAGGGTAGAAACAGCACATCTGGATGTTTACTTTGATAACTTGATGACTGATGTCTGCAATATTTCTTAAGTGTGAAATGATACTTTTATATTTTATAATCTGTGAGTATTTTATAGGGAGATATTTTAAGACCATGTACATATTCTGTTCTTCACTAAAGTTTCAAGTTATTCTTTTATTTTTATCAGCATGAATATAAGGATGCTCATTGAATTCCATTTGCTTTCACTATTTATTTGATGTTTCAGATTTGGCCAGTGGGAAGCCCTTCAAGTTGGCTTCTATGTTCTTTTGACATGTCTCTCTTCTTTGAACATATCCTCAATTTCTGCCAAGATATTCCAAGATCATCTGTACTTTCCTTGCTGGAGTATTGGAATAAGTCATTTCTCAGGAAGCTCTGGTTATTTTTACTAGAGAATAATATTTGGAAGCCAAGGTCCCTGCTCTAGTTGTGCTCATGGTTATTGGGTGGCACTTTCCAGGCACCCTCACTAGACAAAGCAAAAAGATATAGGTTTGAATACATATACACACACACACTCACTCATTCGCACATATATACACATATTTACATCCACATTTATTTCTAAGCTTCTGATTTTAATACACAGAGATATTTATACCAGTATCTCTAATTCTGATCCACCACCACGGATCATTCTAGATTCCTCCTGTTCATTTTTTGTAACTCCCTTTTCAGACCATGAGAAAACTGGCTCCCTTTTTTCAATTGCAGTAGGTATCAGGCATAACTATGCTACCCGCTCCCTACTTGAATGTCTTCCTGTTGGGCTCTGCACTCCAGGCCAGGCCATGCAGAGACCTACCTTGCTTGACCCTGCTTAATGGCTCTAGACTAAACTGTTTAATGAGGGGAAGGGAAGGTCAGGTTACATTTTTTCGTATGTTTTTCTTTGGGATTTCTTGGGGCTAACATCGTTGTAAATTCTCAGAATGTGTCTGTGTGCTGGGGGAAGTAAATTAGTATGAAATATTCAACAAATTTATTTGATCCTGAACCCTGTTTTGCACGGGTTGGGCTTTCATTTGAGGAACTCATTTCAGAATTTCAGGAGAATTACTCTTTTGCCCTTACTCCCTCCTCCTTGATCTCTGAAGGCTGGAGCCAGTATTTTCTTTTATTAGCTCAGGAAGTCTAACTGCTTGTGGCATTTTGATCCTCGAAAAATAAACCATGCTGGATCTGTAATACTGAGTTTTTCTTTACGAAAGAGATTTTCTTGGAAGCATGTAAAGTTTGCTTTAAGAATCTTAATTCTGTGGGTCTATTGACCCTGAATTTCAGAGGATTGATGCTGGGATGTGGAAAAAATGGGATGCAGGGATGAGGAAAAATAAATTCCAAGGAAGATAAGCCCAGGAGATTAAAGGCACTGGTGGAATAGGAGGCTAATTTATAAATAGAAGCCAGAGGTGGTCGCCATACTGCTTTGGAAATATCTTTATTTCTCTCCATTAACCTTGAACTGTTTCTTCCTGATTCTGACCTCAAAGATGGTGGTCAAGGGCAAAGTGCCCAAAGATCTGAAAATATTCCACCAATTAGTGGTTTGTTTTTCCTGGAATAAATGTGATAGGCTTATATTTCCCCAATTCCAGTAAAAATCTTCTATTTTCCCCCTTTATAATTTATTTTATTTTACCCAGCTTTCAAGAAAAAACATCTTCTCTTGATCTTCTTACTAACTGAAACTGCATTCTCTCCATCTATTTAAAGCAGATCTCATGCTGATTCCCATTTTTGTCCTCCCATGTTCTCTTGGACTCTCTCCAAGCAAACTTTCTCCATCACATCTCTACTGCAATGGCTCTGGTCAACGACAGTATGCTCCACATTACTAATCAAGTGATCTTTTATCTGTTTTCATTTTACTGTTGGTCATTTCCTCCATCTTGATGTATTTTCTTCTGTACTTTTTAGGACATCATGCTCTTCTAGTTCCCCTCCTTTTACCTCATTTTCTTACCTTCTCTTTCTCTTTACTGTCACACATCTTTACTGTCAGGCTGGTCCAAACCTTCATCATTCTTGCCTGGGTTTTTTGCAACAGCCACCTAATAGGTCCCTACTTCTGCCCTTTCTCCCTTTGGTCTATTCTCAACCTCACAGCTTGAGTGATTTGCTAAAATTGTTGTATCATGTTGCTTGTCTGCTCAAAACCCTCCTGTGTGTTTCTATGTCTCAGAGTAAAGGTTTTACAAGGATTTGACCATCCTGTGGGATCTGCTCCCCCAGCCCCTCCACATTTTGTCTTGACCTCTTCACTCTATCATCCATCCATTATCACCTCATCACCAGCTCACTCACTCAGCCCACAGCCTCTGCATGCTCACTCCTTTGGCACTTAGGTGGTTGATTCCTCTGCCTGGAAAGCCTTTTCCTTGAAAAGCTGTATGACCCTCTTGCAAATTAGACTGTCCTTTCTCTCCACGACATATACTCTACCTCACTACCTTTTATCTTCAAGACATTTACCTACTATTTCATATTTTATTAACATACTATCTTAATATTTTATTAATATGCTATTTAATTTAAATTTTAAAGTCTGTTCCCTCATTTCCTCTGCCACCCAAAGTAAAGCTCCATTAGGTCCAGGATTTTTCCCCTGGTTGTTGCTGTATTTCCACCACCACAGAATAGCCCTGACTAAATTTTTTTGAATGAGAGAATGAATGACAATAATAACATATATTCATTGAAAAAGGATATCTAAAATATAGATATGCAAAGAGTAAAAATTATCCATAACTACCAAGCCAATATGACTACTGGTAACATCTTCTAAATATCCTAGGAGACTTTTCAGTTCAGTTCAGTCGCTCAGTCGTGTCTGACTCTTTGCGACCCCATGAATTGCAGCACGCCAGGCCTCCCTGTCCATCACCAACTCCCAGAGTTCACTCAGACTCACATCCATCGAGTCAGTGATGCCATCCAGCCATCTCATCCTCTGTCGTCCCCTTCTCCTCCTGCCTCCAATCCCTCCCAGCATCAGAGTCTTTTCCAGTGAGTCAACTCTTCACATGAGGTGGCCAAAGTACTGGAGTTTCAGCTTTA
>NW_011494734.1:4137227-4140276 GCF_000754665.1 Bison bison bison
TGCTTTTGAATATGCTATCTAGGTTGGTCATAACTTTCCTTCCAAGGAGTAAGCGTCTTTTAATTTCATGGCTGCAGTCACCATCTGCAGTGATTTTGGAGCCCCCCAAAATAAAGTCTGACACAGTTTCCAGTTTCCCCATCTATTTCCCATGAAGTGATGGGACCAGATGCCATGATCTTCATTTTCTGAATGCTGAGCTTTAAGCCAATTTTTTCACTCTCCTCTTTCACTTTCATCAAGAGGCTTTTTAGTTCCTCTTCACTTTCGGCCATAAGGGTGGTGTCATCTGCATATCTGAGGTTATTGATATTTCTCCCGGCAATCTTGATTCCAGCTTGTGTTTCTTCCAGTCCAGCGTTTCTCATGAGGTACTCTTAGATGCACAATTTACATACTGTAGCACACACTGTTTGGTAATAGGCTGTTTTTCATTTAACAATATTGTGCAAGCTCATCCATACTGACTAGTCTGCTTGTATCACCTTTGAACTCCTGGCTTTTCCCCATTCAGGTTAGCCCAGAGGGGCCTTATGTGACTGTCCAATAAAGCCCTCCCCACTACCCACTCTCCATCACATCTCATTCTGTTTTACTCAGGACACCATCTCTGAGTGACATTGTCTTGAGTCTCTCTTCCCAGGAGTGAGAGGAGAAATTGATCAGTCTGGTATAGTACCGAAACTCCAACACCTAGAAGTGCTTGGCACATAGTATATCTCAATAATGTTTACTGAATGAATAAATACCATTTTTATGACTTTTGGATTACTAGTATCATACATGTTCATGGTGGTAAATCTAGGTAACCAAGAACAGCAAAATAGAGTAAAGAGAATCATGTTTTCCAGAATTAACAACCCTTATATATGTGCTTCTAGATTTTTCAATTTCTATTTCTGTATATACAATTCTAAAATTAAATTAGAAACATGCTATGTGATTTTTAAAAATTTAACAAAACATTCCATATTTTCATGCCACTATGCAGTCTTTAACAGAATCATTTTTAATGACTATATGGTATTCTGGCTAATGGATGGAACACAGTTTCTATAAGCAATTCTAAATAGGGGACAGTTAGATTTCTTTCTCCTTTATGTTTCACTACTATAAATGACTACATGTATAACCTCGTATTTGTGTGCAATTTACTTTAAAAATATTTTACACAGATTCCTGGATAAGAAAATGGTTGAAAAGGGATTACACATTTATAAAATTTTTACCACTTTGCTTTTCAGGAAGGTTGTTCCAGCTGATATTTCAACTGGCAAAATATGAATGTTCTTATTTACCCCACTCACACCTATAAGGAGCCTCATTAATTTTTAGCGATCTCAAATATGATAAGCAAGAAACTGAAAAGCAGAATGACATACTGCAGTGATGTCACACTCCCTTGTCATGAGTCTCACTCTAAAGTGAATGCCTCTAATTTGCCACAGTTAAGTCTCCTACAGGCTGCTGGTTTAACAAAGACACACTATCATGTTCAGTAAATATTTTTCTGACCTATTTTATAAAGAATTTATTCTAATCAGGATGAGTCTTAAACTTCCCCAGCCTAGTGATTTATACTAATAGATTGCCTAACATTTAACCATCATTGCATTCCTGAAATAAATTCTATTATTATGTATTATTTTTTAATAGTATGCTTGATTTGCTAATATTTAATATTTGTTTTTAATCCATAGCCATAATTTAATTTGATCTATAGTTTATATTTTTGTGTTTTCTATATTTTAATGTCAGAGTTTCATAATTTTGTAAAAGAATTGGCAATCTTTCTGTATTTCTGTATGCTCTATAGCCTTGAGGTTGGAAAAAAATGATTCATGAAATCATGTGGACCCAACTATTTTTGAAGAAGTAACTCTTTGATCTCTTTTTAAGATCAAAGATCTAAGATCTCACTAAGCTATTATAAGGATTTTTCCTCTAGTTGTTGACCAGCTCACCTTTCTGCTTAAGTCTGAGTCAGTTTTCGTTGTTTATATTTTCCTAGAAAATCTTTTACTTAATAAACATTGTATTTATCATCATAACAAGTTTGCATGGTATTCTCTTAACTCTTAAAAAAACTTCACCTTATCTATCAATATCCCCTTTTCTTCCCAATATTCTATATTTAAATTTTCTTTTTTTCCCTCTAAATTACATTTTAACAATAAGCTAATGGATTTGTGTGATGGTTTTATGGTTTATTATTCATTTATATTTTACATCCAATATCTTTTTTCTTAAGAATAATTTAAATAATTAAATTTCAGTGTCTACCCATATTTTGAAAAGTTTTGAAGCAGTGGAGCATACACTCCACTACAGGTAGAAGGGCATGCAATGACCAGTACATCCCCCAGATTCCTTTCATGCATGAGCTACTCACAGCTCTTCTCTCATCAAACACTCTTTACAGTGCTTCTCCTGCTCCTCACCCTCTGGTTTGGAGAATTCCTCCTAATATAGGCATAGGAAGTTCCCCCACCACCAATGGTTTCCTTCTGAAACAGTACCTCTTCAACCGAGAGGCCCTCTGAAGAATGAGACCCCTAGCAGGATGACTGCATTGCCCTCATACCTTCCAAAGAAAAGAGGAACTCTTGGGACAGATGGCTCCCAAACAGAAGCAGTAGCTGCCCCTGGACAAAAAGGCTGCAGTTGCTTGGATGACCCCTGTCCTTTCATAGCAGGCTGTTTTGTTGGCTAAAGTTAGGTCTACTGGGAAAGGTACAGAGTGTGAATTCTGTCAATGAGTGAGGACCCTCTTCTGGGTTTGAGTTTTCACGGTATCTTCACATGGTGGCATGGTCAGCTAGCTCTTTGGCATTTCTCTCTTTTTTTTTAATCCATTCATAAATGTTATAAAATTTGAGGGAGACATATCAATCCTACCAAAGTTATTATTAAAAAGGAAGGCCAGTTCAGTTCAGTCGCTCAGTCGTGTCTGACTCTTTGTGACCCCATGAATTGTAGCACGCCAGGCCTCCCTGTCCATCACCAACTCCTGGAGTTCACTCAGACTCACGTCCATCGAGTCGGTGAT
>NW_011494734.1:4140376-4140815 GCF_000754665.1 Bison bison bison
GGACTGGTTGGATCTCCTTGCAGTCCAAGGGACTCTCAAGAGTCTTCTCCAACACCACAGTTCAAAAGCATCAATTCTTCGGCGCTCAGATTTCTTCACAGTCCAACTCTCACATCCATACATGACCACTGGAAAAACCATAGCCTTGACTAGACGGACCTTTGTTGGCAAAGTAATGTCTCTGCTTTTGAATATGCTATCTAGGTTGGTTATAACTTTCCTTCTAAGGAGTAAGCGTCTTTTAATTTCATGGCTGCAGTCACTATCTGCAGTGATTTTGGAGCCCCCAAAAATAAAGTCTGACACTGTTTCCACCGTTTCCCCATCTATTTCCCATGAACCAGATGCCATGATCTTCGTTTTCTGAATGTTGAGCTTTAAGCCAACTTGTTCACTCTCCTCTTTCACTTTCATCAAGAGGCTTTTTAGTTCTTCTTCA
>NW_011494734.1:4140915-4146500 GCF_000754665.1 Bison bison bison
AGTCTGTTGTTCCACGTCCAGTTCTAACTGTTGCTTCCTGACCTGCATATAGGTTTCCCAAGAGGCAGGTCAGGTAGTCTGGTATTCCCATCTCTTTCAGAATTTTCCACAGTTTATTGTGATCCACACTGTCAAAGTCTTTGGTATAGTCAATAAAGCAGAAATAGATGTTTTTTCTGAAACCCTCTTGCTTTTTCCATGATCCAGCAGATGTTGGCAAGATGATCTCTGGTTCCTCTGCCTTTTCTAAAACCAGCTTGAATATCTGGAAGATCACGGTTCACATATTGCTGAAGCCTGGCTTGGAGAATTTTGAGCATTACTTCACTAGCGTGTGAGATGAGTGCAACTGTGTGGTAGTTTGAGCATTCTTTGGCATTGCCTTTCTTTGGGATTGGTATGAAAACTGACCTTTTCTAGTCCTGTGGCCACTGCTGAGTTTTCCAAATGTGCTGGCATATTGAGTGCAGCACTTTCACAGCATCATCTTCTAGGATTTGAAACAGCTCAACTGGAATTCCATCACCTCCACTAGCTTTGTTCGTAGTGATGCTTTCTAAGGCCCACTTGACTTCACATTCTAGGATGTCTGGCTCTAGGTCAGTGATCATACCATCGTGATTATCTTGGTCGTGAAGATCTTTTTTGTACAGTTCTTCTGTGTATTCTTGGCACCTCTTCTTAATATCTTATGCTTCTGTTAGGTCCATACCATTTCTGTCCTTTGCATGAAATGTTCCCTTGGTATCTCTAATTTTCTTGAAGAGATCTCTAGATCTCTAAACAGTCAGCAAAAACAAGACCGGGAGCTGACTGTGGCTCAGATCATGAGCTCCTTATTGCCAAATTCAGACTTAAACTGAAGAAAGTAGGGAAAACCACTAGACCATTCAGGTATCACCTAAATAAAATCCCTTATGATTATACAGTGGAAGTGAGAAATAGATTTAAGGGACTAGATCTGATAGAGTGCCTGATGAACTATGGATGGAGATTCGTGACATTGTACAGGAGACAGGGATCAAGACCATCCCCATGGAAAAGAAATGCAAAAAAGCAAAATGGCTGTCTGGGGAGGCCTTACAAATAGCTGTGAAAAGAATGTGAAAAGAAGAGAAGTGGAAAGCAAAGGAGAAAAGAAAGATATAAGCATCTGAATGCAGAGTTCCAAAGAATAGCAAGAGATAAGAAAGCCTTCCTCAGCGATCAATGCAAAGAAATAGAGGAAAACAACAGAATGGGAAAAAGGAAGGCCAAAACTTATTCCAAATATTTTTTCATACCAGGATTATTTGATAACAAAATCAAGCAATACATTGTAAGAAAATCACAAATTTCTTCATGAGTATAGATGTAAACATTCTTAATAAACTATTAGCATATTAAATCCAACAGTGTATTGGTGCATGCTCAGTTGCTTCAGTCATATTCGACTCTTTGTGACCCTGTGGACTATTGCCTGCCTGGCTCCTCTGCCCATGGAAGTCTCTAGGCAAGAATAGTGGAGCGCATTATCATGCCTCTTCCAGGGAATCTTCTGACCCAGGGATTGAACCTGCATCTCCTACATCTTCTGCATTGTAAGTGAAAGTGAAGTTGCTCAGTTGTGTCCGACTCTTTGCGACTCCATGGACTGTAGCCCACCAGGCTTCTCCATCCATGGGGTTTTCCAGGCAAGAATACTGGAGTGGGTTGCCATTTCCTTCTTCAAGGGAATCTTCCCCACCCAGGGATTGAACACAGGTCTCCTGCATTGCAGGCAGATGCTTTACCCTCTGAGCCACCAGGGAAGCCCTCTGCATTGTAGGCAGATTCTTTATCCACTGAGCCACCTGGGAATCTTTAAATCCGACAGTATGTAATTTTATATACATATATATAAATATATATTTGTATTTATATTTATATATTTATATATATGTATATAAAATGGATCTTGACCTAGTGATTATGCAAGTTTTATTTAATATTAAAAATTCAGTCAATATAACTCATTATATTTATAGAATAAACAATAAAAATTATACAGTCATCTGAAGAAATATAGAAAGATCATTTGGAAACATTCAACATCCATGGCAGGCAGGCCCTGAACCCAGCCCCAGCAGGGCCTTCCTCTGCTTCTGAGTGCTACTATGTGAATTTTTTTTTTTTTAATTGGAGGATAATTCCATTTGTGAAGGCTCTTGGCCAAATCACCTTCCAAAGACCTCACTCCTAAACACTCATCTTGGGCTTTAGGTTTTCAACATAACTTTGGGGAAGAAAAAAATTCAGGTCATAGGACCCAGAGAATCTGCTCTTGAGCATATCAGAAGTTGTCAAGGAAGATGCTAGCCAATGGGAAGATAGTGGCACAGGGCCAAGGGGCACACAGGTTCCTGGGTCTGATGTAATCTTGTCAGCTATAGGTGAGAAATAACTTACGAGGACTATAGGAGGCATCATGAACCACCAGACTAGTTGGTGTGGCATCCAGGAACAGCCATAATGAATGCAAGGGCTTCAGGGTTGCTTGAAAATACTTGCAGGGAAGACTGTGGTTAGCAGGACCATCTGCACTTATGCCAAAGCTACTAAAACATTGCCCCCAAGTCCCTTAATGGGACACCACTTATATCCTTTGGAATCATAAGGCCTGCTGCCCAGAGTCTCACTGAGAAGCCAATAACCCAGGATCCAAGCTGGAAAAGACAGACATTCCTCTGAGGAAGATGCCCGAGCACCATGGAGCTATCTGAGTTGGCTGAAGTCAAGTGGAAACAGCATCTGCTTCAGAATCTCCAGGACCACTCTTGGCAGAGAGGCCCTGGTGTAAGTGGGGAGGCAGAGGCAGTAAAGGCAGAGAAAGCCCAGTGGGATAGAAACTCATTTCAGGAGAAACAGGTAGTGGACCAGTGGAAATTCTACAGCCTGTGCTCTTGGGAGCACAGGATGCTGGGGAGAGAATCCACCTCATATTTAATACCCACTGAGATGCCAAGTTACGTGCTGTGTTCTGGTATAGTTTACATGTTTCCTCTGGATATGGGAGTCCTCCCTTTCAATCGAGCTCTTTGTAACAGATTCTATTCTGGACAGTGATTCTCCCTGCAGCCAGTGTTGGTTATTGTCTGGCTTACCCCTGAGACCCCAGAGGAGCCACCCTCCTGAAGGCTTGGTCTTCTTTGGGATCTGCTTTTCTGGTGCCAGAACACAGTTTCTTTTGTAAAAGACAACTATTTATTTAGGTCCCACTTGGTATGTGGAAAAGAATTTAAAGTGTTTGGATGGCTTCTTGTCTTTCCTTCTTTCACCACACTGAGTCAAGCCTCTAAAAGGTCAACTTCTTCACTTGTTAAAACACAGAGGAATTTTTATAGTGTGTGTTTGTATAAACTGCTAAGTAGCTTTGCCACAATGTCCTCTGTTGAACGAGAAACATGAATTATTTGACTACTTTTATTATTCAATGCAGTTTCTTTTATATTTATATTCACATTCACCTGACTCCTAGATTTGATTCATGTTTTGGTCAGCTAGAGAATATATTCAATTAATTTTTTTCAGATATGGAATTGCTGTGGTGGTGTAATTTCAGAGATTTTGAATGTCAGAGAATATCTTATTGTTTTTTCACATAATGATAATTTGTGGGTGCATATAATTCATTGGGTAATAATAGTATTTTTGCTTAAATTTTTATGGCATTTAGAATTCTAGAAGAGAAGTTTGATACAAAAGTAATTTTTGTTCAGTTTTAACAATTTTTTTCTGCCCAAGTCTTTGTACACTGTATTTTGTTAACCTTGAACTTTTTTAAATTAAAAATTTTTATTGAAGTATAGTTGATTTACAATGGTTTATGTATACAGAAAAGAGGTTCAGTTATATATATATAATATATAAATATATATATTATTTTCCAGATTCTTTTCCATTATAAGTTATTATAACATATTGAATATAGTTCCCTGTGCTACATAATAGGTCCTTGGTGTTTGTCTATTTTATAGATAGTTGGATGTATATGTTAATCTTTGAACTTTATTAACATCTCTTGGTTAATGTGCAGTTCTAGGGAAATTTCTGGAGGCTTGATATTTTGTCTTCTCTATTTGTTCCTTGTAGAATATCTCTCTATTTATCATGTACTGATTCTCATACACCTGCCTCCCCCCAACATTTTTTATCTTTTCATTAGCCTTTCATCACTTTTTATGTTTTTTTCACTTGAGTTCTGGAATAACACCTTTTAACTCACTGCTCTGCTTTTTGTTTTTGTTGGTTCCCATAGCCAGTCTGCTTCATACTACTTTCACTGCACTTTCTATCTTGATAATCATGTTTTTCAGTGGAAAGCTATTCTTGTGGTCACACATTATTCCTTTTTTTCTTAAATGCAAAATCCCAAATCCTGGTGAAAGTGAAAAATAAGATTTGTATTTTTGTTTTGTTAACTGTTAGCTGGAAGGCTGTGTGTGTGTGTTTTTATTTCAACATAGTGTGTGCTGTGTGCTAAGTTGCTTCAGTCGTGTTCAACTGTTTGCGACCCCATGGACTGTAGCCTGCCAGGCTCCTCTGTTGATGGGATCTCCAGGCAAGAATACTGGAGTGGGTTGCCTTGCCCCCTTCCAGGGGATCTTCCAGACCCAGACACTGAATCCGTTTCTCTTATGTCTCCTGCATTGGCAGGCAGGTTCTTTACCACTAGCGCCACCTGGGAACTATTATTTTCTGCTGAAAAGCAGAGTGCTGACTATATGACCCTGACTATGCTTGTATTCTCCCAACCTCCTTAATACCCCTGATATGAAGTTTTAGAAATCACCACGTACCATGGCAACACGGGTATCTCAGTGCTAATGAGGCGTTTTCTTTTAATGGTGGTAGAAAAAAACCCTCCTTGAATTATTGCCTCATGAGAAATTTTTTTATTATTATCTTTCATCAGATGAAAGAATATATGCCTACACATTGCCAATATTCATCCAGATACATTTTTTGGGGGGGAAAAATCTCTTTAGTTTCTTGAGCATCCTTTTCTTCTTTTGAACTAGAATCCAAGTAGTGGAGGCCCATCACCTTACAGCTTCTTAAATTGCACACATAATTATTCTTTGACTTGACTTTTCCTAGGGCTGCATTCTCAAGTAATTGAATTTTCCTTTTGTTATATGCGGTTGGCATAAGCCTGCATGATGAGTTGGTGTCTAACACGACAATTTTGAAATAGTGTTTTTCTTTTATGTCTCATGATTACTGTAGGGTGTAACTCGATCTTGGTATACGCCAGAATGTCAAGTGGCCGCAGCTCAGTTCTTCCTGCTGAGAGTCAGAGAGCCGGCATGCATTACTAATCTATTGTACTGCATATTAAACAAATCCAAAATTTGTCCAATTTCTTCCATAAAAGCCAAAGTACTTTTGTAATCACAATATAATATGTGTCCACTCCCTTTTCTGTAATTTAGTATATCTTGGACGGCCAAGTACTTCTACGTGAATGGGAAAAATCGTTCCTTTCCCCTGTGGAAGGAGGCAAAGAGTGTGGTATTAGTGAATTAGAGCGAGTCTGATTGGAGATCACATCTTGGGTTTGATCA
>NW_011494734.1:4147337-4147432 GCF_000754665.1 Bison bison bison
ATAAGCCTGGAAAATCCCATGGACGGAGGAGCCTGGTAGGCTGCAGTCCATGGGGTCGCTAAGAGCTGGACACGACTGAGCGACTTCCCTTTCAC
>NW_011494734.1:4147989-4198144 GCF_000754665.1 Bison bison bison
ACTTTCATGCACTGGAGCAGGAAATGGCAACCCACTCCAGTGTTCTTGCCTGGAGAATCCCAGGGACGGGGAGCCTGGTGGGCTTCCGCCTATGGGGTCGCATAGAGTCGGACACAACTGAAGTGACTTAGCAGCAGCAGCAGGAGTAACTCTATAAAATGGGAATTTCCTTTTGATCCAACAATCCCAGTTCTTAAATTTTATTTATTTTTTTTAAATTTTAACTTTACAATATTGTATTGGTTTTGCCATATATCAAAATGAATCCGCCACAGATATACACGTGTTCCCCATCCTGAACCCTCCTCCCCCCTCCCTCCCCATACCATCCCTCTGGGTCGTCCCAGTGCACCAGCCCCAAGCATCCAGTATCGTGCGTCGAACCTGGACTGGCGACTCATTTCATATATGATATTATACATGTTTCAATGCCATTCTCCCAAATCATCCCACCCTCGCCCTCTGCCACAGAGTCCCAAAGACTGGTCTACACATGAGTGTCTCTTTTGCTGTCTCGTATACAGGGTTATTGTTACCATCTTTCTAAATTCCATATATATGCGTTAGTATACTGTATTGGTGTTTTTCTTTCTGGCTTACTTCACTCTGTATAATAGGCTCCAGTTTCATCCACTTCATTAGAATTGATTCAAATGTATTCTTTTTAATGGCTGAGTAATACTCCATTATGTATATGTACCACAGCTTTCCCATCTATTCATCTGCTGATGGACATCTAGGTTGCTTCCATGTCCTGGCTATTATGAACAGAGCTGCGATGAACATTGGGGTATATGTGTCTCTTTCAATTCTGGTTTCTTCAGTGTGTATGCCCAGCAGTGGGATTTCTGGGTCATAACGCAGTTCTATTTCCAGTTTTTTAAGGAATGTCTGTTCTCCATAGTGGCTGTATTAGTTTGCATTCCCACCAACAATGTAAGAAGGTTCCCTTTTATCCACACCCTCTCCAGCATTTATTGCTTGTAGACTTTTGGATCGCAGCCATTCTGACTGGCCTGAAATGGTACCTCATAGTGGTTCTGATTTGCATTTCACTGATAATGAGTGATATTGTTACATAGGAATATAAAAACAGAAAGCAAAAGGGCTTATCTCCAATTTGTATTTAGTATTGTTAATACTAACAAACTGTGAAAATAATGTAAGTGGTCATGAGTAGGGAACTACTGAAGCAAATTATGGTGTGTGTGTATATATACATACATAAAAGAGAAATATGCATCTAATAAGTATTGTAAAGCATTGTCATGTAGGAAAATTGATGGAATCATTGATTACAAATTACTAAATAGTAGACTGAACCCAATGCTGCTGCTGCTAAGTTGCTTCAGTCGTGTCCGACTCTGTGCGACCCCATAGATGGGAGCCAACCAGGCTCCCTCGTCCCTGGGATTCTCCAGGCAAGAACACTGGAGTGGGTTGCCATTTCCTTCTCCAATGCATGAAAGTGAAAAGTGAAAGTGAAGTCACTCAGTCGTGTTCAACTCTTAGCGACCCCATGGATTGCAGCCCACCAGGCTCCTCCATCCATGGGATTTTCCAGGCAAGAGTACTGGAGTTGGGGTGTCATTGCCTTCTCCGAGACTGAACCCCATAGCACATGAAAAAAAGAATATATTATGATCGAGGTTTATTCCAGGAATGTACGGATGATCCTGTTTTAAGGAATCTATAAACATCTATGAAAGGTGGATGATAAAACTCAATTAACAATCTTGATACAAAACATTCAATAAGAACAAACTGATGCTTCCTTAATATGATGCAATCTGTATCATTTTTAATGTGCTTAATGTTGAAACCATAGCACCTTTCCCACTAAACTCAGGAAGAAAACAAGAATGTCCATTAGCTCCATTTTATTTAATACTGTGTTTGATTCACTGGCCAATGTAATTAGAGATAGAATATTTAGAGACATGAGAATTAGAAAAGAAGAGATAAAAATGATCTCTGCTAATGATATGGATGTGAACCATGAACCGTGAACCATGAACCGTGAACTTCCAGATGTTCAAGCTGGTTTTAGAAAAGGCAGAGGAACCAGAGATCAAATTGCCAACATTCGCTGGATCATGGAAAAAGCAAGAGAATTCCAGAAAAACATCTATTTCTGCTTTATTGACTCTGCCAAAGTCTTTGACTGTGTGGATCACAATAAACTGTGGAAAATTCTTCAAGAGATGGGAATACCAGACCACCTGACCTGACTCTTGGGAAACCTATACTCAGGTCAGGAAGCAACAGTTAGAACTGGACATGGAACAACAGACTGGTTCCAAATAGGAAAAGGAGTACGTCAAGACTGTATATTGTCACTCTGCTTATTTAACTTACATGCAGAGTACATCATGAGAAATGCTGGGCTGGAAGCACAAGCTGGAATCAAGATTGCTGGGAGAAATCTCAATAACCTCAGATGTGCAGATGACACCACCCTTATGGCAGAAGTGAAGAGGAATTAAAAAGCCTCTTGATGAAAGTTAAAGAAGAGACTGAAAAAGTTGGCTTAAAGCTCAACATTCAGAAAACGAAGATCATGTTATATGGTCCCATCACTTCATGGGAAATAGATGGGGAAACAGTGGAAACAGTGTCAGACTTTATTTTGGGAGGCTCCAAAATCACTGCAGATGGTGACTGCAGCCATGAAATTAAAAGACGCTTACTCCTTGGAAGGAAAGTTATGACCAACCTAGATAGCATATTGAAAAGCAGAGACATTACTTTGCCAACAAAGGTTTGTCTAGTCAAGGCTATGGTTTTTCCAGTGGTCATGTATGGATGTGAGAGTTGGACTGTGAAGAAAGCTGAGCACCGAAGAATTGATGCTTTTGAACTGTGGTGTTGGAGAAGACTCTTGAGAGTCCCTTGGACTGCAAGGAGATCCAACCAGTCCATTCTAAAGGAGATCAGTCCTGGGTGTTCATTGGAAGGACTGATGCTAAAGCTGAAGCTCCAGTACTTTGGCCACCTCATGCGAAGAGTTGACTCATTGGAAAAGACCCTGCTGCTGGGGGGAGGGATTGGGGGCAGGAGGAGAAGGGGACAACAGAGGATGAGATGGCTGAATGGCATCACCGACTCGATGGACATGAGTTTGGGTAAACTCCAGGAGTTGGTGATGGACAGTGAGGCCTGGCGTGCTGCGATTCATGGGGTCGTAAAGAGCTGGACATGACTGAGCGACTGAACCGACTGAGTGAATGATATGGATGTAGTATACTGGAAAACACAAAAGGCCTAAAGAATAAAACTAATTCAAACAGTAAGATAATTCAGTAAGGTAACTGTATATAAAATTAGCCTGAAAAATCAATAGCCTTAATATATACAAACAATAATCTAGAAATAGCAAATAACAATGGAAGGTCTCATTTAAAACGGCAACATCAAAAACAACAAAAGACTAACTACTTATGAATAAATTTAAAGAAAATGTTAAAAATATGTATAAGAAAAATTTCAAATACTGCTGATACATACAAAATAACAAAACGAGATTTGAAAGATGTAAAGACATGCAAGGTTGAAAGTACAGAAATGGTAAGGGCCTAACAGAACCAGAAGAAATTAAGGAGAGGTGGCAAGAATACATAGAACTATAAAAGAAAGGTCTTAATGACCCAGATAACCATGATGGTGTGGTCACTCACCTATAGCTGGACATCCTGGAGTATTAAGTGGGCCTCAGGAAGCATTACTATGAACAAAGCTAGTGGAGGTTATGGAATTCCAGCTGAGTTATTTCAAATCCTAAAAGATGATGCTGTTAAAGTGCTGCACTCAATATGCCGGCAAATTTGGAAAATCAGCAGTGGCCACAAGACTGGAAAATGTCAATTTTCATTCCAGTCCCAAAGAAAGGCAATGCCAAAGCACGTTCAAACTACCATACAACTTCACTCATTTCACATGCTAGCAAAGTTATGCTCAGAAACCTTCAAGCTAGGTTTCAGCAGTATGAGAACTGAGAACTTCCAGGTGTACAAGCTAAGTTTTGAAGAGGCAGAGGAATCAGAGACCAAATTGCCAACATTTATTGGATCATGGAGAAAGCAAGTGAAAGTGAACGTTGCTCAGTTGTGTCCAACTGTTTGTGACCCCATGGACTATACAGTCCATGTAATTCTCCAGGCCAGAATACTGGAGTGGCTAGCCTTTCCCTTCTCCAGTTGATCTTCCCAATGCAGGGATGAAACTCAGGTCTCCTTCATTGCAGGTGGATTCTTTACCAGCTGAGCCACAAGGGAAGCACAAGAACACTGGAGTGGGGAGCCTATCCCTTCTCCAGCATATCTTCCCAGCCCAGGAGAACCAGGGTCTCCTGCATTGCAGGTATATTCTTTACCAATTGAGCTACGAGTTCCAGAAAAACATCTACTTCTGCTTTATTGACTAAAGTCTTTGACTGTGTGGATCACAACAAACTGGAAAAATTCTTAAAGAGATGAAAGTACCAGAGCATTTTACCTGTCTCCTGAGAAATCTGTATGTGGGTCATGAAGTAACAGTTAGAACTGGACATGGAACAACTCACTGGTTCAAAATTGGGAAGGGAGTATGGCAAGGTTGTATACTGTTACCCTGTTTAACTTCTATGCAGAGCATATCATGTGAAATGCCAGACTGGATGAAGCACAAGCTGGAATCAAGAATGCCAGGAGAAATATCAACAATCTCAGATATGCAGATGATACCACTCTAATGGGAGAAAGTGAAGAGGAATTAAAGAGCCTCTCATGAGGGTGAAAGAGAAGAGCGAAAAATCTGATTTGAAACTCAACATTCAAAAAACTAAGATCATGGCATCCAGTCCCATCACTTCATGGCAAATAGAAGGGAAAAAAGTGGAAACAGTGACAGATTTTATTTTCTTGGGCTCCAGAACTACTGTGGACAGTGACTGCAGCTGTGTAACTAAAAGATGCTTGCTCCTTGGAAGGAAAACTGTGACAAACCTATTAGCATATTAAAAAGCAGAGATATCACTTTGATGCCAAAGGTCTGTATAGTTAAAGCAATGGTTTTTCCAGTAGTCATGTACGGATATGAGAGTTGGACCATAAAGAAGGCTGAGTGCTGAAGATTTTTTGAATTGTGGTGCTAGAGAAAACTCTTGGACTGCAAGGAGATCAAACCAGTCAATCCTAAAAGAAATCAACCCTGCATATTCATTGGAAGGACTGTTGCTGAAGCTGAAGCTCCAATACTTATGCCACCTGATGTGAATAGCAGACTCACTGGAAAAGACTCTGATGCTAGGAAAGATCCAAGGCAAGAAGAGAAGGGGGTGGCAGATGATTAGATGGTCAGATAGCATCACTGACTCAATGGACATGAATTTGAGCAAACTGGGAGATTGTGGAAGACAGAGGAGTCTGGGTGTGCTGCAGTCCATGGGGTTGCAGAGTCAGACACAACTTAGCAACTGAACAACAACAAGGACTTTTTTTTTGTTTGCAGGGAAATAGAATAACAAAATCATACAGGTATCCATTCTTCCTTGGAGTAGGAAATGGCAACCCACTCCAGTATTCTTCCTGGAAAATTCCATGGACAGAGGAGCCTGGCGGGCTACAGTCCATGGGATTGCAAAGAGTTGGACAGGACTGAGCATATCCAATCTTCCTACATTAATATTGAAAGTTAACTCAGTCCTCCCAAATGCCAAAAAAGGTGGTTTTTTCTGAAGCCCAATAAGTTAATTCTAAATTTCATATCACAAAATTTAAAAAGCAAGTATTTAGGAAAGCCCTGGAAAATGAGGACACCATGGGAGGTCTAGTAAATTCTATGAGATTATGAAATGGCATTCTAGTAAGTCGCTGTAATTAAAGCAGTGTGATACAGGTGCGTGAATAGATAGACAACCCAGTGGAATAGAGTTCTGGGGTAGACCAGTGTACAGCTGGAATTGGTGTATAAGGAGGGCAGCATCTCAAGTCACTGCGGCAAAGATGGACTTTTAAATCAATAGCGTTAGAACAATTGGGAAAAGATAACATTGTACCCATATCTCACATCATACACACGAATAAATACCAAATGAATTAAAGATCTAAATGTTAACAAAAGAAAACCATATACGGCTAAGAGAAATCATCGGTGAATTCTTTTATAACCTGGGAGAAGGGAAAGGTTTTCTAAATCTGACAAAATCTGAAAGCAGTAAAAGGAATCTGACTTCAAAAATATGCATTGTAGGAAAAAATGCAAATAATGTGAACAGACAAATGGCAGAGAAAAAATATCTGCAACTAAGACACAAAAGGCTAAGTCACTAGCTACAGAAAACCGAGACAGTCATATGGTCCTTAAACGTATGAAAAGATATTTCAGCCGAAAATAATGAATGAAGACAAATTAAAACTACACTATTTTAAATTCAACAATTTGTCCTTGGTAGTGGGCTTCCCTGGTAGCTCAGTGGTAAAGAATCTGCCTACCAATGTGGGAGATGGAACAGACAAGGATTCCATCCCTTGGTCGGGAAGATCCCCTGCAGGAGGAAATGGCAACCCACTCCAGTATTCTTGCCTGGAGAATCCCATGGAGAGAGGAGCCTGATGGGCTACAGTCCACAGGGTTACCGAGAGTCGGACACGACTGAGCAACTGAGCACTATTCTATTCATTGTGGAAGGAAAGTGACTGGGAGGGGCCAGAGAAGACTTCAGAGGTGCCACAACTGGATATGGATGGGGGATCCCAGTTCTTCAGTTTGTAAACTTTATCATGCTCTACACTTTAGATTTATGCAGTCTAGTGTATGCTTATTATGCTAACCCCAAAAGGAAAATGTGTTGTTTTTTTTTAAAATCCTGACGTTTCTTACTTATCAGATTGGCACACATCCAAGTTTGACAGCATGATCTGTTGGCAAGACTACAAAGGAAACAGGTGCTTTCATTTATTATTGATAGAAGTGCAAAATTGTACAACTCTGTAAAAAGAAATTTGATAATATTTAACAAAATTCTGTTGTCCTTGTAGTTTCATATCAGTGATTTATTCAAAATGTATACCTCCAAAATGGCACAAGATTATTCACTGTGGTGTTTGGGGCAATATCATAAGAATGGAAACAAGCCAGTGTTCACCAGTAGGAGACTGACTAAATAATCAATGCTACTTACAACAATAAACTATTGATATGACCATAAAAAAGAATAATGATAACCTCAGTGTATTAATAGAGATTGGGAAAAGCAAGGTGCCAAAAGTGTATGTAGTATTCTACCCCTTTTATAAAGAAGAGAGAGCAGTAAGAGTACATGCATGTGTTTGCTTATATCTTTGAAAGGAAATAAAGGAAAAAACAGGGAAGCCAATGAAAAGTGCTGTTTATCGGGAGATCAAGGGATGGGGCAGGAGTTGAGATGGGAGACTTCTCTGAATGTGGTTTTTTATATTTTTCTGAGTTCTGAAACATGACAATTTTTACATATTTAAATAATAAAATTAAATCAAAGAGGAAAAGTGTGAAGTCCTTGAATTGACAACAAACAAATGAACCTAATGACATATCAACCTGGAAATGTACCCACTCAGGGAACAGGCTTAATCCAAGTGAATATTTACTGCAGTATTGAGTTGTATTCTAAGCATGAAAAGAATTACAATGATATTTTAAACTTCACTGGGCAGTTTTATTCTTTGATAACACTTTTGAAAGTATTTCAAAGCTATTGTAGGATTAAGCAAATAAATTTGCTATGTTTTTAGATTATTTTAAGAGAAAATATATACAAACATTAAAAAATGATAGAGAAGAATCTATAACATTAAGTTTAGATTGGAAATATCTGTATGAACTCACGATTTTTTTTTAAATGTACAAGGCTCCAACCACTAAAATATTCTCAAAACAAAGACATCCCAATGACAATGAGCACATCTAGGGCCCTGATGTTGGTTTCCAAGTTATTTCCCAGTTAGATTCAGGGATCCTTAGAGAAATGACTGATTGTAGATTTAGTGCAAGAAAAGTCTAAGATGAGTCTGGGACACTTGTGTCACAGAAGGCCATGAGTCACTCAAAGACTAATGGAGTCATGTTATAAGTCACAAATATCAGATAGAAGGAGCTCCTACTGACAAAATTGGGATAATTTGAGCATCAAATGGAATAATGAGTTTAATCATTTGTTGTATGTTAAATAAAAACCCAAGAGTGCAAAGTGATACTAGATTGGTGGATAGATGCTGTTTGCTACACCACTGGTAACACTGTATCAGCCACCAGTGAAATAATTGATTCAGGAAATGGTTTTACCTAAAATGATTGGGTGACAGATATTTTCAGCATCACAAGGTATTACCCACCAATTACTTGGCAGCTGGGGCTTCCCAGGAGGCTCAGTGGTAATGAATCTGCCTACCAATGTAGGAGACACAAGAGACATGGGTTATATCCCTGGGTCGGGAAGATCCCCTGGAGGAGGAAATAGCAACCCACTTCAGTATTCTTGCCTGGAATTCTCCTCTATAGACAGAGGAGCCCGGCAGGCTATAGTCCATGGGGGTCACAAAGAGACAGACACAACTTGGCAACTGAGCACGCAGGCACTTTGGCAGTTGCAAAAAGAAATGCCTTTATGATGGAGACATTTGGAGTAATCACATGACTTGGTGATCAAAGTTGGTAGCATTAATAGTGGAAACATCACCTGTCTTCTGATGTGATGGGACATGAAGTACAGAGTCTTATTTGTAAGAGATACTTGGAAAATAGAGCAAATACGATGAAATGTAAAAATTGTTGAATTCAAAATGGCAGATATAAGGGTGATAATTGTACTCGTTCTTCAATTCCTGCATTTTTAAAATATTTCATAGTAAATTAGGGAAAATGACTTGACATCTGTATTTTTTGGAAATACTTGGAAGAATGTTGCTTTTGTTGTTGTTTAGTTGCTAAGTCGTGTCCAACACTTTTGTGACCCCATGGACTATATAGCCCACCAGAGTCCTCTGTCCATGGGATTTCCCTGGCAACAATACTGGAGTGGGTTGCCATTTCCTTCTTCAGGGGATCTTCCCGACCCAGGAATGGAACCTGCATTGGTAGGCAGATTCTTTACCACTGAGACTCCAGGGAAGCCCACTACCAAGGACAAACTGTTGAACTTAAAACACAGGTTAGAAAAAATATATATAATTATTTTTGTAAAATGTGGTTCATACACTAAAAATTAATGTATTTGCATACTTATGTTCATAGCAGCACTATTTACAATGCCAAAAGATGGAAACAACCCAAGTGTTCATCCTCGAATGAATTAATAAAAAATATGTGATCTATACATTCAGTGGAATATTAGGTTTATAAAGGAAGGAAATTCTGACTCATGCTACTCATGAATCTTAAGGACATTGTGTGAAATGAAATAGCCCAGTCACAAAAAGGTATGATTCCACTTACGTGAGGTACTCAGAGTAGTCGAGTTCATAGGGACAGAAAATAGAATGGTGCTTGCCAGGGGCTGAGGAAGGAAGAAAAATGTTGTTGAATGGGTATGGCGTTCCAGTTTTGCCAGGTGAAAGAGTTATGGAGATTGGTTGCACAACAATGTGAAAATACTTACCACCACTGAACTGTACACTTAAAAATGGTTAAGGTGTTAGATTTCGTGTTATGTGTATGTTACAATTAAAATTAAAATGGAGAAATCAGAAGATTTCTGACATGTACACAGTTGTTCTTTCTGTAAATTAGAGTTTCAGTTTTTAGGAAAATGGATGTTTCAGGAAACAACAGAAATTGTCCATGCAGCCTGAGAATTTTATCAGAAGCCACAAAAATCCTTTGTCCCACAAGGTGGGAGGCCAAATGGTGCACTGGGCACTCCTCTGCAATCGGGTTGCTGTGGAAAGCTTGGCCTGCCGACCCCTTGGCTGGGCCTGGAGAGCCTGAGATCCCGGCGTCGGGGCCCTCCTGGGAACAGTGCTTTGCTTGGTGTCTGGCCAGTGAGGAGGCTGCGTTTGCAGTCTGTTTTTGACCCAGGGCTGGCCTGCCTGCCTCGTCCTTCACACCCATTCTAGCCCCCCACCTTGCTTGACTGTAACCCAGGGGTGTGGTTTGTGACTCCTGTCCTCACAACTTCCTTCTCTTCAGAGCCAGGCTTTGATCTCACCTCCCAGGATCCAGTTTCTGTTGAAGTCTGTTACCCTTTCAGATCCATGGGTTATTACCCGCACAGCATCCCAGACAGATGATTCATTTCAACCCTGGCTGATCTCTGCATTGTGACCTTCTGGCTTAACTGGGCTCCAGGCCCCTTTATCCTGGTTATGATAGAGAACCCACATCTTGACTGTGAAAATGTTCATATAAACATACAAGCCATGAACGTCTTCTTTTCCAAAACTTTGAATGGGGAAGTACTAGCATTAATATCCATATGGAATTTTGAAAAGATGATTATACGGTTCTATTTTGCTTCCCATTCAATTAATATTTTGTTTTACTTAAGGCACTGTCAACATAATGTCAGTATCAGACTATGCCCTCTTTTTTTTTTCAAATTAAATATTTTGAAAACTTAGAAAAGTACAGAAAACATCATAACAAACACCTGTGTTCAGACCACCCAGAATTAACAAATGTTAACCTTTTGCAGTGATTGTTTCAAGTCCAGAATTCTCATTTTTAAATTAAATTTTACTTCTGTGTATGGACAGATCTGGCCTCAGGCAAACAGTGAAGTTGGCAGAGTTCCTTTTCTGCTGCCCTCCTCCCTCGCCCCACAGGTGACTGACAGGCGTCCATCCATGCCCTTGGCTCTGCCGTGGTCTGTGTGGTGCCTCTCCCAGAACAGCTGTGCTGGCAGCTGTTCCCGGGGCTCTCAATGGAACAGTGGAATCCTCAACTGTATTAGAAATGAGTCCTGGTTATGAGTCACACAAAAAGTTCCAAGCAGAAAAAGGAAACTTATTAGAACAAAGGAAACATCATAATTCTGCAGGTGGATCTGTAGGCACTGGGCCTGAGAGAGGAAATACATTCAGAAAATGAATAGCTGTTGGAATCCCAGCTTGTTGCTGCTTCTCTGTTCCTTCTTTACTTTTAGTTCACCTATTGCAAATTAGCCTCCCATGACTTCTGAGCTTACATATGACACGACCAGCCACGAGAAGTGACTGACTAGTAGACGTTTGGTATCAATTCCACATGTCTGAATGAGAGACAATCTGGTTGTTTCCCCCATCTCCCCACCCCTCCCCAGGTCAGATGTCCCCCTGTGCTCTCTGAAGCTCTGTGGAGGGTGACCAGCTCACATACATAAACATGGCTGCCAGGCTTCCACTTCTGTGCTCACATGGATTCTCGGGCTGAGTTTCAGGAAGGAAGCTCCTTTTTCCTGCACCTGGCTGCATATCTTTCAGTTGCATACAACTAGAGTATCAGCCAAAGCTAGGAATGACTGTAGCCTAAACACCTTAAACTTGGGGAAGCACAATAAGATGAAGCTGGTGGTGAGGAGAAGGACGATGGAGACAACCACTCCTTGGGGCGTACAGTATAGGTGCTGCCCTCACTGAAAGGGTCATGGAGCAGGATTTGTGTATGGACAAGGAATCCCCTATGATGACTGGACTGTGCTCTAAAGTTGATGCAAATATTTCTGTATTCCTTCCATGAATGTTTAGACTCTGATGTGCCACAGTCCAACTCCAAACTCCTCCAAAGGACTTATAGTTTGATGTGAACCCAGCTTCTATATGAGAGATTTGCTCCAGTTTTGAGCAATAGCACATAAAATGAACACTTCCTTTTCTTCCTCCAGTCACTCCCACTTCTCAAAGTCTGTGCTTGGGTTTTACTCTCATAAGCCATGTCAAACATTTACTGGAATAAGCAGAGTCAATATTTCTAAATACATAAAATGAGGTTATATTCATATTTTTATCCTAGCTCATATGGTACTATTTGACCATATAGAAACTTATCATTTACAAAATTTTTTTGAAGAAAATAAATTTCAACCCCTGACTTGAGATGGAAAACAGGCATCCTCTGGGGGGTTGTGGGGTGGAGTGAGTCTTATGTACCACAGATGAACAACTGACTATTGTTATTTGCTCATGGAAAGCTATTTCTCTGGGCTCTTCTGCCTTCAGATGTTTCAAATTTCACTTTTGAAGTCAGGGTTGCAACCTCACTCCACTGGGTCAGCAACAGTGCCCTGAGTTTTAGACTGACAGTTGAATGCATGGAAACGCAGCAAGTTTCATCCAACATCAAGATGGCTTAGTTTTAAGAAAGATACAAGGCTGATGACCACACAGCATGCAAGGTGATGGCGGGCAGTCTGTGAGCTCAAGCACAGCCTGGGATACTTCTGGCTTGCTCTGCACAAAGTGTGTGCACTGGGCGTGAGGGAAGAGGCTGAGAGCATGCAGACAAACTCAATCCAGCGACGCCATTTGATTGGGGTCCCTCAGCTTTTGTCCTTGCCTGTCTCAGCTCATTCCCAGTGCAGCTGCACCTCACCGAAGCCCATTCCTATGATGACAGTTGAGACAGTGGGGCACAGTTGCCTGGTACCTCCTCAACTCTTGTCATCCTGTCTACAGCATATCCCTGGAGTCCCTGACTCATTGCTGTAAGGACTCAACTAAGGCCAAGAGTCAAATCCTCCTGTGTCTCTAAGGCTAAAATGTCACAAACCAGCTGCTAACTTAAGGTCTCACCTCCTTGTGTTTGTCTCCCAAGCAGAGGGTCTGTCATACAATAGGTACTTGATAAGTTAATAGGTAATTGATAGGTAATTGTCTCAGGAATATTCAGTTTTGACCTCTGAGCTTTATTTTCTATTCAAGTTGTTTGGGTGCCTAGTGTTTATAAATAAGTAAATAATTGCCTCACAAGCAAAACTATTTTTTTTCTATTTTAACAGTAATTTGTATCAAAGGGCTTTGACTTTAATGCTGATAAAAGACATGGTGATTGCAACATAAAGTCCTGAATGTTCTCTCTTAATCTATCTTCCAGATTATTTGAATATATTTTGCTCTATAAGGATGGAGTGATGTTTCAGATCGAACAAGCCACCAAGCAGTGCTCCAAGATCACCCTGACAGAGCCCTGGGACCCTCTGGACATTCCTCAGAACTCCACCTTTGAGGACCAATACTCCATAGGGGGGCCCCAGGAGCAGATCACTGTCCAGGAATGGTCGGACAGAAAGTCAGCCAGATCATGTAAGGGTTCAACAAAGTATTCAAGTATTGCATCTCAAGAGGCAGGAAGGGAAACAAACGTTTAAGCTCATTAAGGAAGGTAGTCATTAAGGAAATTTAGAAGCTTAATCAAATTGTTTAACTCCATTGAAGTGCCCATATGTACTCTATTAGCTGTGTAATGCAGGGATCTCAGCATCGCATCTGAAACCCCTCAGCCTTCTAAGACCCCCCTGTAACTTTTTCCACTTTGACTGTTAAGGGATGCCCCCAAGGTCTGTGACATGTTTGTCTAAGGCACAGGTTAGAACTGGGCGCCTCCTTTTCATTCCCCCAAAACACTAACTAAAGTTGTGACCATATCGACCGCCATTATGTGTCTTTTATACAGAGATGTGAAGCTCTTCTCTGCAATGCTGCCCACACACCTCCCCCAAGAGTGTTTCATAAACACAGGCCTTTATTGCTGTGGAAAATAGTATGATGGCTCCCTCTGAAATTAAACATAGAATTATCGTATGACTTAGTAATTCTACTTTTTGGCATATACCCCAAAGAACTGAAAGCAAGGACTTAAAGAGATATTTGTACATCCATATTCACAGCAGCACTACTCATAATAGCCAGAGGTAGAAACAACCCAAGTTTCCATCAGCAGACAAATGAGTAGACAAAGGTGGTGTATACATACAGTGGAACATTATTGAAACTTAAAAAGGAAGGACATTCTGATACATGCTACAACATGGATGAACCTTGAGGACATTATGCTAAGTGAAATAAACCAGTCACTAAAGGACAAATACTGTATAATATCACTTATATGAGGTATGTAGACTAGTCAGACTCAGAGAAACAGAAACTAGAATGGTGGTTGCCAGGGGCTGAGGGAGGGGGGAATGGGGAGTTAGTGTTTAGTGGGCACAGAGTTTGAGCTGGGGGAGATGGAAAATCTCTGAAGATGGATGATGGTGATACTTTCATAACAATGTGACTGCATTTAGTGCCACAGAACTGTACTTAAAAGTGGTTAAAATGCTACATTTTACCACAAAACATACTGTATTTTGCCTGTCTTCTACATTAAAGACTCAACTTGCCTTCCTCTTATAGATGAAACTTGGATTGGCATTTATACCGTCAAGGATTGTTATCCTGTCCAAGAAACCGTCACCAAAAATTACAGTGTGATATTGTCCACACGGTTTTTCGATATACAGCTGGGCATTAAAGACCCATCAGTGTTCACCCCGCCAAGCACATGCCAGACAGCCCAACCAGAGAGGATGAGCGAGGAATGCTCCTGGTAAGCCTGCAAACACCGAAGGGACAGCATCGGACATCAGATACCAGTGACCCCAGCTCTAGTCAGATTTGAGACTTGAGAAATGAGCGTCTTCGTTGGAGATAAATATCATAATTCTTTGATATGTTTTCTTTAATGTATGGTTTTTGACTACTTGGGCTAGGTTTAAAAAAAGGAATGGAATGGAGAATATGTGGTAATATATGAAGAGATGGCAAACACAGGGACCTCAGGTATTTCCAGAGCCTGTCTGGACCCTGCACTTTCCGTGTATGCAGGTGTATAGGTCGTGTGGCGGCACACACAGGATGAGGGAAGGGTCATCAGGGGCGAATGTGTTATTACTGACATTACTGGGACTTGCTGGATTGCTGGCACGTGGTGATAAAAAGAGCAGATTGACTGTGGTCAGTGTTAGTATTAATTTTGAAGCTCTCTATACACACTGGCCCCTTTATTGCCTGTGCCAGGGTAGGGATTGCTTCCACTGCTCCATCCCCCCAGCACCTCCTCCTTTTCCCCCACCCTGTGCTCCCTTGGTCTCTGACACAATGATCTCTGAAAATCCCTTCTAGCCTTAAGAGCTTTTTGGCATGACCCAATGGATGTAAATACTTGGGGAGGAAATAAAAGGCTATAGTAAAAAGAAATGATTCCTCTAAAGATATATTTTTACATAGGAGGGTTTGGAAAATCTTAATGTCTATTTCTGCGTAAGCATGAGCCATGTATTCTTCCTTTTTTCTATGCAAGAGTATTGATATGTGTGCTGAATCAACTCGTCAAGAGACCAAAAGAGACAGGTAGTATTCTAAAAATAGCACAGTGGGATTCAGGAGACTGTTGTTTCTGAAATCCAGGATGAGAATTCCCTTGTACTGGAGCTCCTTTGATTCACTAGATAGACTATGTTTCCTCTTACATCCCTGGGGCAGCATTTCATACTGCTCATCCTTCCCAGGTCACCTCATGCATGGCCTTCAGAGGCTGCTCCCAAGCCTGGACTGGGTGCAACTTGTAGCTTGAACATGTTATTCTGATAATGCTTACTAGGCTGTGTCAAAATTTCCTGCTTCCTGGACACTCTGACTCACTAGCCTGACTATGAGTGCCATGAGTATGGTTACCATGTTCTGTTTACTTTTATATGCCCAGCACTAAGTGCCTGGCACATGGTCAGTGCCCTAAAGTTTGTAGAATGGAGAATGCTAGCCTCTCTGGTCCTTATTTCCTCATTTGCTAAATGGGATTGGGTTTGCTGATCTCTAGGGAGACATCTAGTAATAAAATTTATCATTTTGGCAAAACTAATACAATATTGTAAAGTTTAAAAATAAAATAAAATTTAAAAAAAGATAGAAAAAAAATTTATCATTCTAGATTCTTTCTAATATTGTGTTTTATCTGGCTATCTATCTATCCATCATCTATTGCCAGGAGAAATGTGTGACACCTATGTTATGCTGAAAACAATCTGTACTCACAGTTTATCTATACTGTATCAATAAACTAATGTAATTGCACTTCTCCGTGTTCTTTGATATATTTGTTTTTGTAATAAATATGTATTCAGTTCAGTTCAGTCACTTAGTCGTGTCCGACTCTTTGCGATCCCATGGACTGCAGCACACCAGGCTTCCCTGCCCATCACCAACTCCCAGAGTTTACTCAAACTCATGTCCATTGAGCCGGTGATGCCATCCAACCATCTCATCCTTTGTCGTCCCCTTCTCCTCCACCTTCAATCTTTCCCAGAATTAGGGTCTTTTTAAATGAGTCAGTTCTTTGCATCAAGTGGCCAAAGTATTGGAGTTTCAGCTTCAGTATCAGTCCTTCCAATGAATATTCAGGATTGATTTCCTTTAGGATGGACTGGTTGGATCTCCTTGCAGTCCAAGGGACTCTCAAGGGTCTTCTCCAACACCACAGTTCAAAATATGTATTATCTTATAATAAATATGGCTATCAGTTCAGTTCAGTTCAGTCACTCAGTCGTGTCTGACTCTTTGTGACCCCATGGACTGCAGCACACCAGGCTTCCCGGTCCATCACCAACTCTTGGAGCTTACTCAAATTCATGTCCATCGAGTCAGTCATGCTATCCAACCATCTCATCCTATGTCCCCTTCTCCTCCCACCTTCAATGTTTCCCAGCATCAGGATCTTTTCAAATGAGTCAGTTCTTTGCATCAGGTAGCCAAAGTATTGGAGTTTCAGCTTCAGCATCAGTCCTTCCAATGAATATTAAGGACTGATTTCCTTTAGGATTGACTGGTTGGATCTCCTTGCAGTCCAAGGGACTCTCAAGAGTCTTCTCCAACACCACAGTTCAAAAGCATCAATTCTTCAGTGCTCATGGCTATAAGGCATGAGCCTTATACGGCTTATATATGGCTATAAGGCAGTCAAAACACTCCTCTAATGAATAAAGTGCTTCCTAAGATCTACACCAAATTCATTATCTTTTCTCAAAAGCCTGCTTTTCCTCTTTAAAGTCCCAGTTTCCTGGGTCGGAAGCCTCAGAGTCATTCTTGACCCATATTTTCTCCTTCAATCCTCGTAAGCACTCAGTGTCCTGAGTTTCAACAAAATAGTTCTTAAAGGTACAGCCTCTTGTCCATCCCCAGTCACATGCACATCCCAGCTCTTAGCATTGCTGATCTTTGCAAGATCTTTATACCCTCTGTCCTTTTCCTTGTTCTAGAAACCATCCTCTGTTCATTCATTCATTCATAAGCCAATCCTGAATCCCTGCTATCTCCATTGCCTATGCTGGTTCCTAGAGTCACAGAGAAGAATGCACCGTGACCAAGGCCAGTCTCTGGACTGCACAGATGGGGGAGACTTTCACAGCTGCCTTCGAGGTGGTCCAGATTGATAAAGCCTTAGTGACAGTGTTTGACCTACTTCTTTTCTCTCCACCCACAGGATAGATAACCCTGCACCATTTCCCTTAGCTCTGCAAATTGCATTCACCCACCTCAATCTATACCACCACTCGAACGAGAAAGGAAAGGAACTCCTCTTATTTTATTCAGAACATGTGAAGTTGGCACCCTTCATTTTTCAGTTTGTCCACTTTGGGAGTTAAGCCATTTCCCAGTTAAGCTAAATCTTCCTTGCAGAAGGATTCTGTGTCCAGTGGGACCTCAGTACACACCTGATGGTGCCCTGCTTATGTGGTTCTCCACTGCCTCCAGGAAAAGTGGAGGCTCCATAGCCTGGTGTCCAAGGCCCTTTTGATCAGGCCCTGATTCCCTCTCCAGCCTCAGCTCTTGGCACTGGTCTCTCTTTTCAAATGGCCATAAGAGCCTGGGAAATGAAACTTGGGTTACTTCTGGGTGCAGAGGGTTTTATCAGTCACCAGTCTTGTATAAAATTCTCCAGTGGCCAAAATAGTAAAAAAAAATAAGAGGACTCTCGAATAGGGAAGGGACTGGTTCCTATTAACAGAGAGGAGCATCCGGTGCCTCACTTAATCTGCAGACAGTACTGACATGGACCAGGCCCAGGGTTGGGTTTCACTTTGTGGACCCTCTGCCTTGTGTCTATGACCCTTTATATTATATCACAGCAACTTCTTTCCACCCCTCCCAAGGCAAACTGCCAGGATCCATGCAAGCTCAGGGGTCTTCTCTACCCTTGGCCTTCAACTCTCAAGGCCCTGCTTGGGGACAGAGCCATTCCTCCCTCTCCCACTGGCTTGTGTGGAATCAAAGGGGCCTGGCCTTTCTGCCCCCAAGTGCTCTGATTATCAGGGTGACTTTGTTGCCAGAGGCTTTGCAAATTGAGATAATGCTGCATTTCCTAAGACTGGGACCCAGTATTCAAAATATAAAATTATTTAAATATTTTAAAAGGGCAGAAAGTTTAGATCTCTGAGGAGATTTCCGGTGACACACTGAGTTTCCCATTAAGCTAAATTCCACACCCATTAAGCTAAATTCCACACCATGTGAAAACTCAATACTCACTCCTTGCTGGATTTTCTTTACTAACTCCACCCTCTCAATGTTCCCTCAGTTATTTTAAATCGCTTTGCTGGTATAGACACCTGTGTCACATGATTGTATCTTTCAGTTTTTTGAAGTATGTAGATTGTGTTTTTGTCCATCTACTGAAGGCACCTTAGATGCAAGAAGGGCATCCTTGCCTTTCTTATTGATAAAAAATGACTTCAGTTGGAGATTATGAGCCTCCCCAGCCAAAGTCTTGTGAGTAATTTGTGAGATTTAAAGGCCTTGTGAGTGGAAAGCTCTAAAAAAATAAACTTAACTTTAACATTATACATGGATATTCTAGTATCAACAATCTTTTTTTTTTGGTGGGGGAGGGGGGTGGTGTTGCTGCGTGGTTTGCAGGATCTTAGTTCCCTGATCTAGGATTGAACTCAGGCCACAGCAGCAGTGAAAGCACAAAGTCCTAACCACTAGGCTGCCAGGGAATGACCTCAGTAATCTTTTGAGAACTATGCTAGGATGATAACAACTGAAACTTTTATTTGTTTTAAAGCAGAATTATTAGTTCAGGAACATGTACAGAAAAAACAATGGGCTATAATTTGTGGTATATTTTATTCAGGGAGAATGACACATTTATATTGCTATTCTTAAATTCATATTGCTTTCATTAGGGCAAATATTAATAGTTGCCGTATTTCCTATTTAAAGATGAGACGTGTAATGTATTTTCGACAGTCAAGCAGTGGGATATAATTGGCAGTGGATACATCTTCCCTGGTGGCTAAGATGGTAAAGAATCTGCTTACAATGCAGGAGATGTGAGTTCAGTCCCTGGGTTGGGAAGATCCCTTGGAGAAGGGAATGGCAACCTGCTCCAATATTCTTGCCTGGAAAATCCCATGGACAGAGGAGCCTGGTGGGCTATAGTCCATGGGGTCACAAAGAGTTGGACACAACTGAATGCACACACACAGCATTCTTGGTATTTGGGTAATCTGAGTATATGTGTTTGTGTGTGCTACGCTTCAGTTGCAGCTATAACATTCCCAGTGGTATGTTGTATATTTATTTTAACATACCATTTGCTCAAATTGGATAGCTAAGTGTTCTTTTCCTTCCTTGGGGTACTTTTTGATGATAAAACAAGTACTCTTCTTATTAAAATATGACTGCTATCATTATAACCTCACTTGAGCTCTATAATATCAATAAACAAAACTAAAGAAAGCCACAATAAGTCACAGGTTTTCTTGTGAAATGGTTTTTCAAATCTACAGTATATTATTTAATAACCTCTCAGCCTAGTTAATTAGTTTTCTCACCCTGGAGAAAGGCTGAGAAAACATTGGCATTAGTTTCCCAACCAGAAGGCACCAATCTAAACTACTGGAAAATTCCAAGTTAGCTAAATACACAAACTTGTTTGATTAACACTATAGTCTTGGGATAGGGTGGGGGGGTTATATAAAATAGATATTTAGGGTCTCTTGATTTTGCTTCATTTTTGTGGCAGAAGTGGTATCTTTGTTGTGGAATCATGGTACAGCTGCCCTATCTTATGGAATAAGTACCCTTAGCAAAGTCAAGTTTTCCATTAAATTCTACTGCAAAATTTAACACAGTTAAATTCCAGGAAAAACAAAGTTGTATAAAAGCTAAATTGAAAACTTTTGGTGAGAAAAAGACTAAAAGTTATTTCTGAAACATTCTGTGATCACATTAGTTGATGGGCATGCATGATCAACAGTTGCGATTTAGTATCTTATTATCAGGGTCCTTTGCTTTTGCAAAACATTTTGATTCTAAAGTATTAAGTGGCCTTTCCTTAGTAGCTCTGGTCACTCCAAGGGCTTGGGGATAAAAAAGTGAAAACATAAACTGATCTGTCTTGCAAGACTTAAGGAAATTTTAAGACCTATGGTGCACATTAGCATCACAGGAGTGAGTAAAGTGGTGTTTCAAACCCAACAAAGGTGAACACTTTCATGACGTGTCTTTTTAGTTAAATTTCTCTCACTTAACAGTTTTAATCAGATCAGCAACCACGTGTGTTCTTATTGCCATAACTCACATTATATTAAAGCAAACAATAGCATGGCAAAGATTTTAGATGGACCCCAGTAATTCTGGTAGCTTGACATTAAAGGCATTGCTTAGATCTTTGTGTCTAATATAAAAAAATCATGATTATAGCAATCCAATAAATTCTAGCTCAACTCAATTTATGTCCCAAACAGCAAAGATAATTGAAGAGTAAGAATAAGGGTAAGAATAAAATAATAGGAGGAGAAGGAGGAAAGGGGGAGGAGAAACCATTTGATATATCATCATAAATTCTCAATCCAAAGTTACTGATATATATATCAGTTCAGTTCAGTTCAGTTGCTCAGTCATGTCCGACTCTTTGCAACCCCATGAATCACAGCATGCCAGGCCTCACTGTCCATCACCAACTCCTGGAGTTTACCCAAACTCATGTCCATTGAGTCAGTGATGCCATCCAGCCATCTCATCCTCTGTCATCCCCAATCCCTCCCAGCATTAGGGTCTTTTCCAATGAGTCAACTCTTCGCATCAGGTGGCCAAAGTATTGTAGTTTCAGCTTCAACATTAGTCCTTCCAATGAACACCCAGGACTGATGTCCTTTAGGATGGACTGGTTGGATCTCCTTGCAGTCCAAGAGACTCTCAAGAGTCTTCTCCAACACCACAGTTCAAAAGCATCAATTCTTCGGTTGAACACCGACCCTCACATCCATACATGACCACTGGAAAAACCATAACCTTGACTAGTTGGACCTTTGTTGGCAAAGTAATGTCTCTGCTTTTCAATATGCTATCTAGGTTGGTCATAACTTTCCTTCCAAGGAGTAAGCGTCTTTTAATTTCATGGCTGCAATCACCATCTGCAGTGATTTTGGAGCCTAAAAAAAGAAAGTCTGACAATGTTTCCACTGTTTCCCCATCTATTTCCCATGAAGTAATGGGACCAGATACCATGATCTTTGTTTTCTGAATGTTGAGCTTTAAGCCAACTTTTTCACTCTCCTCTTTCACTTTCATCAAGAGGCTTTTGAGTTCCTCTTCACTTTCTGCCATAAGGGTGGTGTCATCTGCATATCTGAGGTTATTGATATTTCTCCCGGCAATCTTGATTCCAGTTTGTGCTTCTTCCAGCACAGAGTTTCTCATGATGTACTCTGCATAGAAGTTAAATAAGCAGGGTGACAATATACAGCCTTGACGGACTCCTTTTCCTATTTGGAACCAGTTGCTTCCTAACTGTTGCTAACTGTTGCTTCCTGACCTGCATATAGGTTTCTCAAGAGGCAGGTCAGGTGGTCTGGTATCCCCATAGATAAATAAACATGAGAACAGTTCAAGCCATACTGGAGCAGCACCTTAGAGATTTTCATTTCAAATGTCTCTCTATTAAGTCATCCTAAAATACAGCATTTCCAAACTGAATGTTCTTTCCTAAGCCACTAACCATTGGTCTCTTCTGTCAGAAATTCAGAATTATTTCCATGTCTGTGGATCTGTCGACCTCATAGTAGATGTTGTCATTTAATGATAAAGGAAAACAGCCTGAATGAGAGAGTCTACTAATTTGGGGAGTACTGTCTCTGCTTTTTCAGTTCAAAAAATTCAAAATGACTTTTATTTTGTCAGGACAACTAAAGTTCAGTATTTTGGTGTATTCAAGTGTGTAGCAATTAAACTTTGGAGGACACTTCTTAGTTTAACATTGTGTGGAAATTATATTAATATGTAGATAGTTCTTATTTAAAAATGGATTATCATACAATTCTAAAACTCATGAGTCTATTTTACTCTTTCTAAACCCCTTATCTTTCTAGTTCTGTCATGAGAACTTTGCATTTCCTGGATTAAAAGTTAGGAAGAGGGGGAAACAAGTCTTTAGGTGATTCAGTTAGTTCCAATAATATAAGAATGATAGATTTAAAAAAAAAGTATTTGCAGCGGGTGCTCCTAGAATGCAGATAAAAATTTCCCTAGGTTCTTGCCCTATATAACCATTTGGTATGACCAGTTTGTTCAAAAATAAACTAATAACTTTTCTATTTAGATAGATCCCTATATCTCTAGGGACGACGGAGCCTGGTGGGCTGCCATCTATGGGGTCGCACAGAGTCGGACACGACTGAAGCGACTTAGCATAGCATAGCATAGCATAGCATAGCATAGCATATATCTCTAGAAGAATGTTAGTAGCAAATTTACTTAATGAAGTCAGATACAAATAGGCTAAACTTAATTGCTTCCAAACTCAGAAATAAGGTGATTGGAAACATAGGACCAATAAATACATAATGAATGGATAAAAGAGTTATTTAGATTTAAGCCATGGAAAAAGAAGGTCTGCATATTCAGGGCTGAAAAACCGGAGAAATCATGAAGTCCTATTAAAGCAAGATTGCCATTGGAATGCTATTTCATTAACATGCTGTGGAAACTGGGCTGATATGAAAGAACACTAGCATGTTCTCATTTTGTCTGAAGACAAAGTGGTTTAGCAGAAGGAGGTTGGTTTATGTGGAATTTAGTTAGGGAATCTAGGACCAAGGATTTGGCGCTGTTTGCATGCAGGAGAGAAAACTATGGAATCTGGCAGATATCTGGAGAACATTGGGGACAATTTTGAGATTAAAATCATGTGTTGTTACTTTGGGCAAAATCCATGAATATCCAGATTTTACTTCCTTCTCTTGTCAAGGATCCATAGAGGCGCATGCCCAGAAGACAGAGCCAAGTGAACCATTTAGCTGGGACTCTGGCCCCCAAGTACTTCTGCAGGACTCTGGGGAATTAGGCAAGATCAAGCAGAGGAAGTAGAGGCCAAGGAAGCCACAAACCAGAGCAGGGTAAATTACTAGGTGTGTCTGCTCTACTACCAATCCCAATTCAAGTAGATCTTATCATCCTGGGTCAGCCAAAGGGCAACACATCAGCCCCTCTGGCAGCAAAGGAAGGGAGCAAGGACACAGGAGGAAAGTATTTGCCTTGGTGCCTAATACCACCTACCCTAGACCTTGGCTTTTCAGAGCAATAGCCAACCTGCATGAACAGAAACACCCAAAAAGGAGAGAAATATTTAACTAGCCCTATGTATCAGGCATAATTCAATAAATTCCATGGCCAAGAAGAATTACTCCTCCAGATTAGGTGGATTCCCTTCTGATTAGAAATTTTACTTCTTAAATAATTTGCTATCACAGGCAAGTATTCTACTCACTGAAAAGATTCAAAGCACCATTGTAAAATAATGCATTGTCATTCTAGTTTATATGCCCGCCTCAACAAAGTTAAATTGCTTAGTATTTGTCAGTTTCTGAGAGAGACTGTGGACTATAACAGAAAGGAAATGGGCTTGAAATTATACAAGCATACATGCTATGTTGCTTGAGTCATGTCTGATTCTGTGATCCCATGGACTGTAGCTAACCAGACTCCTCTGTCCATGGGATTTTCCAAGCAAGAATACTGGAGTGGGCTGCCATTCCCTCCTCCAGGGGGTCCTCCTGACCCAGGGATCAAATTCACATCTCCTACAGCTCCTGGATTGCAGGCAGATTCTTTACTGCTGAACAACTGAGAAAGCCCTGAAATTATACACACTTGAGTTCAAATCTGCATTCTAAAGGAGATCAGCCCTGGGTGTTCTCTGGAAGGAATGATGCTAAAGCTGAAACTCCAGTACTTTGGCCACCTCATGCGAAGAGTTGACTCACTGGAAAAGACTTTGATGCTGGGAGGGATTGGGGGCAGGAGGAGAAGGGGACGACAAAGGATGAGATGGCTGGATGGCATCACCGACTCGATGGATGTGAGTCTGAGTGAACTCTGGGAGTTGGTGATGGACAGGGAGGCCTGGTGTGCTGCGATTCATGGGGTCACAAACAGTCGGACACGACTGAGCAAGTGAACTGAACTGAACTGACTTCAAATGCTGACTAGGTCCCTTATCACCTTGGACAAGTTATTGGAACTTTCTGTGAGCCTAAATTTTCTCTAGGTCTACTAAAGGATTTTGTTAGGATTGAATGAAACAGTATAAAGTATGTAGTCAATGACTCTGTAGGTAATAGGCCCTCAAAATGGTAGATACTTCCTACTTTGGTTTCTTTCCCCTGAGAGTCTGACCAACCCTTCATGGACCAACAAAATCAAGCCTTTATGACTGTATAAATCTTCTAAGGATCTTACCTAAGGTGACCTATGAAGGTAGTGCCTTCTATGTGCTCACAGATCCACTAGCTGGCCTGTGCTCTGGGGTACCTCTGTCCATTCTCCATTGCTTCACACGCATAGGCAGAAATGTACCCACTCTTAGCCATACTCAGGTACCATGAGGGATAATATAAGCTTAGTTTTAAAAGATAACAGTGACTTTCTCTTAATAAGTGTGGCTCTTGTAGTTCTTGCCATTTTTCACAGAATATATTAAGGATACATAAAACTAAAATAGTATCAACCTCAATCTTAAAGAACAGTAACCAATACTTACTTTATGCCAGGGTCTCTCTTCAGAATTTTATACTGATTACTTCATTTAATCTCTGCAACAACCTTTGAGCTAGAAACTTATTATTATTATTCCCATCTCATAAATGATAACACTGAGGTTCATATCAATGTCTTTAAGAGGACAACTGATAACAATTTTTAACTATTATTTGACTTCCTGAGTATATGTTGCTAGAACGTTACTTATAAAAGTCATGTTTATTAAATGAGGAAAAGACTGAATGATGACATTAAAACACAATTCTCTACATTCAGTTTTGAATATGAGTTGAATGTAAAACCACGAACATCATCTCTGTTTAATTGACAGCACTACCTGTGGACTTCTGGGTTGTGGTAGAGCCTTATCTTTCCCCTGACTTCATGGTCAAATGTCCATTTAAACAAACAAACAAAGCTACAAAGCTACAACAGTGCTAGAAACAGGAAGAATCCATCAGTAGTTTATCAATCTGCAAGAATGATCACTAATTAGCTATCAGAGGGGTTAGCTGAGCAATGGCCAAGACTATTCTGCCCCTAAGCTTTGAAAAGCAACAGGCAGGCAGGAATAAGGTAGAAATGTTCTCACCCACTGTTACTACTTCTGCCAAAAGCGTGTCCTGATCAGTCAGAAAGCCAGCAGGTATCTCTGCAGTGGGAAAATATTTCTGGAGTAGCCAAAGTCATCCCTTTATCCTCTATTTTCCTGCCACTTCTCAATAACATCACTTTTCTGAATTAATTCCAGGTAATACTATTTCTGGGGCTTCCCTGGTAGGCTAAAGCATCTGCCTGCAATGTGGGAGACATAGGTTCGATCCCTGGGTTGGGAAGATCCCCTGGAGAAGGAAATGGCAACCCACTCCAGTATTCTTGCCTGGAGAATCCCATGGACGGAGGAGCCTGGAGTGCTGCAGTCCACGGGGTCGCGAAGAGTCGGACACGACTGAGTGACTTCACTTTCACTTTCCTGGTGCCTCAGATGGTAAAGAATCTGCCTGCAATGCAGGAGACTTGGGTTCAGTCCCTGGGTCTGGAAGATCCCCTGTAAAAGGGAATGGTTACCCACTCCAGTATTCTTGCCTGGAGGATTCATGGACAGAGGAATCTGGTGGGCTACAGTCCATGGGGTCACAAAGAGTCTGACATGACTGAGTGGTTAACAACAATATTATTTTTAACAGCAGCCAAGAGTGAAATAGGACAGACAGTGGGTCATTGTTAACAGTATATGAAGTCTCCAGAGAGATAAAAGCGTCCTGGGATTGTGGTTTTCAGACTGAAGAAGCGTCATCAGTTCATAGTCTCAGGAATTCATTTAATCATTAAGCTTTACTGAGATGCAACTACGCATAAGACTCTCTTCTAGGTACTGGGATACAGTGAAGGACAAGACAGGCCAGGTCCTGTCCTCAGGGAGCTTCCATTCTGGTGTTGGTGAGTGGGGAGGCAACACACAGACCAGTGAAAAAGCCAGAGAGTGAAGAGAACTATACAGAGAAAAAAGAGTGATGGAGTAGAGTGAATAAATAGCCACTTTAGATGGAGACAGTCAGGGAAGGCCTCTCTGAGGAGGTGCACTTTAACTAGAAGCTCACTGTCAAGAAGCACCTCGTTATGAAAAGATTCCATCAGTATGCAATAGATTCATCTTGTGTGAGGAAAGATACAGGCTGGCACTATGGAACGCAGGTGCACAGCTTCTGAACAGAGGCCCATTTTCCCCTGTGCACAACACCTGTAAACTCAATGTGTCTGCCTCTTAGGGAGACTGGCCTCTTGTCACTCAGTTGAACATCTGTTTAGACAGAAGATATTGTGAAGGTGAATTTTTTTTTCAATCAATAGTTTAAAAAAATAATAGACATAATCAGAAATAAAATGAGAGCAAAAATTATAACTCACTTGCATCAGGAAAACAAAGACTCCTGGAAATAACCCTTACAAGAAATTTGTGAAAACTATATGCTAAAAAGATACATAAACTTCATAAATGTGCAGCAGTATATAATAATTTTAATTAGTTCCTGAAATTACCTACTCAGCAGTCTATAAATTTTTCCACTTAAAATAGGGGTTAAAAATATAATTCTAATCCAAATGCTTTCCTTTGCAGTTTCACAAAATAATTTTAAATTTTGTTTTGGAAAAATAAAAAATCAAGGCTACAGAAGAAAAGAAAGCACGGTTGTGCACTTTCCCTATGAAATGCTAGTTATAAAATGAAGTGTTAGATAAAGAGTTGGACAGACTGTTGAATTCACATATAAATCATTAGGCACAACAGTCTTGAAAGAGACACACAAATTTAACATTTCAAAATAAGCATCATAAGCCCATGGGAAGGATGAGTTTTCTTACTAAAAAAGTATTGGGAAAATAATTCTTTTTTTGAGAAACAAAATATAGCTGTAGTTTTACCCATACCATGCACTGAAATAAATTGTAGTGCATTAAAGACACGGATATTAAAATAATATAAAACCACTCCAGGATTTCTAAAAGAATACTAAAATAAAATATAGGAAAGCAGCCTGATGTTGGATTCCAGCATTTAAGCAAAAAAGAGAGAGAGAGAAACAGATTGACTATATAAAAGTGTCTATATAAACACTGACACAAAATATATATAACTCTATATTATATATAATAGACTATAATATTACATATATAAATAATATAATAAAGAAGATTAAAAGGCAAATGACAAATCGAGGAAAACATTTACAACACTTCCTACAAAATATGACATTTTATTAATCATTAGTCTTCATTGTTCACTAGAAAATAAGCAAAGGACATAAGTAGACAATTCATAAATAAGGAAGATGTCTAAGAAACATGTTAAAATGTCCAACTTCAGTAGTAATCAAAGATGTGCAAGTTAAGCTGTATAATACCATTTTCATCTTCTTTGATTGATAAATATTAAAAAGTTTATAATTCCCAGTGATGTTTGAGGGCTGATGATGGAATAAGGACTCATGCACAGCAGCTGACCTGTATGTTGGTGAATTTCTAGAAAGCATTTTGTGATATGAAGTTGAGAGCCTTACAAAGTTTCTTTCTTAAGCCACCCTCTCTCCATCCTCCCCCCAAATTAAGATGATCATTTAGTGTCACCAACTTTAAAAAAAATTCCAACTAAATTCTTGTAGTCCAGCTGTGACACTTTTAGGTTTTAATGAATACTCTGACCATTTCTTGGCATAGGCTCGTTAGTTTTTATTTTTATTTATTTATTTAACAATAAAGTATTTTTTTAATTTTATTTTTAAGCTTTACATAATTGTATTAGTTTTGCCAAATATCAAAATGAATCCGCCACAGGTATACATGTGTTCCCCATCCTGAACCCTCCTCCCCCCTCCCTCCCCATACCATCCCTCTGGGTCATCCCAGTGCTCTAGCCCCAAGCATCCAGTATCGTGCATCGAACCTGGACTGGCATCTCGTTTCATACATGATATTTTACATGTTTCAATGCCATTCTCCCACATCTTCCCACCCTCTCCCTCTCCCACAGAGTCTATAAGACTCGTTAGTTTTTAAAGAAAACGTTGGTACTCCCTTGATTCATCTTTGAGAGTTGGGGCAATCTTCTTAGTATCAGTTTTCTAACAACTTTTATCAAAGGTGTTAATTCAACTTGATGGGCTATTAAAATCTTGGAGTCTTCCATTTGCTGGCAATGGAATCGTTGGGTCCTCTTATCTCCAAAACACACATATTCAGGAGAATATATTTGGAGAACCGCTGGCCTAGAAGCGAGCAGGACAAGTAGTCATTTGATTTTTTTCTTTTTTTGGAGGGAGAGATTGGCAAAAATCTGAGTTGAAAAGTGAAATTATGATGTGATAGTTTCAATCACATTTCAGCCAATGTATGAGAGCTATTTTGATGCCATCCTAACATCCTAGCTGGACTTGGACAGTTACATACTACTTTTAATGTGAGACCAGTTCATGGTTTCCGAGCTAGACTTTATTTTTCTCAAGAGCAAGTCCTGTCTTCAACTTTAAAAAAAAATTCTCCATAGTTATTTGCACAGATAAATGATCAGTATAGATTTGCTAAATGAACTTAATTCATAGAACAACAAACTCTGAGAAGAGTCTATAGAAAGTTCTGGGCACCTACCCACAGCAGCAATTTAGGATTACTGAGTAAGCTTGTTAAGGAATGTCACAAAATCTTTATCTTTTCATTATCCCAGTTGTAGCTGAGGATAAGCTGAATAAAGTTTGAGGCTGAAGATTTTAATGATGGTAAAACTCCTTTAAAATTCTCTAGATGCGCTCTACCTCAGGGTGCCAATAACAATGGCAGATAATCATGGGACTAAAATGGTATTATCCAGTTCATCCAGATCCTTAATTATGCTATGGGGAAAATGAGAGGGGGTGTGAGAGACCCAAATAAAGGAATTAGCTCTTACTGGAAAACAATTTTTAAAAACCAACACTTCTCATGTATCTGCTTTGGAGGTTTCTTTTCTTCTTTTAAGGGAAGATTTCTTGGAATGAGCTATTGAGGTTGGGTATTGAATGTTCTCTGTCTTGTTTTTTTTATACATATATTTATTTATATGTATACACTTTCAGACCAGAGATCTTGGGCAATATCCGATTTTGCTCTGATTGTTAACGAAAGGTACAGTTTGGCTGCTCACCGCTCAAAAGCCAGTAAACAGGCCAGATTGGTGAAAAGGAAAGTTTGTTTTGTTTCAGATGCCAGCAACTGCAGGGGAGTGCAGACATCTGTTCAGAGGCTGACTCCCCTCACCCTACCCCCCCACCAACCCCCAGCACTGGCATCCAGTGAGGTAAGAGCTTTTACAGACAGAAGGAGGGGGTTATATGCAGAAACAGCGCAGTCAGCTCTGCCAGTCATCTTCAAATTGGTCATTGGTGGTCTGACCAGCATCATCTTGGTTGTTTCAGGTACAGTTAATCTTCAGTTCCAGGGTCCGTTTGTTTGCATTCCTTTGAGGCCAGTTCTTGGAATTATGGTTGCACATGTCGTGGGTACAGTCTGGTTATCACGTAGTTAACTTCTTCCACCTGGGATTTCAGTAGCTATAAGACAGCTCACAGGATATGGCTCAGAATATTATCTATAGTTCTTGAGAAGGATCTAAATGTCCTTGACTATGCTTCATGACTACATTATTATTATTTGGTTATATATTATTATTTGGTTACATATTATTATGTATTTGGTTATATATATTTATTATTCATTTCAAATAATAAATTGAAACAATTTTGACTGTTTCAAATAGAAACAAATTTGAACTGTTTTCCTTTGTTTCTACATTTCTCATTTCTCTTATTAAACTTATTCTTTGGTTAAAGTTTTCCACAGACAAAAGGCAGGCAAATGACATGGGGTGAGGATAGGGTGGGCAGCAAGGACCATAAAATCCTGCTCTGTTGAGATTTTGAGATGTTGAGATTTTGCTCTTTCCAGTTATAATAACAATAATGGCTAACTTGTTTATAGCACTAATTAATCATCAGGAACCATCCTAAGTATTTCACAAATACTAATTCATTTAACTCAATGCAGTCTTGTTAGATGGAGAAGGCAGTGGCAACCCACTCCAGTACTCTTGCCTGGAAAATCCCATGGATGGAGGAGCCTGGTAGGCTGCAATCCATGGGGTCGCGAAGAGTCAGACACGACTGAGCGACTTCACTTTCACTTTTCACTTTCATGCATTGGAGCAGGAAATGGCAACCCACTCTAGTGTTCTTGCCTGGAGAATCCCAGGGACAGGGGAGCCTGGTGGGCTGCCGTCTATGGGGTCACACAGAGTTGGACACAACTGAAGCGACTTAGCAGCAGCAGCAGCGGCAGTCTTATTAGATTAATATTTTTTGTTGCCTATTTTATAGTTAAGGAATTGGAAGCACAGCAAGATTAAGTAGTTTGTCCGATGTCACACAGCCAGGTAGTGCTAGTGCTGGGCTTCACACACGTCAGGCTCTTCCTGCAATGGGGTAGAGGGTACAGGGAGTCTGTTGACTTTTGAGTAAAACTGTGCATATGAAAATCTGGTCTGATCTATAGACCTTCCTGGGCTGTATTTTCCATAGTAGTAAAAATGAGAATCATAATTACTTCCTAAGTTTAATAGAGTAAAAGATCATGTATGAGCCAACAACTACAATAGGTCCCTGAGCATGGTGGATACTCAGCATATATGAGTTTTTGTCTTTAATGACAAGAAATTCTCTGAACAAAGAAAGTCTGCTTTCTCTGGTAGCCATGTTATCTAGGGCTTCTGTCCTCATCCTCAGAGGCCCAGTGTCAGGAAATAAGAATAGCTTGAACGTGACCTTAACTCTCATGTCCCACAGCCTGCATGTTTGGAAGAGCTATCACTCACACCTGCACATATTTTGAGTAACTCTCTAAAACTGCATATAAGGAGATGAGAGTGAAGTCCTCAAGTGAACTGAATCTCCTGGGACTTTTCTATGGTGATGAAGCGGTATGTTATTTTTAAGTACTACCAGCCATAGGCCTCACCAAAGCTTCTAAGTTTTTTCAAAGCTGTAAAACAAAGCATAAGACATGGCATAAAGATTCTGATGCATGCTTCTGGGGTGAGTCTCTACCATCTCAAAGCAACCCCTAAACGAGATAAGCCTTGGTGGGCCCCAAAGTGAGAAGGAGGGTGGGCCTGCCAGGGCCACTGGCCTGCAGTTCACTGTTGAGTGTCCAGTGCCCTGAACTCTGCCTGCTGCCCCTCCCTGATGCAAAGCCTGGACAGCCTGCCTTCCACAGACCTGGAGATTTTCAGATCTTGTCTGAGGATGATACGAGGAAAAACCTTGCTCTCTGACCAAGGTGGAATAGGACAAACCTGTTGGAAAACTTGCGTATGTTCCGGGGGCTAGAATCAAAGCGTCACCATGGCACTTGCCTCTGAGGAGTTCTCTGGAAATGGGTGGAATGAAAGGCATGGTGTTTAGAATGCAGCACCTAACAGTAATAGGGCTCCCCCAGTCTGGCCCATATTACTGTTATGATATAAAAGCTGATGCTTCCTGGAACACTATTCTAAGGGTATTGCATGAAATGACTCATTGAGTCTTCACAATGGCCTTATTATCTCTTACCATGAAGTAACAGCGACTCAGAGAGCCCAGCAGCCCTCTCTCCAGTACCTCCTCCTCAGCTGCCAATCTTTATTGACCTCCCCCTGCTCTCTGGGAGAAACCAGTCTCCATCACACAGCTGCTGCTAAGGCCCTTCATGACCTAGCTTCCAAACAGCTCTTGGGGTAAATTATTTTTTCCCCTTCACATTCCACATTCAGGTTGTGATGAATTGGGTTCAGGTCTTCAAATGTATTATATTCTCCATTACCGCAGGACCTTTGCACAGGACCTCTGCCTGAAATCACCTCTCTCTTACTCCCTAAGCAGGATAATCACTACTCGGACTTTGAGGTAAACTTAGATCCAGCAGTTATTCCTACTGTTTATTGTTTACTCTTCTTTACTTTTCAGACACATTTTACTTTATTGTATTGACTGATGTAACTGTTGATTTCCCATCTCTTGATTCAAGGCTCCACGTGGCCAGACTTTCCACAGACCATGGAGCATACCATCGAGTGGATCCTCAAAAAATGTTTTTTGATGAATGAGAGATTGACTTTCTTTTGCTCTGCTGTCTCAGCCACACTACCGTTCCACCCCTGAAAATCATAATTTAAAGTGCCTGTTGATAATTATCATTATCAGTTTGACTTAATTAATCCTTTGTTGTCTCTATCCTTGCCAAGCAAAAGCAAAAATCTTTCTATGCCAAAATCCTTAGTTCAAAAGAAATTATAATGTCAAACAATGAAGGAAAGCAGTTAGAAGAAATGACTTTTTTTTTTTATAGCTATTCTCCTGTTTCCCTCGAAGCCACTGACACATGCATAACCCTGGTCTCTCTGTAACCTTACAGCCCCGGAAACCACACATCATGTGCTTTGGATCTCACATATCACTCATGCTCAGAGGCAGGGCAAGAATGGAAAAAGCTTTGGTTTTAGGGTAAAACAAATTCAGGTCATATTCCCAGCAGAGCCACTCTCTAGATTTTGTGCATGAATTTGTGCATGAAGTTAAATCTCTCAGGGTCTCAATTTCCTCTTCTCTGAAATGGGGATGCTAACATCGACTTCATGAAGTGGTTATGAGGGTTCAAGGAAATAAATGTCAAGTGTCTGGTGAAGGGACAAACTTATAGTGAACAGTAGCTGATGCCAACTTTCTTTTCTCTCTTCTTTCTTTGCCTTATCCCATGGGATTTTGTTCAGGAATTTTATAGCATCTTTGCAGGAATTACTGACTGGGCTTCAGTGGATCTGTGAACACCCTGAAATTACATGAAGAGCTGTGGAAGTTGATAAGGGCTTTTATTTCTAGAAAGTATATGGATCAGTTTCCTGAGGCTGCCGCAACAAAGGATCATAAACTTGGTGGTTTAAACAATAGAAAACCTGGGCCTCACAGATCTGGAGGCTAGAGGTCTGCAATCAAGGTGTCTGCAGGGTTGGTTCCTTCTGAAGGTGCTGAGGGACAGTCTGTTTCAAGTCTCTTTCCAGTTTCTGGTGGTCTCAGGCACTCCTTGGCTTTAGAAGGTATTCACATTGTTTCTTCATATTGTCTTCCTCTATACATGTTTCTGTGTCTCCTCTGTCCATGGGATTTCCCAGGAAAGAATACTGGAGTGGGTTGACATTTCCTTCTTCAGGGGATGTTCCCAACCCAGGGACTGAACTCTTGGCTCCTGCTGCATCTCCTGCATTGCAGGTGACTTCTTTATTGCCGAGCCACCAGGGAAGCCCTGTCTCTGTGCTCAGATTTCCCTTTTGTATAAGGGTATCAGTCATATTGGATTAGGGCTCACTCTAATTACCTCACCTCAAACGTAACCAATTGCAAAGACCCTATTTCCAAATTATATCATATTCCCAAGATCTGGGGGTTAAATTTCAATATAGCTCTTTAGAGGTGACACAATTCATTCATAGCAATACCCATAGCTTTCACTGGATTCCTAAAGAAGTCTTTAGTCCTTCTAAAGATTAAAAACTAGTGGCTGGAAAATCTGCTTTATGGCTTGTCTTATATAAATCTAATCAACAAGTTTGTAGGCTCGAGATGTGCCAGGGTGTGTCTTAAATGCTAAATCATGGAGAAACAACAACGTGATTTTGATGGGGTTATTTAGGCATGTATTAATGGATGGACAGTACAGAAAGTCTCTTTTCACACCAGTCTTGGTTCTGGTTGGCAGAACCGTTGCTATTTGGTTAAAATCTTAATGGCTGTGTTAAGAATTCCTTGAATCCCACTCATAAAGTTTACATTCCCGTGGGCGAGACAATTTTATCAAATAACATAAATGAACATATAATTATACATTGAGATTAATGCTAGGATAGAAAGAAAAATGATTCTATAAAAGCATATAATTAAGGAATTTGACTTGGCCTGAATTAGTCAGGGGAGGTTTCACTGAGGAAATGATGCTTCCTTTGAGATTGGAAAAACAAATTCAAGTGCACCTAAGGAGAAGAGTATTTCAGGCAGAGGAACAGCACATACAAAGGCCCTGTGGTAGGAGGGAACATGTTACCTTAGAGAAATTAAAAGAAAGCCAATGAGGCTGGAGCAGAGATTTGGAAGTGGAAGAGTGAGAGAATGGTGTGAGGTAAAGCTAAAGGACTTTTGGACATTGTGAATAATTTGGTATCTCCTCCTAGGAGATATAGGAAACCACCAAAAGGTGTCTCCATCTTAACCTGTGTTTCAACCTATACTCTTAGCCTTACTCCTCTTGACTTTTTGAAATTCTTAGCCCTGATTCTTTAGAGATGCTACTTTATTCTGGTACCTTTCTATTACTCTGGCTATGCCTTTTCAATGTTATTATTTTTTTTTTTTTCCTGTCTGTTCCTTATCTATTGCCTTCCACTCTCTTCTTGAGTCATCTCATCCTATTGCATCGTTTCAGCTACCATCCTTCTGTAGACATCTCCAAAACTTTTTCTTTGGGCTGCAGTTGCCTTTTGCTATTTGCTTATGAAATAAACACTACACAATTTTGATCACATGAATATCAACAAGGTCTGCTTGAACTCTGTTTTGGAATGCTATGTGTAACTTCTATATAGATGATGTTATTAAATCCATATCATTTGGACTATTAACACAGATTTGCCACAGGGCGAAAGAGAATGAATCACCTTTCAGGAGGCTTGAACAAGGATTGCTGGGGTGCTCTCAGCAAGGCCTCCCAGTCAGCAGTGGAAACAGCTGACAGATAGTTTGCCTTGTGCTCTCTCCTTATACATGAACCACATGCTTTGAGTTTGTTGAGGTTTCTGCTCATCTTCCCTGAGGGACCCTGACTCAGGGTTACAGTCACCCACTGCTTACGTCCATGTGGGCGTAGAACATCTCCCTAGCTAGTAGCTGAATGTATTTGAATGTTGATGTGGCAAGGTCTACGTGAGTACTGAAAACCAGATTTAATTGGAAACCAGTGGGTCTGACGCTCAGAGAGTGATGCTTCTAAGGTACCTATTGTGGAAGAGAATCTGAAGGAATAGAGGAAGAAAGGGAGAGAGAGAGGGGAGAAAGGAGCAAGAGAGAAAAAGATCCAAACCATTATTTACTAAACACAGCATGATTTGCTTTCACATATATGTTAATACTTAATCCTTACAAGCATGCTGGCAGGTGGGTATTGGGGCTGGGAATCAATCATTTTTATTTTGTAGTTGATGTCCTTTTGATTATATCTCAAAGTCTAGATCATGGATTTGGTGAAAAATCAGAACTTTGAGTCATACTGGTTTCTCTCACTCCCATGAAGACTCAGCTACCATCGAGTTTTCTGAGCATTTCCCTTGAAATATCTTGTCCTGACCCTACACATTTACGACTAGTCAGCCAGAAACTCAAATCACATGATACTCAAACCACAAAGCCAGAAACTCAAACCACAGCAAGTACTGGCAAACAAGGGAACCCGCAGTTGAACTGAGACAATCAACACTGTCCTAGCCCCTAAATCTCTCCCATTTATGGCAGTTCTTCCTGAATGCTAGTCTAGGTTTGTCCTCCTGATGTGGCTCAGTTCACAGTCTTTGACAATGAACTTGTTTTCTCTTGTGTTTTTTTTAACTGACTTTAACTCAGTACTTAAAAGGATTCACCTGCCAGGCCCCTCATGGGTCATAGAAGACTTATTTTATTTCCTTGGATGCTTCATAATTTTACCTGAGCGCAAAATTCTCATACTTGTCTACTTGGCTGATACTTTACATGCTCCATTGCTGAACCCTTCAAGGACAGGAGAGAACTCAGAAAGGACTATGTATGGAAGAATCAATTATAAGAAAAGCCTTTGAGTACTTCAGGAACAGCTTCCTTAAATTGTTTGTACTCTCCCCTGCTCCCATGACAGAAATATTATATTATGAAATTTGAAGGGAAGTTTGTCCAGCAAGAATTATCTGTTCTAGTCATCATTAATGGATTATATTGAGCAAGTGCTCATTCAGCCAAACCCCATTACTCTGGGCAAATTCCTTTCTGCTCAATTCAATTCGTCATTCTATCCTTGGGGACTCCAAAAAGTTTTGTACAAAATCTACTAGCATATATAGTAATCACTCTCCAGTGGTGAGTTCCTGTGTTGGGTAATCCCAATATATGTGCATCTACTTCTGGATTTTTTTTTTTTTGCCTCAGTGCTCAGAGTTTTGCAGCTAATACCGGTGCGCTGAATTTTTGGAAGAGTTTACATTCTCACAGTCACCTTCAGCCATGATGTCCAGACACTGCTAAATCATTCCCTGCTCTGCACTTGCTGCTATTCCTTATTATCCACATTTTGGCACTGACTGAGACATAGATTCAACCCATTTCCATTGTTTCAATAAACAGACAAACAAGAAAATTATTCAAGGTCTTTGCTGCAGTTTTAAGCAGATAGAAGGGGATGCAGTCTAAGAATAAACATGAAAGCTCTTCAAAAGCCCCTTGGAAACTGCTCCATGATGCTTGGCCAACTCTTTCAATAATTCTCTCTCCTATCTTTTCCCCTCTCCCCAGTTCCCAAATCCACATTCTTTACTAACTGAGAGGAGCTGAGTTCTTTCTTTACTTCCTTTCCTTTTCTTACCAAGGTTCTCAGTGACTCAGCTATTCCAAGTGGTTTGTCCAGGTATTTTGCTAAATTAAGGCAGTTGTTTCCATAAGAGCTGGCAACTAAGATGATAGCTTTTTTTTGCAGAACATAAATACAGAGCATTTCTTGTTACTAGAGGAGTCGTACACCCACATGGATATAAATCTAAAACTATCAATGGCAACTCTCTTTTACTGAACTCTAAAGGTGTTTTCGCTCCCCCTCCCTTTTTTTAAAAACAAAGAGATATATTTCAGTCTGGGCATTCACATCTTCTCAGCTGAAGCATATTTAAATTAATCCATATCTATCTCTAGGCAGCATGAGAAGGTGCAGAATGGGGCAAATGAGCAGCCCCCACACTTCTGATACACACTCTGGGTGCTGTCTACATGAAAGTATCACATCTTCTGTATTTCAGTGATGAAGTGGAGTATGCTCTGATTGTCAAAACTTCAGTGTCATCCAGGTCCCTAAAAATCAGGCAGGGAGGTGAATCCCTTTGCCTGACAAGGAAAACCAAGTCAACCAGTTATTAAGATAATCTACTTTTATCACTATCTATGCCAACCAACATTCAAGCCATTCTATGTCTCTGGAAACTCAGTGGAACCTAGTTAGAGGGAGTGTGAATTTGGAGTCTGTAAGTTGGTAAAGCAGTGGATATTTTATTTTGGTTATTGTAAGTAATAAAAACACACAGGCTTCCCAAGGCAATAGAAACACAAGCAAAAATAAACAAATAGGACCTAATGAAACTCAAGCTTTTGTAATACAAATGAAGCCATAAATAAAATGAAAAGACAATCTACAGATTGGGGGAAAATATTTGTAAATGATGTCAATGACAAGAGCTTAATTTCCAAAATATACAAACAGCTCACATAGCTCAATAACAACAACAACAACAAAAAACAAACAACCAAATTGAAAAGTGGGCAGAAGACTTAAACACACATTTTTCCAAAGGAGACATATAGATGGTCAATGCTGCTGCTGCTAAGTCACTTCAGTCGTGTCCAACTCTGTGCGACCCCAGAGACAGCAGCCCACCCAGCTCTGCCGTCCCCGGGACTCTCCAGGCAAGACCACTGGAGTGGGTTACCATTTCCTTCTCCAATGCATGAAAGCGAAAAGTCAAAGTGAAGTTGCTCAGTAGTGTCCAACTCCTAGCGACCCCATGGACCGCAGCCAACCAGGCTCCTCTGTCCATGGGATCTTCCAGGCAAGAGATGGTCAATAGGCACATTAAAAAATGTTCAACATCCCTAATTATGAGAGAAATGCAAATTAAAACTACAATGATGTACCACTTTCACACTGGTCATTAAAAAGCCCACAAATAACAAATGCTGGAGAAGGGTGGAGAAAAAGGAACGCACACTATTGGACATGTAAATTGGTACAACCGCTATGAAAAACAGTTTGGAGATTCCTCAAAAAACTAAAAATAGAGTTGCCATATGATAGCCAAGACATGGAAACAACCTAATGTCCACTGACAGGTGAATGGATAAAGAAGATGTGGTACATATATACAATGGAGCAAAGTAATGCTCAAAATCCTTCAAGTTAGGCTTCAGCAGTACATGAACCAGGAGATTTCAGATGTACAAACTGGATTTAGAAAATGCAGAGGAACCAGAGATAAAATTGCCAACATTCACTGGATCAGAGAAAAAGCAAAGGAATTCCAGAAAAACATCTACTTCTGCTTCATTGACCACACTAAAGCCTTAGTGTGGATCACAACAAACTGTGGAAAATTCTTAAAGAGACGGAAGTACCAGACTACCTTACCTGTCTGCTGAGAAATCTGTATGCAGGTCAAGAAGCAACAGTTAGAACCAGACATGGAACAATGGACTGGTTCCAAATTGGGAAAGGAGTATAACAAGGCTGTATATCGTCACCCTGCTTATCTAACTTATAAGCGGAGTACATCATGAGAAACGCTGGGCTGGAAGAAGCACAAGCTGGAATGAAGATTGATGGGAGAAATATCAATAACCTCAGATATGCAGATGATACCACCCTATGGCAGAAAGCAAAAATGAATTAAAGGGTCTCTTGATGAAGGTGAAAGAGGAGAGTGAAAGAGCTGGTTTGAAACTCAACATTCAAAAAACCAAGATCATGGCATCTGGTCCCATCACTTCATGGCAAATACATGGGAAAAAAAGGAAACAGTGGCAGATTTTATTTTCTTGGGCTCCAAAATCACTGCAGATATGGTGACTGAAGCCATGAAATTAAAAGACAGTTGCTCGTTGAAAGAAAAGCTGTGAAAAACCTAGTGTATATGTGTGCTAAGTTGCTTTAGTTGTGTCTGACTCTTTGTGACCCTATGGACTGTAGCCTTCCAGGATCCTCTGTCCATGGCATTCTCCAGGCAAGAATACTGGGGTGGGTTTTCATGCCCTTCTCCAGGGGATCTTCCTGACCCAGGGATGGAATCCACATCTCTTATGTCTCCTGCAGTGGCAGGCAGGTTCTTGACCACTAGCACCACCTGACAAACCTAGACAGCATATTAAAAAGCAGAGACATTGCTTTGCTGATAAAGGTCCATATAGTCAAAGCTATGGTTTTTTGAATAGTCAAGCACAGATGTGATAGTTGGATCATAAAGGAGCTGGGTGCCAAAGAATTGATGTTCTCGAATTGTGGTTCTGGAGAAGACTCTTGAGAGTCTCTTGGACTGCAAGGAGATCAAACGAGTCAATCCTAAAGGAAATCAACCCTGAATATTCATTGGAAGGACTGATGCTGAAGCTCAAATACTTTAACCACCTGATGCAAAGAGCTGACTCATTGGAAAAGATTCTGTTGCTGGGAAAGATTGAGGGCAGGAAGAGAAGGGGGCAACAGAGGAGGAAATAATTGGATGGCATCACCAATTCAGTGGACATGAATTTGAGCAACCTCCAGGAGATAGTGAACCACAGGATTGCTGCAATCCATGGGGTTGCAAAGAGTTGGACATAATTTAGCAACTGAACAACAATATACAATGTAATACTATGCAGTCTTAAAAAAGAATGAAATGATGCCATTTGCAGCAACACAGATGATGGATCTAGAGATGATCATACTAAGTGAAATAAATCAGAAAAAGAGAGACTAATACCATATGATATAATTTATATGTGGAATATAAAATACAATATAGATGAACTTATCTATGAAGTAGAAATAGACTTACAGACATAGAGAACAGACTTGTGGTTACCAAAAGAGAGGGGGCTGGGGGAGGAAAGGATAGGGTGTTTAGGATTAACATCGGCAAACTATTATAGAGAGAATGGATAAACAACAAAGTCCTGCTGTATAGCATAGGGGACAATATTCAATAGCCTGTGATAAACCATAATGGAAAGGAATTTGGAAGAAATGTATGTATATGCATAACTGAATCATTTTGCTCTACAATAGAAATTAGCACATTATAAATCAACTATATTCAATAAAATAAATTTTAAAAGAATATAGAGAGAGGCCTTAATAGACTTACATGTTACTTTAGATATCTACCTGGTTTATGTCCATCAGAGCTTAAATATCTCAACTGATATTCTTCTCCCTTGAATGTTTTGAGATATTTGATCTTCAGGGTTAATGAGGGGCTGCTGTGTCTTTCCAAATTGTGATTATTTTCAAGTTTATCCTACTCTGTATAGGGAGCCCCTTAAAGTGCTAATAAATATAGACTGAATGAATGACTGAATAAACAAATGACCTTGAGAAAGAGAGAAGGAAAAGGGGGTCAGAAGAGACAGAGAGAAGAAGCTAGAGGATAGAACAGGAGAAAGACAGTTGATTTGAGAAATTCTTTTCCTTAAAAAAAAAACCACTGTTTAGAATGGTCAGAATCATCCAATAATAATGTGTTATTTAAGTGGAACCCTTAACCCATCAGTAATGAAAAACAGCTTTATATTATGATGAGACACCATATCATAAACTGACTTGGCATATTTAATAAGACCATTTGATTAATAACAGAAGCAGCGTTTCTGGTTAAGTCTTGAAAAAAAGTATGAAAATCTTTCAAAAACAATTATCAATACTTACAGTTCCACTCAAGACCTATGCCCAGATGTTTTATTTTTTGTAGGAAAGGGAAACATAATTCTGGATTATGCCACTTATTTCTGTGATAATACCATCTCAAAGTTCTCATAGTGGAATAATATTTTAAACATTAATCGATCACATACTGTTTTATCTACAACTAAACTAGCAAATATTTAAGAAAAAAAAAAGCCAATTGGTGGTTTTATCTTCACCATTTTCTTTTTCTTATTTTCCCCTCTTTTCTTCAAAGGTACCAATCAGCATAAGTATAAAAGAACCACTACCTAACCACAGGGTTTAATTCAAGGAAGACAGAAATTTCAGCTCTTAAGCCCCAAAGTGATGAATCCAGTGATTCAATAAAAAAAAAGGAAAATAATATTCTCATGGAGAAAAAGTTACCTTCTTATGTGGAATCACAGTTTTTAATTTAAATGGCTCAGAAGCCTAGAGGTGGCCAAGAGGACTGATTTCTCAAGTAGCTTCTAGAAGAGCAGCTGCTGGACACTTTCTCTTTTTTCCCTGCTCTGAAGTGGTATCTGGTGTGGTCACAGTGGAAGTGAGGCCTATGGCTGGTTCAGAATTGTGTGAGCTTAGCCATTTTGGACCTCAGACAGGAACTGAGAGGCATGGCAGGGGCCCTTTTGGCCCAGGTCACAGCAGTGGCTGATTGTCATGTGGAGGGTTTTCTCTTTGGCTTTGTCTTATGCATATTTTCAGACAATATTTATGATATTGAAGATAATTAAAGGATACAGGTTGTCATATCTATATGCCTATATAGAGGCATATCACTAAATTTTCATTTTAGAACAGCTGCCATAGTAATAATTTATGTGGCAAGTACCATTTCAGGAGCTTCTGCTTTGACTCAGATACATTTTCCAAGAGTCTTATATGCATCATTATAGTCAGTGATCCTCACTATATAAAGAAAGTACTATTTTTGTTGTTTTCTTAAATTAAAAAACATAAAAATTTTTTGAAATATATTTACAATATTTTTGAAATATATTTTAATATTTACAATATTATTTAATTTCAGGTGTACAACATAGTCACTCAATATTTTTATAGGTTATGCAAAGTTAAAGTATTATTGACTATATTCCTGGTACTATACAATACATCCCTGTGACTTATTTATTTTATAATTGGTAGTTTGTATCTCATCATCCCCATCACCTATTTTGACCATCCTCCTCATGTCTGACAACCACCAGTCTGTTCTCTGTATCTGAGAGTCTGTTTTTGTTTTGTTATATTTGATCTTTCATTTCGTTTGTTTTAAATTCCACATATAAGTGAAAACATACAGTATGTGTCTTTCTCAGTCTGACTGATTTCACTTAGCATAATACCTTACAGGCCCATCCATGTTATTGCACATGGCAATAGTTCAAAATGCTTTTTAATGACTGAGTAGTATTCCATTGTAAATATACCACATCTTTATCCATTCATCTGTTGATGGACATAGGCTGGAAAGCATTATAATTATCACATTCTGTTGTACAGAAGATGGACCTGAAGCTTACACAGGTAAATTAACGTGCACTAGTTCAACAGGGCATGGCCATGACAGAGCTGGGGTATGAAGTCAGCTCTGAAAACCTTCACTTTAAACTGCTACATAATATTATACATTTTTGGAACATAAATACTTTGAAAATCAGGTATAACATATACATTTTTCATCCATAGCATTTTAACTTTTTTCCCATTGTTTTTGAATCGTGCCCTGGCTTAGAATCACCAATACTGGTTGCCATGGACGGCCCTCCAGCTCCTTTTCAGTCCTATTTGTAGCCATTCCCTACCCTTTACTACAACCACCCTCAACAGTTCCTATTCCCAGAATATATTCTGTGCCTTTGTTTAAACTGCCTTAAATGTCCTTATTCTCCTTTCCTAGTGGAGTCTAGATCAGTAGTCACTTTCACTCAGGAACTGGGAAATGGCATGAGATTAAAATATGGCTATTGAAATGTGTGTGTTTTAGTGAAACTCATACTGGTTGGAGTGAAGTGATACTGGTTTAGGGAGTCCTAGTATTTGCCAAGTAACAGCAGATATTTCTGATTTTCTATATTCACTGTGATTTTCCATGAACAGAAGTGGATTTCTCTTTAGAACAGGGAAAGGCAGGGCTAGAAAAGTTGCAATGGTGCAATTCCTTTATATTCAAGGGAAAATTTAACCACAAGGGAGGCTGACATGTTTTCCACATAAATGGGAATAGCAGTATTTCCAACAGGTCTTTGATCTCCCATGAAATTGCTTATACTCACCTCCTTGTTTTGTAGTTAAGGTTTATTAGAATGACCTCACTGATGGTATATTGAATTTCTGTGCCTTTTCAAGGAAAAATAATAAGCATTTATATGCATTTGTTTTTTAACTCGTTGTAAGTTATCACATTGGACAACTTCTGTGCAGTAATAAACAATCCCTCAAATCCCAGTTGGAGAAGGCAGTGGCACCCCACTCCAGTACTCTTGCCTGGAGACTCCCATGGATGGAGGAGCCTGGTAGGCTGCAGTTCATGGGGTCACTAAGAGTCGGACACGACTGAGCAACTTCACTTTCACTTTTCACTTTCATGCATTGGAGAAGGAAATGGCACCCCACTCCAGTGTTCTTGCCTGGAGAATCCCAGGGACGGGGGAGCCTGATGGACTGCCGTCTATGGGGTTGCACAGAGTCGGACACGACTGAAGCGACTTAGCAGCAGCAGCAAATCCCAGTGACTTAAACAAAAAAACCATGTATTGGCCACTGCATTTACAAATTAATAGCTGCTCATCATCTAGGCAGTTCTGCTCCATCATTCCCTCATTCTGGTCATTAGGCTGAAAGAGCATCCCTTAACATTACTGTGGCAGTGGAAAAGGAGCAAGAGAAAGGGAAAACAATTGATGATCCTTGAAACTTCTGCTTGGGAGTAGGGTGTGCCACCATCACTGGCCACTGACCAAATCAAGCCATGTGGCTGAGCCCATGACTGTGGAGTACCCCCCACTCCCAGAGGCACTGCCAGTCCAAATTACAGAGGGTGGGGATGTACAATCCTCTTAAAAGAATAGTTGTTAGTGTTTACACAGTTGCCAAAGTTACTTAGATATTATCTATAATGTGTATGATGTCTATTGCTAAGGGTTATGCACTGGATTATGTCCCCTCAAAGTTGATATCTTGAAGTCCTAGCTCCCAGTAACTATAACCATGTGACATTTTTTAAGAGAGGATCTTCAAAGAGATAGTTAAGGTTAAAGGAGTTTATTGAGGTGGGCTCTAATCCAATATGACTGATGCTCCCATAAGGCTAGAAGATTAGGAGACAGACACACACAGAAGGAAGACCATGTGAAGACATGGATAAGACCACCATCTTATCCAAAGCCAAAGGGAGGCTTCAGAATGAAGCCAACCTTTCCAACACTTTGATCTTGGATATCTAGCCTCCAGAATTGTGGTAAAATAAATTTCTGTTTTTAAGTCACCCATACTGTGATGCTTTGTTATAGCGTCCCTAGCAAACTAATGCATCAATGAACAAATTAGCAGAGTTTATAATACTGATATTTCTACTTTTTACTTTATTCAGTAAATACACATAATAATAGCAATCCCTAACAAACATGAAACATTCACTATGTATTAAGTGCAGAGTTAAGCATTCTCCATACATTATCTCTCTTATTCTCTCAGGATACTTCTATGATACAGGTACTAATATGATCCACATTTGTATATAACAGGGTTTAAGAAATTTGTGTCAGTTTATCCCCAAGAGCTGTGATCTGATCCTAGGCCATCTGATTACAGAACCAGCTTCCTACTATTGTCATCAAGGGATGTTGAGATATCTCATGGTATTTATTAATCTCAGGAAAGTTAAGGGAATATAAAAATGAGTGAGCCATGAGGTGGTTGCAATCCAGTTACCAAAACAAGAAAAGGAGTAACTGTAATACTAAGGAGGAGAAGCATAAATGTCATGTAAAAGATCCTGTCCAGAATTATTATTTATAACTTGGACGAAGAAATTGATGGCAAGATAAAAATGCTGCTGATGATACAGCTGGAAGAGACAGTATATTCCTTGGAAAACAGACTCAAACTTTTAAAAAGAAGATAAAAGAAAGCCATCTTATCAGAGGAGAATGATTGGCCAAATATAAATAAGTGGTGTATAATGAGTAAATAAAATGAACTTAAGTCCAAAAGACAGCTGGATCAGAACAATAAAGAATGAAAGTAGACTGTTATGTGAGCAAAGAGTATTTAAGCTTTATTAGTCAGCTAATTAGTCACTTATTATGGAAATGTCATTCAGAGAATGTTTACAGAGTGCCCCCTCTGCATCAGGCACTGTGCTTGGGGCCAGAGATAGAACGATGACCACGTCAATGCTCTCAAAGTCCTCTCAGGCTGGAAGAGAGACAGAGATGTAAGTATATTATTATGAAAGAATCTGGTAGATGTTTTAAATGAATGAAGCATGTTTGATATACAGAAGACCTTTTTACAGTGTCCAGGGAGAAAGATAGAGGAGACACTTTAAGTTGTGATAGGAAGATGAAGCTTGCAGAAAAGGGAGTTCAGGATGTTTTAGATGGGACCAGTAAGTAAAAATTCATCAGTATTAAAAAGCTCAGGTCTATTTGGCATGGCAGAAATATAGGTTTAATCATGGGCAGAGGCAGATGATGAAGCTGAAAAATTTGGTTCGGGATGGGTTTTGAAGGGCAGAGCAGTCAATGCTACAAAGTTTGACCTTTCTCTTGTATGTAATAACAGGGTGTTGAAAATTTCTAGAGTAGATCCATGACAACATTTGATTTTTGGGAGAAGGTAATTATTGTAAGCAATATAGTCCATGGGGTTTCAAAGAGTTGGACACGACTGAGCGACTTTCACTTTTTCACATAGAGAAAAGACTGGTGGGTATAGAGAATAGTTCCAGACAGATAAGTTAAGTGGTGGTTGTAATTCTCCAAGTAAAGACAGCTGAAGACTGGTCTAAGCACATTCTACTAATATTCATGCTGACATAACAGGAGAAAGTCTCTACCATTTTGGCTCAGAGTGAAGTTTTGAGTTGTTTTCTTTTTTTTCCTCACGCAAGTTCAAGTGCTGATTCCTTCTATACCACTACACTCCCTCAAGTATCCAAGTCTCTGCCTTCCTTTAAGGAGTCTTTAAAAAATGTATTAGTTATTGAAAAGAAATACAGGGACTTCCCTGACAGTCCAGTCGTTAAGACTCCACACTTCCACTGTAGGGGGCATGGGTTCAATCTCTGGTCGATGAACTAAGATCCTGCATGCTGCGTAGCATGGCAAAAATGTCTAAAAAATCAGTAGATTTTAAATGCTGAGTGAAATCTTGGGATATACATGCGATATTCCTATAGGGGTATAGTTGGGTCAGGGGTTGAGGTGCAAACAACTCCCACAGGAAGATCGTCACTGGAAGGCAATAAGAGAGACACTAGCAATGCTCCTGGGCAGGATGACATTCAGGGTTCTGTTGGATAGAAATGGACAGCTCTCAGCATAGGCTTGGCTCCATCATCTGTCCCTGGATTGGCCATAATGATCTTTCTGTGGGCACAGACTAGGTTCTTTCTAAAAATTATCTCTGGTCTCCAAGTGATTCCTCCAGGTGGTCCAGAAGGTCACCCTGACCTCTATTCTTGTCAGGTTCTCTATCTTCCTATTGGTTCCCTGGAAAACAGCAGTCCTAATTTATTATTTGTAGACTGATTTTATATGCTTATCTTTCAAATCTTTGCCTTTTGGTTTTCAAAAATTATCTCAAAAACTTAGTTCTTATAAAATAAGAGCACTCATCTTTTATATGGAGTTCAAAAAATGGTCTGATTTCCTTTGTGTTCATGCTAAATCAACCTTAACCTCCCTTCTTCTCATTCCCCATACACTAAAGGGTATCTCTAAAGTCTACATCCCTGTATAGGAACACACATGATCAGGCAAGTATGGGGAAAAAAGCATATTAATTGATTTTTTTTCCAAAATATAATTTCATTAAAATAATTATTTTTAAATCTAGCTAAAATATATGATATCCTGGGAAAAAAGGTTCCAAAAGTTGGCTCAAGAAGAAACAGGAAATACCATAGGCTAATAACCACAGAAAACAAATTGCAAAAGATGTCAAAGTACTAAACTAGCTCACAAGAAGGATGATCATATAAAATTCCTATTTTTTAAAAAAAATGCCCCTAAGCATTGGTTTCCAAAATATCTAGGCACTAGAATCACTTGAGGGGTTAGTAAACACCCTTCTCTTAACACTTGGATGCAGTAATTCTGGAATGGGATCCAGAAATCTGAATTTTAAGCAAACAGAACCATGTTTGGGGAACAATGAACCATGAATCATGCTATTCTTTGAGAAATCTGTTTAAAACCACAGTCTTTAACAAGAAATTTGGATGAAAAACCCAATAGAGTGAAGTGAAAAATAGAACTTTCAATTATGTTTTATTTTCCTGATAAAATAAGTTGCTTTGAAGTTTTTTAAAACTGATTGATCTGGTCCCCTGAGTCTGTATGTCAGGTGGCCAAACTGAACCCATAATCCAGCAGAGTAAGGTTCTGGGAGAAAAGTATGAACCCATCTGGCCGTTTCATGGTCACGTTTGCCTTTACACACTGCACTGAAATTTTCTTGGGTTACATCTTATAGTTTGTCACTAAATGAGTCTCTACAAAATGGACAAGTGGCATAATTATATTCTTGAAGCAATAGATTTGAGAAAGCACTCCTAATAAGTTAATACTTTTCCTATTCACACTTAAAGAATTAAAACTACATCAATCACATTATGAGGTAAAAACAAAGATGATCTAATCAGAAATGAAAACCATCAGCTTTGGTTTTCATCAGTATCAAATAATGTTGAGTGATCAAAAATGTTATGGGAGACTATGAACATATCCACAGTATCAACAACAACAGACATTCTAAGTGTTCACTGTGCATTGTGTGTTAAAAGGATGAGATTATCAGGATCTATGGAATTTAAAAGCTAAGCATCTAGAATATTATTAATATTTTAGATATAAATAAAATACATATATGAGATTATAAACATTGGAAGAAAGTATGGAATTTTCTCAAACAACCAAAAGTAGAACTACCATATGATCCAGCATTTCCACTCCTGGGAATATATCTGAATAAAACAAAAACACTAATTCTAAAAGATACATGCACCCCAATGTTCATAGCAGCATTATTTACAATAGAAAATATATGGAAGCAACCTAAGTGCCCACTAACAGATGAATGGATAAATAACATATGGTGTTTTATATATATATACACACACACACATACAAGCATATATATGCAAATTGCCAACATCCGTTGGATCACAGAAAAAGCAAGAGAGTTCCAGAAAAACATCTACTTCTGCTTTATTGACTATGCCAAACTTTCGGCTATGTGGATCACCACAAACTGTGGAAAATGCTTAAAGAGATGGGAATACCCAACCACCTTAAATGCCTCCTGAGAAATCAGTATGCAGGTCAAGAAGAAACAGTTAGAACTGGACATGGAACAACAGACTGGTTCCAAATTGGGAACAGAGTACATCTAGGCTGTATATTGTCACCTGTTTATTTAACTTATATGCAGAGTACATCCTGAGATGTGCCAGGCTGGATGAAGCACAAACTGGAATCAAGATTGCCAATAAAAATATCAATAACCTCAGATATGCTGATGACACCACCCTTATGGCAGAAAGCATGCGCTGCTAAGTCGCTTCAGTCGTGTCCGACTCTGTGCAACTCCATAGACGGCAGACCATCAGGCTCCCCCATCCCTGGGATTCTCCAGGCAAGAACACTGGAGTGGGTTGCCATTTCCTTCTCCAATGCATGAAAGTGAAAAGTCAATGTGAAGTCACTCAGTTGTGCCAAACTCTTAGCAACCCCATGGACTGCAGACTACCAGGCTCCTCCATCCATGGGATTTTCCAGGCAAGAGTACTGGAGTGGGGTGTCATTGCCTTCTCCGGCAGAAGGCATAAGAGGATCTAAAAAGCCTCTTGATGAAAGTGAAAGAGGAGAGTAAAAAAGCTGGCTTGAAACTCAACATTCAAAAAACTAAGATCATGGCAACTGGTCCCATCACTTCATGGCAAGTAGATGGGGAAACAATGGAAACAGTGACAGACTTAATTTTCTTGGGCTCCAAAATCACAGCAGATGGTGACTGCAGCCATGAAATTAAAAGATGCTTGCTCCTTGGAAGAAAAGCTATGACCAACCTAGACAGCATATTAAAAAGCAGAGACATTAATTTTCCAACAAAGGTCCATATAAGTCAAAGCTATGACTTTTCCAGTGGTCCATGTATGGATGTGAGAGTTGGACCATAAAGAAGGCTGAGTGCTGAAGAATTGATGTTTTTTTTTTTTTTTTTTAGGGTGTTAAAGTCTCTCTTTTTTTTTAATTTTATTTTTAAACTTTACAAATTGTATTAGTTTTGCCAAATATCAAAATGAATCCGCCACAGGTATACATGTGTTCCCCTTCCTGAACCCTCCTCCCTCCTCCCTCCCCATACCATCCCTCTGGGTTGTCCCAGTGCACTAGCCCCAAGCATCCAGTATCGTGCATCGAACCTGGACTGGCAACTCGTTTCATACATGATATTATACATGTTTCAACGCCATTCTCCCAAATCATCCCACCCTCTCCCTCTGCAGCAGAGTCCGTAAGACTGTTCTATACATCAGTGTCTCTTTTGCTGTCTTGTACACAGGGTTATTGTTAGCATCTTTCTAAATTCCATATATATGCGTTAGTATACTG
>NW_011494734.1:4198244-4243017 GCF_000754665.1 Bison bison bison
GTTTTTCTTTCTGGCTTACTTCACTCTGTATAATAGGCTCCAGTTTCATCCACCTCATTGAACTGATTCAAATGTATTCTTTTTAATGGCTGAGTAATACTCCATTGTGTATATGTACCACAGCTTTCTTATCCATTCATCTGCTGATGGACATCTAGGTTGCTTCCACGTCCTGGCTATTATAAACAGTGCTGCGATGAACATTGGGGACCTAATTAAACTTAAAAGCTTCTGCACATCAAAGGAAACTATTAGCAAGGTGAAAAGGCAGCCTTTAAAATGGGAGAAAATAATAGCAAATGAAGCAACTGACAAACAACTAATCTCAAAAATATACAAGCAACTCCTACAGCTCAACTCCAGAAAAATAAATGACCTAATCAAAAAATGGGCCAAAGAACTAAATAGACATTTCTCCAAAGAAGACATACAGAGGGCTAACAAACACATGAAAAGATGCTCAACATCACTCATTATCAGAGAAATGCAAATCAAAACCACCATGAGGTACCATTTCACACCAGTCAGAATGGCTGTGATCCAAAAGTCTACAAGCGATAAATGCTGGAGAGGGTGTGGAGAAAAGGGAACCCTCTTACACTGTTGGTGAGAATTGATGTTTTTGAACTGTGGTGTTGGAGAAGACTCTTGAGAGTCCCTTGGACTGCAAGGAGATCCAACCAGTCCATCCTAAAGGAAATCAATCCTGAATATTCACTGGAAGGACTGATGCTGAAGCTGAAACTCCAATACTTTGGCCACCTGGTGTGAAGAACTGACTCATTGGAAAAGACCCTGAGGCTGGGAAAGACTGATGACAGGAGGAGAAGGGGATGACAGAGGATGTGATGGTTGGACGGCATTACTGACTCTATGGACATAAGTTTGAGAAGGTTCCAGGAATTGGTGATGGACAGGGAAGCCTGATGTGTTTCAGTCCATGGGGTCGCAAAGAGTCGGAGACAACTGAGTGACTGAACTGAACTGAATATGCACAGATATATATGCACACACTGGGGTAATATTCAGCCATAAAGAGAATAGAGTCTTGCCATTTGCAGCAACATGGATGGATTTGGAAGGTATTATGTGAAGTGAATAAGTCAGACAAAGACAAATACTGTATGATATTACTTACACATGAAATCTGAAAAATACAACAAACTTGTAAATATAATAAGAAAGAGGCAGACTGGCAGATCTAGAGAACAAGCTAGTGATTACCATTGGGTAGAGGAAGGGGAAAGGGGCCATATAAGGGATTAAGAGGTACAAACTACTATAAATAAAATAAGCTACAAGGATATATTGTCCACATGGGTAATATAGCTCATATTTTATAATATGTATTAATGGAGTATAAACTTTAAAATCAGTGAATCACTATACCATATTCCTGTTACTTAAAATAACATTGTACATCAACTATCAACACTCAGAAAACTAAGATCATGGTATCCAGTCCAATCACTGCATGGCAAATAGATGTGGAAACAATGGAAACAGTGACAGACTTTATTTTGGGGGACTCCAAAATCACCGCAGATGGTGACAGCAGCCATGAAAATAAAAGACGGAGCATATTATACAGAGTGAAGTAAGTCAGAAAGAAAAACACCAATACAATATATTAATGCATATATACGGAATTTAGAAAGATGGTAATGATGACCCTATATGCGAGACAGCAAAAGAGACACAGGTGTAAAGAACAGACTTTTGGACTCTGTGGGAGAAAGTGAGGGCGGGATGATGTGAGAGAATAGAATTGAAACATGTATATTACCATATGTGAAATAGATTGCAAGTCCAGGTTTGATGCATGAGACAGGGCGCTCAGGGCTGGTGCACTGGGACAATCCTGAGGGATGGGATGGGGAGCATGGTGGGAGGGGGGTTCAGGATGAGGGACACATGTACACCCATGGCTGATTCATGTGATTGTATGGCAAAAACCACTACAATATTGTAAAGTAATTAGCCTACAATTAAAATAAATAAATTAATTTTTAAAAAAGGATGCTTGTTCCTTGGAAGGAAAGCTATGATTAACCTAGACAGTATATTAAAAAGCAGAGACATTACTTTGCCAACAAAGGTCCATCTAGTCAAAGCTATGGTTTTTCCAGTAGTCATGTATGGATGTGAGAGTTGGACTATAAAGAAAGCTGAGCACCAAAGAAATGATGCTTTTAACTGTGGTGTTGGAGATGACTCTTGAGAGTCCCTTGGACTGCAAGGAGATCCAACCAGTCCATCCTAAAGGAAATCAGTCCTGAATATTCATTGGAAGGACTGATGCTAAAGCTGAAACTCCAATACTTTGGCCACCTGATGTGAAGAACTGACTCACTAGAAAAGACCCTGATGCTGGGAAAGATAGAAGGCAGGAGAAGAGGATGACAGAGGATTGAGATGGTTGGATGGCATCACTAACTTGATGGACATGAGTTTGAATAAGCTCCGGGAGTTGGTGATGGAGAGGCAAGCCTGGTATGCTGCAGTCCATGGGGTCGCAAAGAGTCAGAGATGACTGAGCAACTGAACTGACTGACATCAACTATACTGCAATAAAAGTAAGTTCTTAAAATTAAAAAAATAAATATACTGTAGTTATATTCTTACATCATTTTGGGTTGATAGGAATGCATCATCAAAAATATTAGACCTCTTCTTCAAGCATAGGCACCAGTCATGAACTATTTTTTTGCAAGTCCACAATAAATACAGCAATTGAGAGTATTTTACAACTTTTATAGTAATTTGACAGAGTTATTTTATGTCTATTAAATCTAATAATAAACAAATTTTACTCATATTTTGATTGTTTTTTTAATTTCATTTTTCTCTCAATTTCTTCTTATTTTGTTCTACCAAAGTAGCAATAAATGGTCAGTTGGAAACTAAGAAAAAAGATCTTTGACTACAGATCATTTGAAAATCACTGTTCTAAGCCTCTCGGTCTGTGGCAGCCGCGCTAGCCCGGCCCCGAGAGCGAAGAGCGAGGGGAGGCGGAGACGGAGCAAGGTCCGAGGAGCAGCTCCGGTCCCCGTCAAGCCGCCAACGCAGGCTTTTAAAAAAAAAAAAGAAAGAAAATCACTGTTCTAGAGCATAGAAGAATATGTAAACTATCCTAAATTATTCTATAAAGTCCTGGTACTAAAATTTCACAAATGTCCCACAAAAAGAAATCTACAAATTAGTTCCAATTATGTTATACATAAAATATTAGAAAAATTAATCTAGTCTCAAATTAAAATAATAATATGCCCTAAGTAATTTTTATTTTTCCCCTTTAACTTTTAAAAAATTAGAAAATCTATTAATATGTATTATGACGTTAATTCTTTTTGTTGTTGTTCAGTCACTAAGTCATTACTGACTCTTTGTGACCTCATGGATTGCAGCATGCTAGGCTCCCCTGTCCTTCACTATCTCCTGGAGTTTGCGCAAATTCATGCCCATTGAGTAGGTGATGCTACTACCTAACCATCTCATCCTCTGTGATCTGCTTCTCCTTTTGCCTTCAATCTTTCACAGCGTCAGAGTTTTTTCCAATAAGTCAGCTCTTTGCATAAGGTGGCCAAAGTATTGGAACTTCAGCTTTAGCATCAGTCCTTCCGATGAATATTCAGGGTTGATTTCCTTTAGGATTAGCTGTCCAAGAGACTCTCAAGAATCCTCCAGTGCCACAATTTGAAATAATCAACTTTTTTGTGCTTAGTCTTCTTTATGCTCCAACTATCATATCCATACATGACTACTGGAAAAAACATAGCTTTGACTATACGGACCTTTGTTGGCAAAGTAATGTCTCTGCTTTTTAATATGCTGTCTAAATTTGTCATAGCTTTCCTTTCAAGGAGCAAGCATCTTTTAATTTTGTGGCTGCAGGCACCATCCACAGTGATTCTGGAGCCCAAGAAAACAAAATCTGTAACTACTTCCACTTTTCCCTCTTCTACTTGCCATAAGAATGTGGGACCAGATGTCATGATCTTAGTTTTTCTAATGTTGAATTTAAGCCAGCTTTTTCCTCTCCTCATTCATCCTCATCAAGAGACTCTTTAGTTCCTCTTCACTTTCTGCCATTAGAATGGTATCATCTGCATATCTGAGGTTATTGATATTTCTCCTGGCATCCTTGATTCTGGCTGTAATTCATCCAGCCCAGCATTTTGCATGATGTACTTTGCATAGAAGTTAAATAAGCAGGGTGACAATATATAGCCTTGTCATACTCCTTTCCCAATTTTGAACCAGTCTGTTGTTCCATGTCCATTTCTAACTTGCTTCTTGACCTGCAGACAGGTTTCTCAGCAGACAGGAAAGGTAATCTGGTACTCCCATCTCTTTAAAAATTTTCTACAGTTCGTTGTGACCTATAGTCAAAAACTTTAGCACAGTCAATAAAGCAGAAGTAGATGCTTTTCTGGAAGTCCCTTGCTTTCTTTATGATCCAATGGATGTTGGCAATTTGATTTCTGGTTCCTCTGCCCTTTCTAAATCCAGCCTGTACATCTGGAAATTCTCAGTTCATGTACTGCTGAAGTCTAGCTTGAAGAATTTTGATCATATTTTAAAGATAGTAACATAATTATCTTGAGAAATATACATAAAAATTATTTCATCAACAAAGTAGGTTATTAGAGCTTCCAGGTTGGTGAACATATGGAAATTTGAGGAAAGTGGCACACCTGGAGAGAGCATGGGAGCTCTGAGTCTTTTGTTCATACCTTGCTTTATGCATCTCTTCCCTCCGGCTGTTCCTGAGTTACATCTTTTTATAATGAACTGCGTAATCTAACCCATTCATTTTGCTATCATACATTTACAATGTGGTGTTTCAAGACCTTCTGGTACTCATGATGTGTAGTTGTCACATTTGACCTGCCTAATGCTCCAGGGAGGGGCTTTTATACTCCTTCCACCTGACTCTTCAATGAACAACTACATACTTATCCTTTTATATATAAACATGAAAATTCCTTTTGAATATATGCCCAGAGAAGACTTTCATAACAAGACTAAACACTGAATTTGACTAGGAATAGCTGGATGTTCTCTAGAATGTTCTCTAGAATGTTTATACCTGTCTATAACTTGCAATGTATCATAGCTTTGTATCCTCATATCCCTGGCAACATTTGCCATTATTGAGCTTTCCAAATTTTTTCAATGTACTTTCTACATTATGGCACATGTGGTACATAGTACTTCATTTTCTCAGGTCAGGTCACTCTTTTTGTCATTTTTTTTTAGCCTGTGATCCCTAAGGGTGAAATTACACAGTACAAACTTGATAAAAATGAGCTTGAATAAAAAATCAGGTATGTAGCATCACTCAAAAAAACCCAAGGCAGGTTATTAAACATCAGTGAGTGCTAATTTTCATAATTATATAATCACTTATAGAAAAGCATATGAAACATTATAAATCCAAAATGTTCAGGGTGGTTGTTTTTGTTTTGATTCACTTCTTCTTCTTTCCCCTCCATACCTTTGAGATATCACTGACATATGACATTGTACAAGTTTAAGGTGTACAATATGATGATCTGATACATGTATATATTGTGAAACAATTACCACAATAAGGATGGTTTACACATTCATCACCCTGCATTGTTATTGTGTGAGTGTGTGTGGTACAGTTACTGTGTAAGTGTGTGTGTGTTTGTGTGTGTGGTGAGAACATGTAAAATCTACTCTCATAGCAACTTAGTACACAACATAGTATTAACTATAGTCACCATGCTCCTTGTTAGATCCCCAGAACCTATTTGTCTATAATTGGAAATTTATACCTTTAACCAATCTCCCTACTTTATCTGACCCCCTGCAAGTTTTTGGTAACCACCAATTAACTCTCTGTTCCTATGAGTTTTGGCTTTTTTATTCCATATATGTGAGACCATACAGTATTTGTCTTTCTCTGTCTGATATATCATTTAGCATAACGCTCTCAAGATTCATCCGTGTTGTCACAAATGGTAGGATTTCCTTTTTATGGCTGAATAATATTATATATAATATTGTTTATGCATGACTCACATTGTCTTAATCCATTCATCTGGAAACACTGAGGCTGTTCCCATGTCTTGACTAATATTAATAATGCTGCAATAACATGGGGGTGCAGCTATCTCTTTTAGATATCAATTTCCTTTCCTTTGTATTATACCCAGAAATGGGATTGCTGGATCATATGGTAGCTCTACTTTTGTCGTTGCTGTGTTCAGTTGCTCAGTCATGTCTGACTGTTTGCAACGCCATGGAATGCAGCATGCCAGGCTTTCCTGTCCTTCACCACCTCCCGGAGCTTGCTCAAACTCATATCCAGTGAGTTGGTGATGCCATCCAACCATTTGTCCTGTCGTCCCCTTCTCCTGCCTTCAATCTTTCCCAGCATGAGGGTCTTTTCTAGTGAGTTAGTTCTTCATATCAGGTGGCTAAGGTATTGGAGCTTCAGCCTCAGCATCAGTCCTTCCAGTGAATATTCAGGACTGATTTTCCCTAGGAGTTACTGGTTGGATCTCCTTGCAGTCCAAGGGACTCTCAAGAGTCTTCTCCAACACCACAGTTCAAAAGCATCAATTCTTCAGTGCTCAGCCTTCTTTATGGTCCAATTCTCACATCCATACATGGACCACTAGAAAAGTCATAGCTTTGACTATATGGACCTTTGTTGGAAAATTAATGTCTCTGCTTTTTAACATGTTGTCTAGGTTGGTCATGGCTTTTCCTCCAAGGAGCAAGTGTCTTTTAATTTCATGGCTGCAGTCACCATCTGCTGTGATTTTGAAGCCCAAGAAAATTAAGTCTGTCACTGTTTGCATTGTTTCCCCATCTATCTGCCATGAAGTGATGGGACCAGTTGCCATGATCTTAGTTTTCTGAATGTTGAGTTTCAAGCCAGCTTTTTCACTCTCCTCTTCCACTTTCGTCAAGAGGCTCTTTAGTTCTTCTTTGCTTTCTGCCATAAGGGTGATGTCATCTACATATCTGAGGTTTTTGATATTTTTCTTGGCAATCTTGATTCCAGCTTGTGCTTCATCAAGCCAAGTATTTCTCATGATGTACTCTGCATATAAGTTAAATAAACAGGGTGACATTATACAGTCTTGATATACTCTTCTGCCAATTTTGAACCAGTCCATTGTTCCGTGTCTTCTAACTGCTGCTTCTTGACCTGCATACAGATTTCTCAGGAGGCAGATCAGGTGGTCTGGTAATCCCATCTCTAAGAATTTTCCAGTTTGTGTTGATCCATACAGTCAAAGGCTTTAGTGTAGTCAATGAAGCAGAAGTAGGTGTTTTTCTGGAATTCTCGTTTTGTTTTTTTTTTTTATGATCCAACGGATGTTGGCAATTTGATCTCCAGTTCCTCCGCCTTTTCTAAATCCAGCTTGAACATCTGGAAATTCTTGGTTCATGTACTGTTGAAGCTTAGCTTGGAGAATTTTGAGCATTACTTTGTTAGCATGTGAAATGAGTACAGTTGTGTGGTAGTTTGAGGAGCCTCCATATTGCTTTCCACAGTGGCTTTACATTCTCATCAATAGTTCACAAGGACTCCTTTTCCCTTACATCTTCACCAGCATTTGTCATCTCTTGTCTTTTTGATAACAGCCATTCTGGCAGGTATGAGGTATCATTGTGGTTTTGATTTGCATTTCCATGATGATTAGTAATGTTGAACATCTTCTCATGCACTTGTTGGCCATTTGTATGTTTTCTTTGGAAAACTGTTCAGATTCTTTGAGCATTTTTTTAATCAGGTTTTTTTTTTTTTTTTTTTACTATTGAGTTATATGTAACTCCTTATACACTTCAGATATTAACCTCTTAACAGATACACAGCTTGCAAACATTTTCTCCCATTCTGTAGATTCCCTTTTCATTTTGTTGATTGTTTCTTTTGCTGTGCAGGAGCTTTTTAGTTTGATGTCATCATATTTGCTTATCTTTGCTTTTGTTGTTTATGCTTTTGGTTATCCAAGAAAATCATTGCCAAGACCAAGATCAAGGAGTTTTTTTTTCATATGTTTTCTTCTAGGAGTTTTACAGCTTTAGCGTTTACATTTAAATCTTTAATCCATTTTGAGTTAATTTTCATGAGTGATAGGGATCTGATTTTTTTTTTTTGTATCTGAATATCTGATTTTCCCAATATCATTTATTAAAGAGACTATTCTTTTCCCATTGATTATTCTTGGGTTCATCATCAAAGAGTAATTGGCTATGTATGCATATGTTTATTTCTGTGCTTTTTGTTGTGTTCCATTGGTTTATATATCTGGGTTCATGTCAGCATCATATTTATTTGATTATGTTAGCTGTGTTAACACCATTTGAAATCAGGAGGTGTGATGACTCCAGTTTTGTTCTACTTTATCAAGATTTATTTGGATATTTGGGTCTTTTGTGGTTTTCAATAAATTTGGTGATTTTTTTTCTGTTTCTGTGAAAAATGCCATTGTGATTTTGATAAAGATTGCATTTAATCTCCAGATGATTTGATGGCATGAGTATGGATATTTTAACAATATTAATTCTTCTGATCCATGAACATGGGATGTATTTCCACTGGTTTATGTCTTCTTGAATTGTTTTCATCAAAGTCTTACAGTTTTCAGTGTACAGATCTTTTACCTTCTTGGTTAAATTAATTCTTACATATTTTATTGTTTCTGATACTACTGTGAATGAGGTTGTTTTCATTCTTTCTTTTTCAGGTAGTTCATTGTTAGCATATAGAAGTGCAACTTATTTTTATACACTGATTTTTGTATCCTGTAGTATCACTTAATTTATTATTTCTAACATTTTTGGTGGAGTCTTTAAGATTTTCTATGTGTAAGATTATGTTATCTGCAACCAGAGACAATTTTATTTTTACCTTTTTGATTTGGATGTCTCTTGTTTGCTTTTCTTCCCTAAATGCTTAGGATAGAACTTCAAGAAATAAAACATACAAAATGTTACAGTGGGTGTTTTTGCTTTAATTTACATTTTCTTTTTTTATAGCCATTTTCTAAGCTTTCTATAATAAATATAACTGCATATAATAAGTAAAATATAGTCATTATAAACACATACCTTTGCATGTGCTTAGTTTGTATAAAATATGTTAAGTATTCATATTATTCACTTAACGGTCTATACATTTACATCAGATTGTTTTGGAAGTTATTTGCTCAATAGCTTATTTGAGTTTCATCTTCAGGAATGAACAATTTGTATTTGACAAAGAAAAATAAATAAAAACCATTTAGTATCTCAAACTACTATGTTTTAAATGTATTAACATAATGAAGATTTATTTTTTATTCTCTTAAAACACTAAGTCTTTTACCTACCCACTCTGTATATATACTTATTTCCCAGCTAAAGGGGTTCAGTAGGGCCCTTCTTCCCTTTTGAAATTTCCCTTCTTCCACCACAACTCATTTCTGCTTTGTATTTTTGAATATGCAATTTATCTGAATTTTCTGAAGCTTCTTTGCTACCTAGGTACCAAATGCCTTTTCTAATAGCTCTAGTTGTCACTATCGCCTTTATCTTTTTTGACCAATTAAGCCATGTGAATAATTAGTTACCACAAATCACTAGTACTCTCTAAATATCTTGCTTAACTAATAGAATTCAGTAGTATCTTTACTTTCCTGTATATTTATTATATTAGATTCCTCAAATAAACCTTGTTCCCTTTAGAAAAAATACTTTAGTCACATAAAAAGAGACCCAAAAGCTATTGTGAGAATGAAAAGTAAAAGATGAAAGAATTGTGAATACAGCATCAAATCTTCATTCATTCTTTCACAAAAATATTTTTTGAGTGCCTACTATGTGCCAGTCACTGTTCTAAGAACTAGTGATATAGCAATAAACAAAAAAGATGTGATTTTTCCCGTGAAGGAGCATATATCCATGCATATATATATATATATCTATAATAAAACACCAGTATGCATTAAAAAGAACAGAGTAAGAGGACAAAGAGTATACTGATTATTATTCATGTATGTTTCTAGATCTATTCTACATTTTCCTGCTTGAATTTGGAGGTAAATGGAGAGATTAAGGTCAAAGGTAAAATGGGGCTTGTTGCTGTATGTGGCATCTAAAGCCACCTGGATTGGATGAGATCATTTAGGGAGTGAGTGTGAACAGAAGAGCACTGAGCCATGGGCATTGAAGCATTGTAAGGATGGGAATAGGGCCAGCTTCATGAGTATACAACTTATGTGGTCACATAGGACCTTGTGTTTAAAAGGCCCCTGCTTGGTTTAATGATATGTTCTCACTGTCCTGAAATTCCTAACAATTTTTGAATAAGGACTCTGAATTTTCATTTTTTACTGTATACTTCAAATAATGTGGCAAGCCCTGATTGGGAATATAAGGATTAAGCATAGTCAAGGGGCAATGAAGTAAACTGAAAACAAAGTGAGTGTGTTAGTGTTGTCATAAAAATTAAGTAAAGTACACAGAAATCCCTTGCATTCCTATATACTAACAATGAAAACACAGAAAGAGAAATTAAGCAAACAATCCCATTCACCATTGCAGTGAAAAGAATAAAATACTTGGGAATAAGTTTACCTCAAGAAACAAGAAACCTACAAAACACTGATAAAAAAATCAAAGATGGCACAAATAGATGGAGATATATACCATGTTCATGGATTTGAAGAATCAATACAGTGAAAATGAGTATACTACCCAAAGCAATCTATAAATTCAATGCAATCCCTATCAAGCTACCAATGGTATTTTTCACAGAACTAGAACCAATAATTTAATAACTTTTATGAAAACAAACAAACAAAAAAACCTCAAATAGCCAAAGCAACCTTGAGAAAGAAGAATGGAACTGGAGAAATCAACCTTCCTGACTTCAGACTATACTACAAAGCTACAGTCATCAAGACAGTATGGTACTGGCAAAAAGACAGAATTATAGATCAATGGAACAAAATAGAAAACCCAGAGATAAATCTACACACACCTATGGACACCTTATCTTTGACAAAGGAGGCAAAAATATACAATGGAGAAAAGACAATCTCTTTAACAAGTGATGCTGGGAAAACTGGTCAACCACCCGTAAAAGAATGAAACTACAAAACTCTCTAACACTATACACAAAAATAAACTCAAAATGGATTAAAGATCGAAATGTATAGACCAGAAACTATACAGAACTCTCTCTGACATAAATCACACCAAGATCCTCTATGACCCACCCCCCTGAGTAATGGAAATAAAATCAAAAATAAAAAATGGGACCTAACCAAACTTAAAAGCTTTTACAAAACAAAGGAAACTATAAGCAAGATTAAAAGGCAGACTTCAGAATAGGAGAAAGTAAAAGCCAATAAAACAACTGACAAAGAATTAATCTCCAAAATATACAAGCAGCTCATGCAGCTCAATACCAGAAAAACAAACAACCCAATCAAAAGTTGGGCCAAATAATTAAACAGACATTTCTCCAAAGAAGACACACAGATGGATAATAAATATATGAAAAAAATGCTCAACATCACTCATTATTAGAGAAATGCAAATCAAAACTGCAATGAGGTATCATCTCATGCCAGTCAGAATGGCCACCAGCAGAAATTCTACAAACAATAAATTCTGGAGAGAGTGTAGAGAAAAGGGAACCCTCTTACACTGTTGGTGGGAATGCAAATTGGTACAGCCACTATGGAGAACAGTGTAGAGATTCCTTAAAAAACTGGAAACAGAACTGCCATATGACCCAGTAATCCACTACTGGGCATGCACACTGAGGAAACCAGAATTGAAAGAGACACATGTACCCCAATGTTCATTGCAGCACTGTTTACAGTAGTTAGGACATGGAAGCAACCTAGATGTCCACTGGCAGACTAATGGATAAGGAAGCTGTGATACACATACACCACGGAATATTACTCAGCTATTAAAAAGGATGGATTTGAGTCTGTTCTAATGAGGTGGATGAAACTGGAGCCTATTATACACAGTGAAGTAAGTCAGAAAGAGAAACACCAATACAGTATATTAACTCATATATATGGAAGTTAGAAAGATAGTAACAATGACCCTGTATGCAAAAGAGACACAGATGTAAAGAACGGACTTTTGGACTATGTAGGAGAAGGCGAGGGGTGGGATGATTTGAGAGAATAACATTGAAACATGTATATTACCATATGTTAAATAGATGACCAGTCCAAGTTCAATGCATGAAGCAGGGCACTCAAAGTCGGTGCTCTGGGACAACCCAGAGGGATGTGGTGGGGAGGGTGGTGGGAGGGGGGTTCAGGATAGGGGGACACAAGTGCACCCATGGCTGATTCACATCGATGTATGGCAAAAACCACTACGATATTGTAAAGTAATTATCCTCCAATTAAAATAATTAAAAAATAAAAGAAAAACATAAAAACAACAGTGATGTGGCTGGCACAGCTAAGAATCATCAGCTGTTGTACTGTGTTACTGTAATTTTCAAGGTACTATACTATAAGATTAAAAATGTTTTCTTTAAAAAAAAAACAAAACTAAGTAGAGAAAGTATATGAAGATGAACAGAGTGATCAACAGTTTCAAAAGATGCTGCAAGGTCAAGTTATCTTTGGCCTGAACTCTGATTACTGGATTTAGTAACTTGGTTGTGATTGTTGCCCAGGTTGAACTGGGTTGTAGAGAGAAGATACAAGGATAAGAATGAACACTGAGCATGGGCAACTTTTGCAAGCACTTTTTCTGTCCAGGGGAAAGCTTAAAACTGAGCAGGAGCTGAGAGAGATATGGGGTCAAGACAAGGCTTTTCTAAAATGGAGATATTATGGCATATTTTTCCCTTTGGTAATGACTCATTAAGGAAGGGAGGGGAATGGTGAGACAGGGATGGAAATAATTACAGAAGCAAAGTTTTTAAGAAGAAAGAAATGGGATCCAGTGCAAAATGGAAGGTTTGAAAAGGCAAAGGGCATGGACAATGCTTGTTCCTGCTGCATTTTGTAGAAACATCTGTTCTGATTGCTTCTGTATAAGAATCAGAGTCTTCAGTTGAGGTTGGAAGCAAAGAGGGAAGGTTTAAGTTGAGGTTTAAGCAAAGAAAAGAAGTGAAGTGAAGTCACTCAGTCATGTCCGACTCTTTGAGACCGCATGGACTGTAGCCTACCAGGCTCCTCCGTCCATGGGATTTTCCAGGCAAGAGTACTGGAGTGGGTTGTCATTTCCTTCTCCAGATCTTCCTGACCCAGGGATTGATCGTCTCCCACATTGTAGGCAGACGCTTTATGGTCTGAACTACCAGGGAAGTATATTAAGGAAACAGAAGAGAATACAAAACCTCTAAGAGGATAGGTGAGTGAATGTTACCAGATTTGACAGGCAGCACCAAGAGCTGTTAAAAGGCTTAGCTACATAAAAGTATATACAGTTGGCTAAAATATCCCTGCCAGCTATCTCTGGTGATTGTTTTGCAACTTTCCTGACTCTCCAATTTTCCCTAATAGGCAGACAGTACTTTCATAATTAGCCTTTTAAAACTGTTATGGAAGGGTAAAGAGCAGGACATTAATGCATGAGGCAGGTCTTATGATTTTCAGGACTTGAAGTGGGGAATCAAAAAGAACAGAGACATCATTTCGTTGCCTCTAAAACAATGCCATGGACTACATAAAAAGCAGTCCAATATTCTTCAGAAATGAGGGACAAGACAAAATATCTTTGACCCTTTTTCAGGCCGTTAGATTTACTTTGTATCTATGCTTGAGCCACTGATCGTGTTTCTCAGTTGAGCTTGAACGGCCTACGGGTGGAAATCTTTTCCAGTTCTGACACCAAGTTGGGTTCCATTATTGGTAGTTGAGTAGTGATGTACACTTTCATCTTTGCCTGCATCTTCATGGATGTTCCAATGGAAAGTTGGGCGAGGCTCTGTCAGGGATGAACCAGTCACCTTTTATACCAGAAACTGAAATTTATTAATATTGTAAAGCTTTCTTCTTTGCTAAAATGATTCAAAGTAAATCTCTCTTCTCAGAAGTTGAAGTCCTTGATGTCTATTTTCAGAGTGTCCTTAGCCACTTATTACTTGTTTTATTAACAGTTTTGCCTGTTATTTTTTTAAAAAGTGCAAATCAAGATCATTGTTCCAGAAAGGAATTTCAGAGATAATACACTGTTAGAAAGGGACTGTTACTAATTCCAAAACGTTTTTACCCTGTTAGACCCTGTAATATTAGCTCATGTGTGCTTTTAATTTGATCCATGATAGATGGGGTAGTGAATGGGGAATTTCAGGGCAACATTTTAAATCAAATTCCTCTGAGTAATTTACCCTCATATTTTTGTTGAAATCTTTATTGGGATCATAAATCAGCTCTCAGGACAAGATGTGGGAATTAGATCCTGTGACTGTTAATACAACCCTTGGAGATCAGTTGTGTGGATGCAGAGGCGGTAACTCTGTATGGGGTGTGAGGTAGAGTGTGTGTTTGGAACCCTGAGTGTGGTCAGCTGAAGATTTAAGAGCCAACAGCAGCTGTGGAAGCCACATCAAGAATTTTATATTAGGAGAAAAGTAGGGGTGTGTGGATATTTTTCTTGTGGTGGAAATGATATTTAACTTAACAATATGTATGTGGATTATGTCACCATTCCTTCATAAAATGCAGAAACTCATTGATAATTGTAATCAGTAAACTCCTTCATAATGACTTTCTTACATAATAAACTTCCTTTACAAGTTTATATGTTCTTTATACTTGAACTTAAATTCTTAAAAGGACAGCACAATTATTTTTAATATCAGTTTATTTTAATATCAGTTTATATATATTGTTATTGAAAATAAAAATTACAATGGATGAAGACTACTGTATGAGCACTAGGTCTAATCACAAAAAAACGGCTAAATTTTGGGTGGTGTTAATATTAATCTACAAATCAACTGAAGGGGATTATTTGCAAGTAGGCATTTATTTTCATGAAAGATTGTGTGTGACATGTAAGATGGACTGAAATGGGGAGGTGATCCCTGAAATTACTGTGGGGAAAAGCTCAGGATATGGGGAAAAGCAGATTTTTAGAATCTCATGAGGAAGGGCTCAAAGAGCAGCATGATCAATATGTTACTAGGCGATGATTTGCTTTGGAGGATGATGAGTGAAAGATAAGGAAATGAATTCTTATTGCCTGGAACTCTTGGCAGTCAGTCAAGCTTAAGTAGATATTTTTGAGAAAATCAGTAAATCTCATTTATCATATTTGTGCAACAAAAATAATATCTACATTGTAGGTGGTGGGATTTAAAAAATACACCCCCACACACATATCCTGGATATATTACAAGTTTATAACACTGTAGTCTATCGTCAGGCCTCTTAGAGATGGCATCTATGGAAAAAGGGTCACAAAAGCTAGCCCTTTAGAATTAGAAAACAACTCCAACTTTGGGGACAACACGTGAGTTCGAGCACCTATATTATCTGTGGGTCTGTCCTCTCCCCCTTCTTCATGGACAAAACTGGGATTCTGTTATGACTGAAGGGCCTGTCTCCATACTTGCAATCCTAAATGTTTGGGACACTTGCATGGAGTTGCAGATTTTGTCCAACACTGAAAGAATAAAACATTGTAGTTAATTTCTCCGTTTTCATAGCCAGAGTAGAGAACTGATCCCAGACTGCTTTTTGAAGGAAGGGTAGGGAGGTGGTGATCCTCATCTGGGGATGAGTCTACATAAGTCATAGAAGACCTTGCCAGTTTGGGTGGAGGATAACAGCAAACCCTGCATGGATGGTCATGGAGTCAGTTGCTGGCCCTGCTTCAGCCATCCAGGAGTCTGGTGGTTGAGGAAGATCACTGGGTGATCTAACAGAGGACTGTGGAAGGGGAGGATCAAGTCAACCCTCTTTCAAACTCATTATAGTCCCCTAAAGTATTAATGAAGCTTCCCAGGTGGTGCTAGTGATAAAGAACCCACCTGCCAATGCAGGAGACATAAGAAAGCAGGTTCTATCCTAGGGTCAGGAAGACTACCTGGAGGAGGGCATGGCAACTCACTCCAGTATTCTTGCCTACAGAATTCCCATGGACAGAGGAGCCTGGTGGGCTACAGTTCATGGGGTCGCAGAGAGTTGGACAAGACTGAAGCAACTTAGCACACACACACGCACAAAGCATTAATGACCTTTTTGCTTAATACTGATACTGGGAAAATTTTAGTTCATTGACCTAACAAATAATTACAGTTCTTTGGCAAGATTTTGTTCATGGAAACTGGCAGTGTTTCCAAACACTTTAATGATGTTTATTGTCTTAACCAGCACCTGTCCTTTACCCTGTCTGCATACTTCCAAAAAAGTTAACTAAAAGAGAGAATGATTCATTTCATACCCTGAGGTTTCCTTATGACCACAGCTGTGGCCACTTCTGTGTCCAGCAAAGTATTTCTTTGGCAAGTGACCTTGGGAGGGGTGGAAAGTGGAGTGGAAGAGGCCTCTGGAAGTCTTTAACACAGGGGCGTATTCTCTCCTATTTGACTCCAAGAAATTCCCACTCATGGAATCTTGCCTATCATAAACAACCTTTCTTTTTTGTACTTGATTCAACTTAATAAATCATGTCAACCAACTGTGGTGAATGATGACTGTTCTTTACCCAACAGAACAATACCCTTCCTAGTTGGAAGAACAGAAATCTATCAGTTCCAATTTCCTCCTGCTGGGCAGAGTCTTCTATCTCAACTGTCTAATTCTTCTTTATAACTCCTCCACTACAATAAGTTCTTTTCTCTGATCCCTAGGACACCCCGACATGTGTTCTTCTCACTGACTTTGCTGGTCTTAATTCTGAAATGATATCTCTTTTAGATATAGAAAGATGAGAATTGTCATCTAAGAGGCAAATTCTCAATAAGGATTTCTTTTTAAAACATTTATGTTAAAAAATCATGCCCAAACCAGCCAGGTTTAGAAAATTCAGAAGCTCTTCTACTTTGTTTTTAAATGTGGACATCAAAAGATACATTTGTCCCACTAAATAAATGGTAACTGGTACATTAAATGGTATGGGAATGGAAAGTATTCCTTTTATTGGTACCAACAATAGTTAGTATGCCTATCCTCCCAATTGTATTACAAATGGTCAAATTTTCATGTAATATCTGATATTTGACATAACTGAACCTTTCCTAAATAATTATGCTGCTTCCAAAGCTCACAACTTTTTTTCTAAACCAAGCTTCTTTTGGAATCTGTCTCCACACGGAGATGTTCTTCCCTATTTTATTCTAATAACATTTTTGTGCTTATTTTTATAGCTGCTAGACACACCTACCATCATCTCCAATATCACCACAGAGTCAGACACGACCGGAGGGACTTAGCAGCAGCAGCAGCAGCAACTAAACTGTGGTAACTGCAATCTGTATATTATTGTAACCATGTAAAGCAAGGATGACCCGATTGTAACTAGGATAACTTTCTGGCTTTTCTTTTTATCCATAGTGTCGCTAATCCATCTGACATTCCTTGGTCTAAATTTCCCTCTAGGATTGATATTGCCTTATTCATCATTTAACCACTTGCTGCTGCTGCTAAGTCGCTTCAGTTGTGTCCGACTCTGTGCGACCCTATAGATGGCAGCCTACCAGGCTCCCCCATCTCTGGGATTCTCCAGGCAAGAACACTGGAGTGGGTTGCCATTTCCTTTTCTAGTGCATGAAAGTGAAAAGTGAAAGTGAAGTCGCTCAGTCAAGTCCGCCTCCAAGCGACCCCATGGACTGCAGCCTACCAACGCTTCTCCGTCCATGGGATATTCCAGGCAAGAGTACTGGAGTGGGTTGCCATTGCCTTCTCCATTTAACCACTTGACCTCAGAATCTCACCCAAAGTTTCATTAACACAGTTGTAATGTAATTATAACCATCCTCCTAGTTGCTCTGAGCACCTGTACTTACAGTTTGCAGTTTCACCTCTATTAAGCCAAGGAGAGTAATAGGTTTTTCTGAATCCTGCTGCAGGATTAGGAAATTGAAGCTCCTTGTTCTTGTTGCTGCTGCTGTTACTCTTCTGTAGGAAGTTAGTTCTATAGGAAGACTTAGGTATTTTGTTAAAACTGGACTTTCTGGATGTTGTATCTGGGTGATACCCTAGTGCGGCAGATTTGAAGAACTGTCCCTTTTATTTCCCTAAGCTGCTCCACAAGAATTGCTCTCCAAATACATGCAGGCCTGTGAGAGTAACTGTTGAACTTTGAAGTCGGGAACATGGTTAGATATCTCAAACTTGTAGTTTTGTAGGTAAGAGCAATACAAACACTTAACGCCTGATATTTTATCTGTTATCTCTCAAATCAGAGTCTGGGAATGGTGATCTTGCCTTGGTTATTTACTCAGGAGTACTCCTCTCCTTGGGACTGCTACAGTGAGATGTCAACGCCTCCTTCACAGTCTCTCTTTTAGTTTCTAGGAAATAGGACAATATCTCTGAGTTTTTCTTTTTATTTACCATAAAGCATCCTCTAAAGAATAAAAGGTGAATATAATTTCCTTTCTTCTTATTCTGAGCCCCCAAAGGAAAACCCATAGAATCAAACTGGGCAGACTCCTGTGACCATCTTGACCATCACAGTATAACAGAAGTAATGGCACAAGCCTTCTGGGGTTAAATGACAAGAACACCTCGCACTTTTGCCGTTTGCACTTCTTAGGACACTTATTTGTAGAACTCAGCTGCTACGTAGGCTGTAAGGATACTCAAACTAGCCCACATAAAGAAGCCATGAATAGGTAATTTAACCAGTGAAAGTGAAAGAAAGAAAGTGAAGTCCCTCAGTTGTGTCTGACTCTTTGTGACCCCATTGACTGTAGCCTACCAGGCTCCTCCCTCCATGGGATTCTCCAGGCAAGAGTAGTGGAGTGGGTTGCCATTTCCTTCTCCAGGGGATCTTCCCAACCCAGGGATCGAACCTGTGGATCTCCTGCATTCCAGGCAGACGCTTTAACCTCTGAGCCACCAGGGAAGACCTTTAACCAGTAGTCCAGCCAATAATCGGTGTCAACTGTCGGTATGTGAGGGAAGACGCATTCAGATGATCCCTATCTTCATCTCAGTCTATCAATCTTTCCAGCTAATACCCCATGCCTGTTAAAATGCATAAGAAGTCTGCCCTGGGTCTAGACTAAATTCCTGACCCACAGAACCTGTGAATACAATTGTTATTTTTATAAAATTTTATGCAGCAAAAGTAACCGGAACAGAAATACTTGATTCTTAAAACTGAGTGGTAAGATAAGTGAATTTATCTTTTCTTGTCTATACTTTCTAACACTTATACAATGCATACGGTAACTTGTGTAGTCAGTAAGGACAAGTTGGTTGATTAGGTATGGATGGGAGAAGGAAGGGTCTGGGGTGCTGCCAAATTTCATGTCCTTGGAAATGAGTAAGGAGAGACTGTTATGCATTAATTGTTCTCCTATCTCATCCATATAAAGAACACTGGCAGCATGCTACTTATTAAAGCATTGTACTAAGCAACCTCTTTAAAGTAGCCCCCAAACTATAATAAAATGTGATATGATAATTTCCCATACTTACCAAATACTGCCTACATGTAGAAATCTTCTTCTTTGTAGCTAAATGGCTAATTCTGGGAGATACCCATCTAAATTCAATACAGCCCACTTGATGGTCCAACTGTGGACCACCTTTCATTTTCCCCCATTTCATTTTCCTAGTTTTGTGCTTCAACTGATATACCTCAAGATTTACGATTTTTCTGACAAAAATGAAATGAGCCAGCCAGATAGTTGTGGCCCGCAGAAGGATAAAAAACAGTCTGAATAAGAAGCAAGGATCATTTTGACCACCAGTTCACCAAACAAAGCCAAGATATTAGCATCAAGGAATAAGCCAATTGCTGACATAAGTGCATGTTCCAGGAGTCGCTTGTTTCACCTAATCGAATTCAATAAATCATCACAACTAGACAACTCTAAATACTTTATTTTCCCTAAGTAAGTGAGTCTTGCTTACTCTTCCAATTTCTGGGGGAAAAGTCATTTACCATGTCTGGAATGGATTGAGCTGGTTTAGGATGGGGGTTCCACAACATAAGCAGAAAGCAATCTTTATACACAAATCTCTTAACCACACTAGGACTTAAAGATTGCATTCTGGTGGTACTCCATAGAAAAGAGAAAGAAGTAATGTTTCATCTGAGATATAAATTAGAGGCCAATTTGTTTCTTCTAATCTTCTTCTAATCTTAAAGGAGTTAGTCTATGAAAATCTAAAAGAATTCTATCTTGTCCATTTTGGCACAGAATAGTTGGAGATTAAAGAGAGGAACAACAAGGCCTTTTGGGGGATAAAAAAAATGAAAATAACACAAAAAAATACATCTTTGTTACAAGTGTGGCCAAAAGTATAAAGCTTGATATCATACAAGATTTTCTTTCTTGGCAGCAAGTGTTGCTCTTACACCATTGAATGTCATTGCAATCATATGGTATCAATAACAAATGAATTATGGCCAGAATGTCTAAAGACTGCTCTTGCAGACTTTAGATTTGAATTCTCCTACTCACAAATTTCAAAAGCAGTTCATTTGGAACTCTGGCCAGTTTTTTGACCTTTCTGCTGACCTGAAAGGGTTATGTATCTAGGATAAGACTCAAACTAGTGTATGGAACATCCCTTGGAGTGGCCAAATTTTCTCTTTATGACTGTGAAACAATTTCCAAGTCACATTTTTTCTGTTGTAGATCTTCCTAGACTATTGAATTGTATAATCCCAGTATAATCACATCTAATTTCTGTCTCAAGATTTTGGTTAGGCTGTTTCAAGATGGTCTAAACACTCTACCAATTGATAGCATTATAATAGGCCTTTTGAATTAGATTCTGGCGGGAGCTTTCCTCGTGGCTCAGATGGTAAAAATATCTGCTTGCAATGCAGAAGACCTGGGTTCGATCCCTGGGTGGGGAAGATCCTCTGGAGAAGGAAATGGCAACTCACTCCAGTACTCTTTCCTGGAAAATTCCATGGATGGAGGAGCCTTGTGGGCTATAGTCCATGGGGTTGCAAAGAGTCGGACCCGACTGAGCGACCTCACTTCCCAGAGGCCAGACATGGGAGCTTATGTCTATTTTCTACCTTATTTTAATTGGTCTTTGTGGCCAGCATGGTCAAGACATAAAAGTTTTAATTAAGGTGGTAGGAGTGGAGTAAAGAAAATAATAAGATAACTTGACGACATTCTGAATGTTGGTTGTAGGGGGAAAGGAAACAAAGTTGACTAAATCTTCTGGGTAACTGGACTAATAATAAGATGAATGATGTAATGTGGATGATTTAGCTTTGGATGGTCTCATGCTAAGAAATAATGTATTGTTAACATGCTCCAGCCACGTCTTAGGTTTATTTTTAAACTATCTTTCGTATAGTAAAACTGTTGTCAAACAATATTGTAATATAAGCACTCTCTCTCAAAACAGACATGGTAAATTTTACAGCAAGTGTACAGTCCAGAATTATTTCCTGCTGGATCTTAAAACTAAAGAATTCTGAAATTAAGTCACTTACCAAGCGTTCTAAAACTCAGAGCCAATGAAAGTGTTCTCTCACCTTCAGGTTTTTTAAAGGTCCCTTCTCTTACTTAGCAACCTTAAGTGCAAGAAATTCTCCTGTTACTACTAAAGAAAAATCATTTTTTGTTTATATTTTAAAAATAATGTGTTAAAATGAGACTGAACATTAAAAACTTGATTTTAATTAGATTTTAAAAATTGATTAAAAGCCTACTTTAAATGTCATACTTAATAGTGAACTATTATAGGAATTCTCATTGGTTAAAAAAAAAAGATTATGATTACTTTAACTATTATCCAATATTGTTCTGGTTTTATTCCCAAAGAAATATGACAAGAAAAACTAAGGTATATTGTATATTAGAATTGAACATAAATTATTTTCTAATTGATATGTTTTTCAGAAAATTAAAAAATAATAAGTTAAGGGGATAGATAAAAGATAACATAAGGCTGAGTTCTCATCATAAGGAAAAAAATTTTGTAACTGTGTGGTGATGAATGTTAACTAAACTTATTGTGGTAATAATTTTGAAATACATATATAATATTTATTGTGTTTGACTTTTTGCAACCCTTAGACTGTAGCCCGCCAGGTTTCTCAGTCCACGGGATTCTCTAGCCAAGAATACTGGAGTGGGTTGCCATTTCTTCCTCCAGGGGACCTTTCCGACCACACATGAAGGAGACTTCATTAATGTGCATTAGAGGATATCCCAGGTTAACCTGTCATACAAAACTGTTTCTTGATCCTTTAAATTCTATACCAATTCTACAACTACTTTATCATATATAAATGCATAGTATATTCACGAATTCTACACCTAAAACTAATACTGTTATATGTCAATTATATCTCATTTAAAAATTATTAAATGAAAATTTGCTCAACTTCCCTCAACAAAGACATGAAAAAGAAAATTTTGATTCCTTTTTTAATAAAAGAGGTTTGGCAAATTGACATTCAATGTACTTAAAGAGAAAATGTCACTTATAATATAAGTGGTAATGTAATTGATACATTTAGAAGAATATTTTACAGTATCTACAGTTTAAAATGTTCTTAATTTTTGACCCAAAAATTCTACCTGTAGTAACTTTTTTCTGTGAAGTAGAAATTAAAAAAATATAAAGATGTATAGAAAGATGCTCTCTGCCACACTGTGTGATAAAATTTGGACACTAACTTGTATTAGTCATAATTCATTTCATTTATGAGTGGCGGGGGAAAATTTTAGCTCAAATAAGATGGATATTAATTTCTTATTCATGTAAAATTCCAAAGAGGGAGTCTAGGGTAGGTATAAAACTTAGGGCCCAGATTCCCTATGTCTTGTGCTTCCACTCTGTGGGCCTTAACCTCAAGATACAAACATGTGCTTATAGGCAGCAGAATAAGGAAAGGAAGTAAAAAGGCAGAGGGGGTAGTCATTCTGTTTCTTGGGAAGAATCTTGGAATCTGTTATTTGATACTCTACCTACAGTCTATTGTCCAGAACTTAGTCATATGGCAATGCCTAGCTGAAAGGGAGAATGGAAAATATAAACTGCATTCTGGGCAGCCATGTATCTAGCTAAAAATGTGGAGGCACTATTATACAGAAGAAAGGGAGAATGGATCTCAGGAAACATACACCAGTCTCTGCCACATGACTTGCTGACCAACAACAGAATAGGGTATAGAACATCATACAGTTAAATACTATGCAGTCATAACAAAATAAGTCAGCCCTACTTGGAAAGTTGTTACAGAATATGATCTATATTCAGCAGTTTCAAAAAAACCACATGTGAGAAATGCCTGCATATGCTCATCAAAAGACATGTTAAAATGTTCATTTCCGAAAATTTAAAATAGCCCCAAACTGAAAATGCCACAAATGTCCACTCACTTAGAATGAATAAGTAAAAGATGGCATATTTACCTAGTGAAATTCTTTACATAATGGGAATGAACACTGTTGCCATATGCAACAATATGGCTGGGTCTTAAAACATAATGTTGAAGCCAGACCCCAAAACAATGTATACTCCACTTTATATAACTTAAAAAAACAGAAAAATTATAACCCTATAGGGTGAGAAAGCAGGAAACAGTTACCTTTAAGAGATAGTAGGAAAGGAGCATGAGAGAGGCTTTTGAGATGCTGGTAATGTTCTACTTCCTGAACTGAGTTCTGATTACTTGGGGATATTCACTTTGAGAAAATTCATCAAGCTATACAATTACATTTGGGTAATTTTTGTATACATGTGACATCAGTATGATTTTTAAAAAGCACATGTACACTTGTACATATGTAGAAAATCTGGAAGTATATATGCTACATTAATTAAGAGTCAGTAAACTCTTTCTATAAAGGGCCAGAGAGTAAATATTTTAGGTTTTGTTGGTTACACAATCTCTACCACAACTACTCAATTCCATTGTTGCAGTGCAAAAGCATCCTTCAGTCAGTCAGTCAGTTCAGTTGTTTAGTCATGTCTGACTCCTTGCAACCTCATAAACTGCAGTAAGCCAGGCTTCCCTGTCCATCACCAACTCCCAGAGCCTACTCAAACTCATGTCTAGATGATACATAAATGAATGGGTGTGGCTATCCTCCAGTAAAATTTATTTACAAAACCAGGTGACAGGTTGTAGTTTGCCAACCCCTGTACTAAAAACTGTTCATAGTAGTTACCCCTGAGGATAGCATTCAGGGGAAAGAGGATTTTTACTCTTTACATGTAAATGTAAGATGTCTATAATGTCTAATATTTTACAATTAGCATTTTATTTAAAGCATCTACTTTTATTAAAAAATCAAATGTTCACCTGAAACAAAAAACTGGATCTGAGTGCAATCAATGGACACTTCAAAGTAACAACAGAAATCTGATGCAAGTCGGGCATGAGTATGCTGCTTTTTAACTGTCACCTAAAATGCCACACCTACAGGATTCTCCAGGCAAGAACCCACTCCAGTATTCTTACCTGGAGAATCCCGTGGACAGAGGAGCCTGACTGTTGTCTATGGGGTCGCAAGAGTTGGACATGACTTAGTGACTAAACCACCACCACTAAAATGCCTATAAGAATACAGAAAATTTTATTACCAATCCAAGAGAGGATTAATATCTGTTAATAATAAAAAACCTATTCATCAAGACTCTTTATCTATACTTGTAATTTCCGTTTAAAACAAATATTAGCCATGGTACTGCCATATTTCAACTTTCCATGGTATAACAAGAAAATCATTGCTTTTACTCTGTACATGGAACATATGTTTTGATCAAAGTATAAGAATGCCAGTGGCATAAATGTACATATGCAAAAAAAAAAACCAAAAAAAAACTCTGATTAATGGATCTGGGAAATATTCACAAGTAAGATGAAATTTACTTTTGAACTTTGTCAAGATAAATTTCAACTGTTTTGCTTTAGTAATAGGAAAACAAATGTAAGCCAGAGTTCTAATAATCCATGGCTTCTAAGGATTTAAATCCACTTGTAGACCCAAGATATACACAGACAATAGGTAATAAGCTTTGAACTGTCTGTGCCTCTTATTTTGGCAGGTATACATCAGTGCTTTAAAAAATGAGAGAAAAATTATTGTAACCCAGTGTTGAAGAGAACAACTGTTCAAAGAAGAAGAATGGATAAGATTTGGAGAGTGGCAAAAGAAAATCAGATTCTTTTAGCTGAGGGGAACAGCAGGAGAAACAAAGAACAAGGTTCCAAATGAGAAGGACCTCCTCAAAAGACTGTGAAACCAGTTTCCTTTGGGAGAAATCCAGTTTAAAGTATATAGGCTTTCTCTTGAGTTCAATGGGAAGTCTAAGTAGGAGATTGAGCAAGGAATTAATGATTCTTAAGAAATCTAACTTTTAGACCATGTGTACAGCTCATGATTTTCTTCCTCACTCCCTTCCAAATATGCAGCCCTACAATTGCAAAAATTCAAACCAGGATCTTAATACATGACAGAGCCTGGAGGGTGAAAGTAAAAAGTGAAAGTGTTAGTTGCTCAGTCATGTCCAACTCTTTACAACTCCATGGACGGTAGCCCACCAGATTTCTTTGTCCATGTGATTCTCCAGGCAAGAATACTGATTGGAATGGGTGGCCATACCCTTCTCCAGGAGATCTTCCCGACCTGGGCATAAAACTCAGTTCTCCTGCATTGCAGGCAGATTTGTTACCATCTAAGCCACCAGGGAAGCCCCTAATCGGGGTAGTTCTGGTATAAGTAGCTATACGTGGCAGGTAGTTAACTTTCCACATCTAAATGCCAACACTTTTAGAAAAACTATTGTTGAATGGCCCATACTAATGCTTTTTTTTGTTGCTGTTGTTAGTTTTGATGTTAGTTTTTCATCACTATAATTTCTACCAGTATCTCTGACAAAATTTCATTCAAGCTCAACTCTTAAGAATTCCTAACAGGTGACCAAAAATCTAGCAAAATCATTTTTTAAGTACCATAGTTTCTTAGTAGTTGCCCATTCTTTTATACTCATCAAACCTAAACTTTGTGTCTCTAGGCTTCTGGATCTTATGAAGAGTGTCAGAACTAAAATATTCTTGCTGAAGTATCTCTCTTCCTCAGGAAGCTTGTTTTGTGTTTTATTTCTAATGCTTTCAGGGATGGTTGTCCTGTAAGAGTAGGAGAAGGTAAACATAGCTGCTTACCTACATCATCTATCCTAAACTACCTAAAATGCCTATGTTTTGCTGAAAGTTTAATTTTTGTTTTAGGTTTGAAAGGCTAACAAAAGAAACCACTTGTCATGAACAATAAACAATTTCAATATTTAACAGAGGATTAATTGACTTAATTTCAGTATACAGTCATTAAAAGAAAAGAAAGAAATAATAGAGAAAAGTAACAGCATATATATACATCACCAAATTGGGCTGACCAACATCCAGACTTAAACAGTGCTGAGAAGTCCCTTGTTAACAGCAATCTGGAGTCCCAATTAGGAAAAGGTCCCCAGCAGTGCATCCACCTCATGGTTGACACTACAAACTGTAGTTTTGGGAGCACCCACTTATAATCTCAGGCCACAAGCTGATATCATCACTTTTGCATGCAAAAATGCAGCTCTGTTTTGTTTTTATTTTAACTATTACAATGCTGATTGTTTCATTTGGTAAGTCATAGGATTTCTTTAGACTCCAGGGGCTTGGCCAGACCCTCAGGGGCTCAAGAATTCCAAGACACACTCTCTTTCTTATCTAAAGTGCCACCTGACTTGCTGTGCTTGCAGGCAGACATGGAATCCAAGCGGTCTCCAGGCAGGTCAGAAGCAGGTTAGAAGCCTGCTCTCCTGCGTCTGAAGCCTGAACAAGACTTCCTCCACTTTAATTTGTGTCTGTAGGAGAGTTATAGATCCAAACTACCAAGGAGAAATCCAAGTAATATTACAAAATGAGGGAAAGGGTGATCTGTTTATAATAAACATGATCAAATCACCCAATGGCTGATTGTTCCATGTGTAATTGGCAAAGTACAAAAAGAGAACCTCTTACCTTATTAACAGTTAGAGGTGATGGAAGATTTGTATACACAAATGAAATACATGCAATTGGAGTCTGGGTGAATGAAGCAGCCTCATGGTCCTCCTATACTTGCTCATGTGATTGCACATGGGAAGGATAATACCATATTAGTGATGATTCCTGGACAGGAAAGATGGAAATATGTGCCATTAACATATTGTTTTTATCGTAAATTAAATTAAAAGATGCTTGTTCCTTGGAAGGAAAGCTATGACAAACCTAGACAATATACTAAAAAGCAGAGACATCACTTTGTCAACAAAGGTCCACATAGTCAAAGCTACGGTTTTTCCAGTAGTCATGTATGGATGTGAGAGTTTGGCCATAAAGAAGGCTGAGTGCTGAAGAACTGATGCTTTTGAATTGCAGTGCTGGAGAAGACTCTTGAGAGTCCCTTGGACAGCAAGGAGATAAAACCAGTCAATCTTAAAGGAAATAAACCCTGAATAACCATTGGAAGGACTGATGCTGAAGCTGAAGCTCCAATAGTTAGGCCACCTGATGTGAAGGACTGACTCACTGGAAAAGACCCTGATGCTGGGAAAGATTGAGGGCAGGAGGAGAAGAGGGTGTCAGAGGATGAGGTGGTTGGATGGTATTACTGACTCAATGGACAGGAGTTTGAGCATGCTCCAGGAGATAATGAAGGACAGGGAAGCCTGGTGTGTGGCAGTCCTTGGGGTCACAAAGAGTTGGACATGACTTAGTGACTGAACAACAACATTCTCATAAATAGACTATTCTTGGAAGACTGACTGTAATGTGGATTGTCATTCATACCTCAACCTTCAAGGATATGTTATAGTAAAAGGAAAATATGAAGAAAGCTACTGGGTAATCTTCAGCTGGAGAAATATGAGTCAGACCTGAACTCAGGATAACTTCACCTGTCCAGCAAACAAGCCCTGTTCTTTCTTAACTTTGACATTGTTTGGACAGAATTTATCTGTTTGATAGATTACACAGTACTAGTAGAGCTATAGTTCAAGCCTTGACCATTAATGCAAGTGGATGCCTACAACACTTAAACCACATGAACTTAGCTTAACGTATGACAAAAACTTTCTGCAATTGTTTAATGCCTCAGTAATATTTCATCTACACCAAACTAAATCCTTAACTGACATATTTGATTGGACTGTTTACTCTATGCAGGTATTATATTATCTTGCTCAAAAGGATAAGGCCCAGGCATTTTTAATGTCTACTAATGAGAAGTCAAGTGGGCCTTAGAAAGCATCACTACAAACAAAGCTAGTGGAGGTGATGAAGTTCCAGTTGAGCTATTTCAAATCCTGAAAGATGATGCTGGAAAAGTGCTGCACTCAATATGCCAGCACATTTAGAAAACTCAGCAGTGGCCACAGGACTGGAAAAGGTCAGTTTTCATTCCAATCCCAAAGAAAGGCGATGCCAAAGAATGCTCAAACTACCGCACAATTGCACTCATCTCACATGATAGTAAAGTAATGCTCAAAATTCTCCAAGCCAGGCTTCAGCAATACGTGAACTGTGAACTTCCAGATGTTTAAGCTGGTTTTAGAAAAAGTAGAGGAAGTAGAAATCAAATTGCCAACATCTGCTGGATCATCAGAAAAGCAAGAGAGTTCCAGAAAAACATCTATTTCTGCTCTATTGACTATGCCAAAGCCTTTGACTGTGTGCATCACAATAAACTGTGGAAAATTCTTAAAGAGATGGGAATACTAGACCACTTGACCTGCTTCTTGAGAAACCTATATGCAGGTCAGGAAGCAACAGTTAGAACTGGACATGGAACAACAGACTGGTTCCAAATAGGAAAAGCAGTACGTCAAGGCTGTATATTGTCACCCTGCTTATTTAATTTCTATGCAGAGTACATCATGAGAAACGCTGGGCTGGAAGAAGCACAAGCTGGAATCAAGATTGCTGGGAGAAATATCAATAACCTCAGATATGCAGATGACACCACCCTTATGGCAGAAAGTGAAGAGGAACTAAAAAGCCTCTTGATGAAAGTGAAAGAGGAGAGAGAAAAAGTTGGCTTAAAGCTCAACATTCAGAAGACGCAGATCATGGCATCTGGTCCCATCACTTCATGGGAAATAGATGGGGAAACAGTGGAAACAAGTGTCAGACTTTACTTTTTTGGGCTCCAAAATCACTGCAGATGGTGACTGCAGCCATGAAATTAAAAGACGCTTACTCCTTGGAAGGAAAGTTATGACCAACCTAGATAGCATATTGAAAAGCAGAGACATTACTTTGCCAACAAAGGTCCGTCTAGTCAAGGCTATGGTTTTTCCAATGGTCATGTTTGGATGTGAGAGTTGGACTGTGAAGAAAGCTGAGCGCCAAAGAATTGATGCTTTTGAACTGTGGTGTTGGAGAAGACTCTTGAGAGTCCCTTGGACTGCAAGGAGATCCAACCAGTCCATTCTGAAGGAGATCAGCCCCGGGATTTCTTTGGAAGGAATGATGCTGAAGCTGAAACTCCAGTACTTTGGCCACCTCATGCGAAGAGTTGACTCGTTGGAAAAGATTCTGATTCTGGGAGGGATTGGAGGCAGGAGGAGAAGGGGATGACAGAGAATGAGATGGCTGGATGGCATCACTGACTCGATGGACGTGAGTCTGAGTGAACTACGGGAGTTGGTGATAGACAGGGAGGCCTGGTGTGTTGCGATTTATGGGGTCGCAAAGAGTCGGACACGACTGAGCAACTGAACTGAACTGAATGTGTACACATGGAAAAAATTATTTAGAGAATAGATTCCTAACAGTCATCCCTAATGGCTTACAAAGTGCCCTGACACCTTGTGCCGAGGAACGTTATCACTATAGTGTAGTTAACACAAGTATCATGTGCCAATTTCATGTGTTACCTATTGTATTTAGAGAAGAATATTGTTCCCTCATTTCATCGGTAATTATTTGGACTTTGATAACCACACCCACTAACTGATAGATTGAGTTAAGGCTACCAAGGGACTGCTATGTGGACCAACTTCTTGCATTTGGGAATCCTACTTATTGGAGAACTCCATTAACTATTGTGAAAGGACTATCTCTCTTAAATCCTATGTTTTTTTAAAATAACCCCCCTCAATTTGTATGTATTGTAACCAATTATGTAGAAACTATTTCTATGTATGGAACCCCTTTTTTTCCGATGCCTAACACATGTTGATCTTATATTGGAAGGGGACCACCTATTACTTCCCCCCCCCAGGAGAACTCAGGTATTGTGGACACAAATGTTACTCCTTACTCTTTCTGATCCCATATTAGCTTCCCCTTAGAACCCTTATGTAAGGTTTTGCAAGGAACCAAAGATTTACAAAATTTCATACATAAATGCAATGCTACCTTGATAGAACATTCTGTTGTTACTACTATTGCAGGAGTTGATGTATAAAAACATACTTCTCATTCATGGTGGGGCTTTTTCTTTACTAAATCCCCTACTGCTCAAAAATTGTTTTCTGCTTTGTTTAATCCTTTGTCTCTTTGATTATTCTGTTTCTTTTGATTATTTGGAATTCTTATATAGAATAATGAAAGCTGCTTATGTAATTTTGCCTTATTCCTGTGCTCTTCAGCCTAAACAATTCCGAGGCTGACTGTTAGGAAATTAAAATGGAGGAAGTTTGTTCAGGTTTCAGAAGCAGGAGAGTAGGCCTCTGACCTTCCTGTAAGCACAGCAAGTCACAGTAGGCACTTCAGATAAGAAAGGGAGTGGGTCTTAGAATTCTAAGGCCCTGAGAGACCAAGCCTCAGGGGTCTAAAGAAATCCTATGACTCACAAGGTGAAACAAACAGCATTATAAAATTTAAAAAACAAAACATAGGTACATTTTTGTACACAAACTGATGATGATATCAGTTTGTCGCCTGGGATTATAGGTGGGAGCCCCCAAAACTGCAATTTGAGGTCTCACCCCAATAGGGTCTCCAGATTGCTGTTAAGGAGGGACTTCTCAGCACTGTTTAGTCTGGATGTTGGTCAGCTCAATTTGGTGATGTAGGTGTACTGTTACTTTTTTCTTTTGTTTTTATTTCTTTTCTTTTAATGACTGTATATTTTCTTTTAATGACTTAATGAAATTAAGTCAATTAATCCTCTATTAAATATTGAAATTGTTATTTGTGTGTGACAAGTGGTTTCTTTTCTTAACAAACCCTTTGAACCTAAGATGAAAGTAAAACTTTTGGCAAAACAGTTTATCATTCCTAATACTTGAACCAGGTAAGAATCGCATTAAGACCTTTTGAGGAGGAAAAGGAAAAGGATAGAAGAGGATACCATCCTCTCTCATTAAGTGAAAGTTGCCTTTCTCCTTGGAAGATAGAGGTGTAAATATGAGGGTAAAAAAATACTAAAGGGAATGAAGTCAAAGCACAGCAACAACAAACTTCAGGAAAGAGGTCCCCTCTGCAGAGGCAGACTGTATTAAAATGAAATGCTTTTGGCAAGCAAACTGACTCTCGGCTGGCTAGGATAAAGTGATCTGGGTGTAGCAGCATTTTTTTCCGTGGATATAGGTACTAGTTTTTAAATTTTGAAAAAAGGGATGTTTAATTTTCAAGGATGATGTTTTTTGAAAATAGGTGGTGGGAAAAAGTCCATATTGGTTTACCCTTTTGGGAGACCATGGCTAAACCATCTATATCAGTCAGCTTCCAGCCTCATATGACCATATATTGGGAGTAAAAGGGGATGATTCATAATTTTATGGGATCCCAGCTTCCAGTGTTGCCCTCACCAACCATTTAACATCTAGAGTTCCTGCCATTTCCATCTTCTTATCCCTAGGCATTTAGAAGAATATTGTTTATTAGATACAGTATTTTCTCATTAAGGATAGGGTTGTTTGCATGTTATATAATTTCCATATTTTTACTTTAACTTATCTATATAATTATATTTGAATTGAGTTTCTTATAGACAGTGTATTGTTGAGTCATATATTTTTATCCACTTTGACAGTCTCTTTTGTGTGTTCAGACCATTTACATTTAATATAATGATGGTGTTTTTGGATTTAGACCTGTCATTTTATTATTTGTTTGTTACCTCTTTTTCCTCAAATTATTGTTTCCTGTTTACTTTCTTTTGGATTATGTGAATATTCTTTTGATATTAAATTTTACTTGTGTTTTCTACTATATCTCTACATAGAACTTTTTATAGGCTAATCTAGGAATTATAGTACACATGCTTAATTTTCTACAATCTACTTAAATCAGTATTTTACCACATCAAGTGGAAAATAGAAACAGTATTGTAGTCTTCTCCCTCCTCCCTTTATGTTGTAGCTGTCTTATGTATTACGTCCACATACATTGAAAGCTCCATCAGACAATGTTATAATTTTTGTTCTCAACCATACATTAATAAATTCAGAGGGAGGGAAATTGCCTATCAGAAGCATCTAGATATTTACCATTTCTGTTGCTCATTCCCGAACTTTCAAGTTTCCTTGTAGTATTATTTTCCTTCTTTCTTAAGAGCTATATTTAGTAATTTTTTTTAGTGTAGGTCTGCTGGGAAGAAATTTTCTTAGTTTTCTCTCAGCAGAGATGTTTTACTTCATGTCTGTTTCTGAAAGATATTTTTGTTGCATATAGAATTCTGGATTTGAGGTGTTTTTTTTTTTTTCCTTTCAGTACTTGAAATTTGTTGTGCCATTTTCTTTGTGGTTCTGATGAGAAATATAGTTATTAAAATTGTTGTTTCTTTTTTTATGACAAACCATTTGTCTCTGGCTATTTTAAAGATTTTTTTTGGTCTTTAATTTTTATAAATTTGATTATGTTGATTATGATTTTGGGGTTTATCCTGTTTGTAATTTGCTTAGCTTTTTGAATTTGTACATTTATGTCTTTCACTGAATATGCAAAGTTTTCCTCAAATACATTTTCTTCAGAAACTTTTCCTTTGTACTGCATTTTTCTCTCCTCCTTCTGGTTCTTCAGTGACATAAATGTTAGACTATTCTCTATTGTCACTCATGCTTTTGAAGGTCTGCCAGTTTTTTCTTTTCAATTTTTTCTCCTTGTTCAACCTGGATAATTCCAGTTTTTCTACCTTCAAGCTCATTGTCTTGATCCTCTGTCATCTCCACTTGACTGAGTTCACCCAGTGAATTTTAATTATTATACTTTTAATTCTAAAATTTCCCTTTGGTTTTCTTTTATATCTTCTACTTATTTTCTGAGAGTTTCTATCTTCCCATTCACTCCAACTTGTTCATTAATTCTAATTTGTTCTTACTTTCTGGAGCATTAAAAAAAAATTATATCTGCCTTAAAGTGTCTGTCAGTTAGTTCTAATATCTGTGTCATCCCAGCACTGGCATTTATTGTTTTCCCATTTGAGTTGAGATTTTCTTGTTTCTTCATATGCTGAATAATTTTGGAGTGTATCCTGAACATTTTGAAAATTATATCATAAAACTCTGAGTCTTAATTAAGTTCTATGGAGAATGTTAATATTTTATTTTACTAGGCATTTGATCAATTGGATTCATGTTGCAAGGTCCAAGTAGATTTCTGTGGATGGTGATTTTGATGTCAGTTCCATTTTTAAAGCCTTTGTAAAGCCATTTAGATCTGTCCAGAATGTATGCCACCCAGTGGCCAGTCTGGGACCTGGGCAGTGGTCTCTCTCTTCATTTAGTTCTTAACTGAACAACTGTTCACTGTTATTTAAGATGAGACCCATGTATGCGCAACTTGGGAGTGAGCCCAGGAGCTCACAAGCAGATTTACATAAGTCACTTAACCGAGTGCTTCCTTCTTCCTTATCTGTTACTTTTTGGTCCCTATGGCTCTCCTTTCAGTCCTCTGGACAGAAATCCCGTGTTTTATCTACCCTATTCTGCTGCACACAGTCCACAGCTATATCTATGTTTCAACTAAGAGGAAGGAGAACAGGGAATAAAAGAGCAACCAGAGTTCACTCCACTCTTTTGAAATTACAGGTCCTCTGATGGGAGAGAAATAGTCCCATCCTGCAGAATTTAAGTCACCTGCATGCCTTTGGTGCTGCTGTCCTATAGCCACAGCCATGGAGCTGGGATGAAAGAAAACCAAAAAATAAGACAAAAAGAAAGAAAAAAGTAAGAGATTTTCTCCACTCTCTCTAAAAACTCAGAGATCCCTTTCTCATGTCAGGTCAGAACTAGAGGACTTCTCCAGTAGCTCTCTCTTTGACAGAAGTCAATATCAATTCAATATTGATACTGAAGTGTCAATATCCACTTCTGGGTTTCAGGCTGGCTTGAGTCCAGGCTGGAGGATCCTGGAGTCAAAAAATGTTAAACCCGTTACTGGATCTGTAGTATTTCAAATGATGGTCTTCTTCAATCTGTCTGCTGTTTTATACTTTCAGAATCTTCAAATAGCTGCTCCAGGCATTATGTAAAGGTTTTATGGGTCCATTCAGCTAGAGTGATAGGTTGAAACATATTGATTTTGCCTTAGTCCAATATTTTTAAAACAAATGAATAACATGACAGCATAAAAGCAAGAATAACGAATAAAGTCAACAAGATTGCATGTCAAATTTAGTTGCAAGTAAAAGTTGATATTTTAGTACTGGGTGCTAAAACTAGTCAAATGTTTGCCTCCTGCATGGTAACTGGTGACAAGAGCCAGATATGGATTACCTAGTTCCATACACCAATAGAATACTCATCAGAAGCCAGCATTCATTACTCCGGCTAACTAAAGTAGCTTATTTGCTTAGCTTTCCTGAGAAAATATCCTTGCTTCTGTTTTCTGCTGGATACTTTTATATATTAGAAATCACTTAATAACCACAACTCCTTGGTTGGAGAGTGGGAATTATTTTCAGGTTAAGTGACTTGTCTACTAAGTGACAAATGTTAACTAGATGGAAGGAGGGGTGTGATTGGCCTATTGAGTGGAAATACACTGGGAACTAATGGAAGTAGGAGGATAATTAAGCATTTTTTTCATTCATGGAATAAAGTTGGCATTTATTTTCTATAGTCAAGAGCTACTCACATACTGCAAGGAATATAAAATGGATGGAGAACTAACCACCTCTACAAAGACCAGTGTTGACTGACCTTGCTCATTATCCTAACTTTTGCTGAGCTTTCTCAACTTTAAACTCTACCTTTCTGCTAACTTCTCTCTACTTTAGCTCAATATGCCATTCTAGATGGTCTACTTCTCTGATGCTAAATGAGTTACTCAATACTTAGTACTTTTTCATTTATGCTAGAGTTTAATAAGAAAAAAACTATCCCTGGTCAGAATCAGGTGCTTACAAAACTTTTGCAAGCCTGAAGTAGCAAAAGTCCCTAATTTTAGATTTAGCACTACCGAGAGACATAGTTGCAGACATCCAGAGTCAGCAATCTGCAGAAATTTGCTGACGCTTTCAGAACTCCTTCCTAGCATCCAGAAAGGTGGATAGCATTAGAAAGCAGAATCTGCAAAAACTCATATCTAGGAAGTCTACACTCCCACCTACTGTAATAGGAGAAAGAATATGTCTTTTGTTTCTGCTGCCTTGTAAGACTATATGTCATTGGTAGAACACTGAACAAATTCAAAACCTAGGCAAGAGCATCTAGGAAGGAAGTATAGTAAGCTTCCTCCTAGGCCTTCCAGCCCTGACAATACAAGAAGAGGACTAAAGGGGGTATGAAGTATTTTTCATTACTAAATCATAACACATTCTTCAATATTAAATGCCAACAGTTAATATTAACAAACTAATAATGTTTAATTCTGGTGTAAAAAAAATAAACAAAACATGTTTTTCATGTGGCAAGTTAGACCTTGGTTGGTATTGACCCTTGTGAAAGAATTTCATTAGTCATAACACATTTGGTAATCATATAGATGCAGTGTTAAGTTTTGATTTTGCACACAGTCTGAGACTACTGAAAATGATAGTATTAAAAATATAACGTAAAAGCAAACAAAATGTAATGTAATGTAATGACCCTCAATGCTGAGATTTTTTAAATTACCATCCTATTGTTGGTGTTTAATGATCTATTTGAATGCAGAAAACCTCAATACTGCAAGGAGTCTATAACTGGAATAAACATTTTGGAAAACATTAGAAAACATTTGAACTCATTGTAAATTGAGTTAATGTGGATAGTTGTGATAAATAGTCTTATTAAAAATTGGTTAAAGAATAGAATGTACTCAGAATTTACAGTAAAATATACTTATTATAGAACTGTAGAAAGCATGACACATTTTTTTATGAATAAAGGCATTATTTTTTTCATTAAAAAAATCTGAGCAAAGTTAAGGAAAAAATATTTTAACTTATGGGTATTTTACTCCTACAGATGTGCATATTCCAATGGTTTCTTTTGAGAAATACTCATTTCACACTTGAATTTAACAATTTAAAATCTATCATTAGATTTAAAATAATTCTAATGGTCTCAAAATGAATCTTAAGATACTTTCTTAAGCTATGACCAACCTAGACTGCATATTAAAAAGTAGAGACATTACTTTGCCAACAAAGGTCCATCTAGTCAAAGCTATGTTTTTTTCAGTGGTCATGCATGAATGTGAGAGTTGGACCATAAAGAAAGCTGAGTGACGAAGAATTGATGCTTTTGAACTCTGGTTTTGGAGAAGACTCTTGAAAGTCCCTTGGACTGCAAGGAGATCCAATCAGTCAATTCCTAAACGAAATTGGTCCTGATTATTCATTGGAAGACCGATGCTGAAGCTGAAGCTCCAATACTTTGGCCACCTGGTGCAAAGAACTGACTCATTGGAAAAGACCCTGATGCTGGGAAAGACTGAAGGCAGGAACAGAAGGGGATGACAGAGGATAAGATGGTTGGATGGCATCACTGACTCAATGGGGAAGAGTTTGAGCAAGCTCCAGGAGTTGGTGATGGACAGGGAAGCCTGGTGTGCCACAGTCCATGGGGTTGCAAAGAGTTGGACACGACTGTGAATGAACTGAACTGAAGATACTTTCTCAGCCTTTCAAAATAGGACACCTCATCTTCTATTATCCATATTTCTAATATTTTTATTACCTAATATATCCAGAATGAAAGAATTATAAATTAAACCACACACGTGCACATACATACACAGGTGTGTGTGCACATACACACACATAAACACCCCCAAGTGAAGCATTTTGAAGTTAAATATCTTTTGGAGGATGTTAATGCTGAAAAAAAGATGGAGTAATTTCACTTCATCAGAACTATATAGAACAATATTTACAGATAATGGATATCATATTACTAAATTTATATATACACTGATTTTTTAAAGGGATTATAGTAAAACGAAGTACAATTTTTGTCTCTGTAGACCAAAGCTGTATCCCAACAGTCTGCTATCCATTTACTCAATTGTTCAGTTTCAGTATACTTGTATAGCAGCAGAATTACTGACTTATAAACCAGTAGGTAACAGCTTTATCAACTAGTACCGTGCTGTGCTAAGTCACTTTAGTCCAGTCTGACCCTATGCAACCCTGTGGACTGTAGACTGCCAAGCTCTGCTGTCCATGGGATTCTTCAGGCAAGAGTACTGGAGTGGGTTGCCATGTCCTCCTTCAGGGGATCTTCCTGACCCAGGGATTGAACCCATGTCTCTTAAATCTCCTTCACTGGCAGGTGGGTTCTTTACCATCAACTAGAATACAGTTCTTAATGTGGGGCTCCTTTTGCCTTTACTCTTACAGTCTCCACTTATTACCATAGTTACTTAGATCAGCCCCTTTCCCCTCAACCCCTGCAGAGAGGTTGTTTTATGTTATTTTAGATGTTCTTATCATAGTCTAAATTCTTTCCTGGTATCCCCAAACCTCCTAAATGATTGTTTTAAATATTGTATACATTGATGTTCACTCGTGCTATAAAGTTCCACAGATTTTGACAAGTGCATGTTCATGTGTCACGATTACATACAGAAAAGTTTTGCTGCCTAAAAATCCCTTGTGCCTGATCTTATCTTAGAACCCTTGACAACTACTGCTCTTTTATTTCCTCTACAGTTTTGTCTTTTATAGAATGTTATATAATTGGATTATACACTCTGTATTTTTGCTACTTGGTAGCTCATTTTGTTTTATTGCTGAATAATATTCCATTGTACAAATGTACTCCAGTTTAGCCATTCACCTATTGAGGGATTTCTTCCAGTTTTTGGTGATTATGAATAGGCTGCTAATTAACATAAGTGTGCAGGTTTGTAAGTTTTCAACTCAACTGGGTGTAACCTAGGTAAATACCTAGGAGTGTGACTGCTGAACTGGATTATGAGACTACTTATAGCATTGCATGAAACTGCCAAATTGTATTTCAAAGCAACTGTAGCATTTTCCATTCCCAACAGGAAGAGATGAGAGTTCCTTTTGCTCTGCACTCTAACCAACATTGTCAGTATTTGGTATTATCTGTTTAAATTTTAACTTCTAATATGTATGTAGTGGTATTTCATTGTCATTTTAATTTGAAGTTCCCTAATCAAACATGATGTTGAATATCTTTTTATAAATACTTGCCATTTGTATGTCTTCTTTGGTGTGTTGTTTTTTCAGATCCTTTGCCCATTTCTTAAGTGGGTTGTTTGTGTTCTTATTGTTGAGTTTTAAGAGTTCTTTGTATATTTTGGAAACAAGTCTTTATCAGATATGTGTTTTACAAATATTTTCTCCTTTTCTGTGGTTTGTCTTTTGATTCTCTTAAAAGTGTCTTTCACAAAGCACAAGTTTTAAATTTCAATAAAGACAACATTTTATTTCATATTGTGGTTTTTATATTGTTTCTAAAAACTCATCATCAAGCCCAAACTCTGAGATTTCCCTCTATGTTTTCTTCTAAAAGTTCTATAATATTGTGATTTATATTTAGATCTAAATACATTTTTAGTATTTAGTAAGGTTTGTGTCTAGATTTATTTATTTTTGCTTATGGATGTGGAATTGTTTCAGCATATTTTCTTGAAAAGATTATCCTTTCTCCATTGAATTGTCTTTACTCTTTTACCAAAGATCAGTTGACTGCCTCTGTGTGGGTCTAATTTATGTATCTGTTCTTTCATCTGACTTAACTATTTAAGCTTTGTAAAAAGTCTTGAAGTTGGGTAGTGTCAGTCCTCTGACTTTGTTCTTTTGTATTGTGTTAGCTATTCTCAATCTTTTGCTTATCCACATAGACTTTAGAATGGTTTCATTGATATCCACAAAATAGGGTGATGGAATTTTGATATGTTACAACAAATACATAGATTGAGTTGAGAAAAATCAATGGATCAACAATATTGAGTCTTCCAATCCATGACTATCTTTATACTTATTAAGATCTTCTTTGATTTCTTTCATTAGAATTTTATACTTTTCCACATAGAGATCCTATACAAATGTTCTTAGCTTTAAGTTTTATTTTGGGGGTGCTATCATTAACTGTATTGTGTTTTCAATTTCGATATCCAATTGTTCATTGCTGGCATAGAAGAAAACAACTGACTCTGGCAAACTAACTAGCATCTTGCAAACTTGCTCTAATCAGCTATAGTTTCAGAACTTTTGAAAATTTTTCTATAGAGAAGATCATGTCACCTGTGAACAAAAGATTATTTCATTTCTTCCTTCTTAATATGTATACTTTTAATTTCTTTGTCTTATTGAACCATCTAGGACTTCTAGTATAATAACGAATATAGGTGGTAAGAAAGGATATTTTTACCTTGTTCCTGACTTCCTGGCAAAGCATCTAACTTCTCACCATTAAATATGTTAGTTTTAGGTTTTTTGGTAGATACTCATTACCAAGTTGAGAAAATTCCTGTCTATTACTAGTTTGCTGATTATTTTTAAAAATATTTTTAAAATATTGAATAAAAATTATTCAATCTTGATTTTGTCAAGTGCTTTTTTTTATTCATACAATTATATAATTTTTCTGCTTATACAATCTTCATCATATGAACCTGGGGGCAGGGATCCTAGAGTAAAACCTCAGGAAACTGTGAGGGCAGCCACTAAGACTGGACTACCAAGATTTTCCAGCTCTCAAATTGGTCCACACGTAGCCTCTATCAATTCATTAAAATTAAAAATTTAATCTTCCAAGAGTACACAGCTTCAGCAGTTTCTGTTCCTAGTGAATTGGTATTTGGGATTCTTTATATTCACCTGTCTCTCCAGATTTCAGAGTGGCAGTTTGTCCTCTGATGTTCTTTCTCTGATGAGTCTAATGAAAGTCAATGAATCAGTTTACTTGAGTTTTTTTCTTGTCCTGAAAAGGGAAGTGGTGACTTCCATGCTCTTTACATGTTAAAGCTAAAACTGAAGGTAGACCTGAATCTCTTCTTCATGTCTACAGTCAAGCAATAAGATTTCAAAACTTCTTGTCCAGTCCCTGCATGCATGCATGCTAAGTCACTTAAGTCATATCTGACTCTTCACAACACTGTAGCCCACCAGGCTCCTCTGTTCATGGGATTCTCCAGGCAAGAATACTGTAGTGGGTTGCCACGACCTCCCCTAGGGGATCTTCTTGGCCCAGGGACTGAACCTCCATCTCCTGCAAATCTTGCATTGCATGTGGATTCTCTACCACTGAGCCACTGGGGAAGCCCAGTCCAGTCCCTACTAGCCAGCTAAGGGTTGATATACCATCCTATTCCCACTTCCTTGCTCTAACACTCTCTGTGGGCTTGTTATTGTCGCTATTCTATCTTTATTTTTTTAAAGGAAGCATCACAGTCCTCTGAGGCATTTTATTTGTATGTATTACATCCTTAGAAAAAGAATCTAAGGATTTTCCCTCCTGTATGTTTTCATCTTGCTTTTTCATGGTACATGATACCAGCTGAGGTTGTCAGTACAATGAAACTGATGGGATGGGAACAGGTTATTCTGCTATTTTTCTAGATCTTTGAGTTGCACATCAAATCTGGGGCTGATCACTCCACGCTTATTTAGCCTGCCTGTGAGGTTCACAACAATTTTCCTAGCCCTGTGATCATTAATGATTTCAAATTCGCCAATGTAACCACGCTTCATCATCACCGTTAGAAATCTGACGATGACTTTGGAGCACGACCTAATAAGGACCTGGTGTTTGCCTCTCTTTTTGGCATTGTTGATACTCTTTTGAGATCATCAGCCAGGACATTCATGCACACCATTCTGGCGGCACGGAAAGATGGCGGACAGAGCTATTCTATCTTTAAAGATATGACCTAAAATAATGATGACCACAATGATGACGTAGGAGGACACTCCAAAGGTTTGAGTCTGAGAAAACTTATGTCCTTTGGTTTTTCAGTGTTTTCATGACTGTTCATTAACAACAATGTAATTTTCACTGCTTTATAGATAAAAAAAAAAATCACAGTGATATCCCCAGAACATGATTATCAGCTATGGTAACTGAGACTGGGAAAGTTATGTTTTATCTTTTAATGCTTCTGCTACTCAGGCTTTTTCTGTTTATTTCTACTCCAGTTAAGACAGATTTGTATGTATAATCTTTCTCAGATCAGTGAACTAGCACCAGGACACCAAATTTCCATTAATATTGTTACCTTTTTAGAGATAGCCTTTAATTAACCAGGTTCTGACTTGAGCAGCACTGTTCTGGTGAGGTATGTGCTTGTGTCTAAGTCAGTGGGTCACTTGGTATCTCCCTACCTACTTGCTAGAAATTGTATTCCTTATCTCATAGCATATATTGGTACAATAAATGACTGCACCATTGTCATCTTCTTTGGCCATATGATCTCATTCCATCACACTTGAAATTGATGAAAACATTTCTCATGTTTGGTAAATAGGCCAGATGGACACAGAGAGTCAAGCAAAATGAAGAAACATAAGAATATTTTCCAATCTAAAGAACAAAATAAAACTCCAGAAACAGATGTTAATGAAACAGGTAAGTAATTTAGCTGATAAAGAGTTCAAAATAATGGTCATAAAGATTCTCACTACTGGCAGAAGAACAATACCTCAACAAAGTAAGAATATCAGCAGAGATAAAAGTATAAGAAAGTACTAAAAAAAAAAAACCATACAAAGATGAAGAATACAATAACTGAACTGAAAAATTTAAATTGAGGAGCTCATCAGTATACTGAAAAGCGAAAGTGAAGTCACTCAGTCATGTCCCACTCTTTGGGAACCCATGGGCTGTATAGCCTATCAGGCTCCTTCGTCCATGGGATTTTCCAGGCAAGACTGCTGGGGTGGATTGCCATTTCCTTCTCCAGGAGATCTTCCTGACCCAGAAATCAAACCCGGGTCTCCTGCATTGCAGGCAGACACTTTACCGTCTGAGCCACCAGGGAAGCTGACCAAGCAAAAGAAAGAATCAGTGAACCTGAAGATAAGGTGGTGGAATCCATCCAATCAGAAGAGGAAAAAGAAAAAAGGAATGAAAAGAGTAAAGACAGATTAAGGGAATTATGGGAAAGCATCAAGCAGCCCAATATATATACTGTAGGGGTCTCAGGAGGAGGAGATAGAGAAAAAGGGGCAGAAAGCTTATTCAAAGAAATAATAAATGAAAATTTCCTTAACCCATGGAAAGAAACAGATATCTATTTGAAGTATCTTCAAATATCTTCTATTTGAAGCTCAGTTCAGTTCAGTCACTCAGTCATGTCCGACTCTTTGCAACCCCATGAATCGCAGCACACCAGCCTCCCTGTCCATCACCAACTCCTGGAGTTCACTGAGACTCACATCCATCGAGTCAGTGATGCCATCCAGCCATCTCATCCTCTGTCATCCCCTTCTCCTGTCCTCAATCCCTCCCAGCATCAGAGTCTCTTCCAATGAGTCAACCCTTCGCATGAGGTGGCCACAGTACTGGAGTTTCAGCTTTAGCATCATTCCTTCCAAAGAAATCCCAGGGCTGATCTCCTTCAGAATGGACTGGTTGGATCTCCTTGCAGTCCAAGGGACTCTCAAGAGTCTTCTCCAACACCACAGTTCAAAAGCATCAATTCTTCGGTGCTCAGCTTTCTTCACAGTCAAGAAGAGATAAGAAAGCCTTCCTCAGCGATCAATGCAAAGAAATAGAGGAAAACAACACAATAGGGAAGACTAGAGACCTCTTCAAGAAAATAACATTTTAATATACTAGTTATGAACATTTGTTGCAAAAAATGCCAGATAAGCAAAGAAAAAAGTCACCTCTAGTCAGGACATCTGGAGATAAAATCTGTTAACATTTTTAGGTGTGAATATGTGTTTATGTGTGTGAAAAGTTTTTATTATCAGTAAATATATTTCCTAAATCTCATTTCAATAGCTATTTAATGTTCCATCATACATCATACAAAATAATTCATTTATTGAGTTATTTAATCCTACTTGGGGCACTTGAGTTGTATGTAATTATACAACACTAAATAATGCCATAATGAATATTCTCATAGAAAAATACAAATGAAATCAAAATTATTTTGCCAAGTTCCAGGAAAATAAGCCAATTTGGAATTTAACTGAAACAACACGTAAACTCTAGTGTAACACTGGAAAGACCTGCTCCAGTAGGACTAACGAATTTTCCTTTCCCTTTATTTTTATCAGAGATTTTTTTACTGTACAATTCTCCCATTCTTCACATCAGCACATTTCTTTTCCTTTACTAGAATTTAGGTAATTTATTTTTTTCATTTTATTGGCAAACATCATCAACGCAACAAATTGTAAACACTGCCCTCTCTCTTTCTTCTCATCTACCTCCCTCAAGAATTTTCCTCCCGAGCTCAGCTAGTGAGCTCAGCGACAATTACAAACTATATCATTTACATATTTTCTAAAATTAAATGGTATTGTATAGTAGATATATTCAGCAATTGTACTGAAAGTGTAGCTAACAAATGTCTTTCGTTGTTAATTTTTTATGGGAGTATAGCTGATTTACAATGTACTGTTAGTTTCAGGTATACAGCAAAGTGAATCAGTTATTTAGATACATATATCCAACTCTATTTTTAAGATTCTTTTCTCATTTAGGCCATTATTGAGCATTGAGTAGAGTTCCCTCTGCTGTACAAAATCTATACATTTGAGTCTCTTTCTTTCTGTACACATCTCTAGCTGTATCAATACTACAGTTGTCATACTGAAGAATTAAAAATGAATGTCAAGTAAAAAAAAAAAAAAAGAAGAAGAAAATGAGAGATACCAAGGGAACAATTCATGCAAAGATGGGCTCGATAAAGGACAGAAATGGTATGGACCTAACAGAAGCAGAAGATATTAAGAAGAGGTGGCAAGAATACACAGAAGAACTGTACAAAAAAGATCTTCATGACCCAGATAATCACGATGGTGTGATCACTGACCTAGAGCCAGACATCCTGGAATGTGAAGTCAAGTGGGCCTTAGAAAGCATCACTACGAACAAAGCTAGTGGAGGTGATGGAATTCCAGTTGAGCTATTTCAAATCCTGAAAGATGATGCTGGGAAAGTGCTGCACTCAATATGCCAGCACATTTGGAAAACTCAGCAGTGGCCACAAGACTGGAAAAGGTCAGTTTTCATTCCAATCCCAAAGAAAGGCGATGCCAAAGAATGCTCAAACTACCGCACAATTGCACTCATCTCACACGCTAGTAAAGTAA
>NW_011494734.1:4243117-4245735 GCF_000754665.1 Bison bison bison
AATCCCAAAGAAAGGCGATGCCAAAGAATGCTCAAACTACCGCACAATTGCACTCATCTCACACGCTAGTAAAGTAATGCTCAAAATTCTCCAATGGAATATTACTCAGCTTTAAAAAAAGAACACATTTGAGTCAGTTCTAATGAGGTGGATGAAACTGAGCCATTATACAGAGGGAAGTAAGTCAGAAAGAGAAACACCAGTACAGTATATTAATGAATATATATGGAATTTGGAAAGACAGTAACAATGGCCCTATATGCAAGACAGCAAAAAAGACACAGATGTAAAGAACAGACTTTTGGACTATGTGGGAGAAGCTGAGGGTGGGATGATATGAGAGAATAGCATTGAAACATGTATATTGTCATATGTAAAACAGATGACCAATGCAAGTTCAATGCATGAAGCAGGGCACTCAAAGTCGGTGCTCTGGGACAACCCAGAGGGATTGCATGGGAAGGGAGGTGGGAGGGTGGTTCAGGATGTTGGGGCACATGTACACTCATGGCTGATTCATGTTGATGTATGGCAAAACCACTATAATATTGTAAAGTAATTGCCTCCAATTAAAACAAATAAATTTATTTAAAAAAAGAAGATGGCAAGGAAACTGAATAGACATTTTTCCAAAGAAGATATCCAAATGGCCAACAGATCCATAAAAAAGGTGCTCAAAATCACTAATCATCATGGAAATGCAAATCAAAACTATAATGAGATACCATCTCACACTTGTTAGAATGGCTATTATCAAGAAGACAAGTGATAACAAATGCTCATGAAGATGTGGGGAAAAGGGAGTCCTTGTGCACTATTGATGGGAATGTAAATTAATTGTCACTTATGGATAACAGTATGGAGGCTTCTCAAAAAATTAAAAATAGAACTACCATGTGTTCTAGAAATCTCACTTCTGGATCTATATTCAAGGAAGTAAAAATAAGAGTTAAAAGATACCTGCAGCCACATTATTTATTGTAGTACTATTCACAATAGTCAAATACAGAAACACCTTTTAAGTGTCTGTTAGCAGATGAATGGATGAAGATGTTTACATACACAATGGAATTTTGAAGTCATGAGAAAGAAGGAATTTTTGCCATTTGCAACAACATGAATGGCCTATGAGATATTATGCCACATGCAATAAGTCAGACAGAAAAAGACAAAAACTACAGGGTTTCATTTATCTGTTGAATCTAAATAAAATGTCAAGCTCATAGAAATAGAGTGCAGAAGAGTGGTTGACAGGGACTGGGCAGTGGGGGAAACAGAAAGAGGCTGGTAAGAGTATACAAACCTTCAGCTCTGAGATGAAGAAATTCTGAGTACCTAATATAAAATATGATGACTGTAGTTGATAACACTGTGTTGTACAAATGAAAGTTGCTAAGAGAGTAAAACTTGAATGTTCTCTCATATGCAAAAATGATAAATATATGAGGTGATGGATGTGTTAATTAACTAGATGGGGGATACATCTATGACCACAAGGCACATATTAAATATTTTATGGTTTTATATATGAATTACACCTCAATGAAGCAGAAATATTTTTAAAAGAAAAAGATAAAAAAGAAAATCAGAGAATCTGCAATGGTAGTGTTTTTTGGAAACATTAAGGAAGAGGTAAAATAACAAGTGTAAAGGATTCATTAGATATTCACAGCTACAAAGTAGAACAGGGTGATGTGTTGGGCTTTTGTCTTCAATTCCAGCAGCCAACCATGAGTGAAGACAGACAGTCTTACAAGGGTAGCCATGACTTTTTCCATCTAGAGCTGTTCAGAGTTGATCATGGTGATCTGGGGATATAACGGTGATGTTTCTCAGGCTGCGGAACAGTGAAAATTACACTGTTGCTAATAAGCAGTCAGGAAAAGATCAGAGAACCAAGAAACATATGTTTTCTCAGGCTCAAACCTCTGTAGATTCCTCCTGGATAGACAATGTGGTGATCATTCTAAACACTCTCATAGGTTGAAACTTCTGCCAAAAGTGCCTAGAGGCACATGGCTTGCATATCTTGATAAAGTTTCTAGAAATCTAAAGTTGTGATGATCTTATTAATCCCTTCCAATGTTATGATCTTTTCCAGTCATACCTCTTTTATCTAAAATATTGTATTTTCAGCTCACTTCTTCTCTAACTTTGTGTTACCCAGAGTCTAATTCACTTTTATTTGAATCATGTAAGAAAAGTTAAAGAAGTTAGTGAATCTCTAATGAACACTAAAGGGGAAAGGGGGGTTGAGGTGAATTGAGAGACTGGGACTGATACATATACACTAGTATGTATAAAATAGATAACTAATGAGAACCTTCTGTATAGCACACGGAACTCTACTTAATGCTCTGTGGTGACCTAAATGGGAATGAAATCGAAAAAAGAGGGGATATGTGAATCAGTTCAGTTCAGTTCAGTCACTCAGTCATGTCCGACTCTTTGCGACCCCATGAATTGCAGCATGCAAGGTCTCCCTGTCCATCACCATCTCCCAGAGTTCACCCAGACTCATGTCCATCGAGTCAGTGATGCCATCCAGCCATCTCATCCTCTGTTGTTCCCTTCTCCTCCTGCCCCCAATCCCTCCCAGCACCAGAGTCTTTTCCAAT
>NW_011494734.1:4246425-4288583 GCF_000754665.1 Bison bison bison
GCAGGGTGACAATATACAGCCTTGACGGACTCCTTTTCCTATTTGGAACCAGTCTGTTGTTCCATGTCCAGTTCTAACTGTTGCTTCCTGACCTGCATATAGGTTTCTCAAGAGGCAGGTCAGGTGGTCTGGTATCCCCATCTCTTGAAGAATTTTCCACAGTTTATTGTGATCCGCACAGTCAAAGGCTTTGGCTAGTTAATAAAGCACTATGTGAAATACATATAGCTGATTCACTTCAGTATATAGCAGAAACTAACACAACATTGTAAAGCAACCATACCCCAATTTTTTTTTTAAAAAGCAGAAAAAAATAATGTAATCTCTACACATCAATGCTTCTCCAAAATAAAAATCCTATACAATCCTACATACATTCAGTGAAATAACCTATCTGGTGTCACATCCATTCTTCCAAAAACCTTAATTACCTCATGTATTATTAATAATGACCTGGGTTTGATCCCTGGGTTGGGAAGATCCCCTGCAGGAGGGATGGCAACCCACTCCAATATTCTGGCCTGGAGAATTCCATGGACTGTATATCCATGGGGTCACAAAGAGTTGGACATGACTGAACAACTTTCACTTCATTATTAATATTAATCCCTGAAGATTTGAGTAGACTATCTTCAGACTGAGGTAGAACTTTCATTTTGTTGCCTCATTTTGCAGCCTCTACATATTGGTTCAAAGAACTAACTCTGGAAATTTCAAGAGATACACTTAAAGAATCCCAAATAGTATCCTGTTACATTCTTTCATCATATTTAGCTAATGCCTACTCTGAGCTATCTATAATAAAGAAGGTAGACAATTCTTTTCAACAAAGATGACTATGTTATTTCCATTTATCTTATCTCTTTTCTTCCCGAACACCCATAAGTCATCTATTCACACACATCTCTTCTTTTGGAAAAAGAGTTATGGTACAGGGCGAGTTTGTACTGATGGTAAGACTCAGAGGACCACTGAAATTCTCTCCTTGGTGTTTAGTGTTTCATTGGCTGCCTGACTCTATATTCCTGATGCTTTGTCAATGTATCAAGCTGTGTTTGGAAAAGAACTTGTCCAAATTCTCCATTTTACCTCCACTTAATGTAACTGGTGATGGCGTGGAAATTCTCTTCAAGGTAAACATGAAGAAACTCTAAGGTGGTAATACTTGCCCTTCAGTTGAAATAATTACCTGGTCTTTACTGACTGCAGACTTTTGGGTGTTGATAGAACACATTCGGCAGGTTCTTTTTAAAAATAGGTAATGATCCTTTAGAGGATGAAACCCCACTTCATAACATGCAATTTTGTTAACCACTCTGTTTAGAAAACTGGGCTCCCTCTGGTTTCCCAGCGCTGGTAGCTCTGCTTGACGCATGAGGTTGGAGCTGCGTCCGTCATGCCACTTTAGATTACTGGATCTCACAGGATGCTACAAGGCAGACACACCCCAGGCTGACTCACTGAGTGGGAAGTTTAAAAAGATGGTTTTCCTCAGCCATCAATTAGATAAACCACATTTTCCAGGAGAAAAACAGCATCTTGAAAAGTTCTTTACAAACAAAGCTCTCTTGCTCATAATGCTTTCGGTCATGTTTTCTTGTGAAGGGAAGTATAACTTTAACCTTAATTGCACTTACAAATTAGCAAGTAAAATATAATGCCACCCTTTCCCCCGTCCTTCCTTCCTTCCTTTCTTTTTTTTTCCTTCAAAAGGAGACCCTTTCATGATTTTAGCTCTGGTAAAATTAGAGCTTTCTTCCTCTTTGCCTCTTCCCTCAAAGTTGTGGTTTTGACCAACCACGTGGTGAATAAGTTATAGATGCCTGAGCTCTGTTTCCTCTGCCCTAGTTACTCTTCTTTATACATTTTCTTTCTACTTTTTTTGCAACCTCCTTGAAAATATAGTGAGGAAAGGACATTTTCAGATTGTGTCTTTTTGAAAACGGCAATTTGGATTTAAGATATTTGTCAGGAAGAATTAAGCACCGAATAATAATTTAAATCTCTTTGCCTCATGCTTCTCCAGTGCTGGCTCTGTGTTTGGAAAGTAATGGATAAGTGTCTCTCACTGTACTGTAGGATTCCAAAGAACAAAGGGCATGTTTGTGGCTTCTATCTCTTGGTATACAAAGTACCTAATGCACATTAAGTTACATGTTAAAATAGACCTTCTTTATCACATAAATGAATAAATGAGAAAAATACATAATCAAACAATTTTCACAAAATATTGTACAAAATTTCTTGATCTTACTCATCCAAAACTTGAGACCAAGATGACAATATTATTGCTTGGGATTCCATACTGATATTTTGGGTCTGAAGATTCTCTGTATATCCTTTTAATACTGATATCTAGATGTGAGACCAGCAGTTGATCATCTCCATCCCTTTACTGTCCTACTTTTGGGTATGTGAATATAAGGATCCAGGATCATTAAGGCATCCCTCTGCTTTTTGGTCTCTTGTGCTAAGTCACTTCAGTTTGACTATTTGTGATCCTATGGACTGTAGCCCACCAGGCCCCTCTGTCCATGGGATTCTCCAGGCAAGAATACTGATCTCTTAGATTTGTCTTTATTGGAGTCAATTTACAGCAGCCAATGGTAATATGTGCTCAGTAAATTCAGATGAAAGCAGTGCCAACAGGTAAGAATAATGTGACCAGGTTTTCTTGTATGGATATGTGTGTGTGTCTGTATTATCCTATTTAAGTCTCATAATAATTGAGAAAGTTATTATCTTCACCTCACAAATGAGAAAATAGCAGCTGGTTCAGATAAGTAGTTTGCTACAAGTCAGAAAACTGAAGTTTTGCATTCTGGCTTCAAGATGTGTACTCATAAATACTAAATAATGCTGCTCCCACCAAATTATATTTCCTCTCTGGTATTAGATATTCTGCCACTCTTTTCCATTTGAATTACATTAGATATTTTTGAAAATTTATTTTACAACAGAATAGTAGTAAAATAGACACCATGGAGATAAAGTCTGTGCCCTTTGATAGTGGATGTTATGATTCCTGTGTTATGGCTTAAGGCATCACCACTGCTTCTTTAGGGGATGGGGCAGGTTAAAACCTGCCCCCCCCCCCACCACCCTTGGGACTAGGAGAATGGGGCAGGTGAAACAGGAAATACAGTTCTTAATATGGAATGAACAAAACCATCCAAAGCTTTCCATATCACCACTGTCTCCTTGGGTGTCCTGAGCTCCATCCTATATTTTGAAAGGCTTAGGAACACTCCAGGCCTATGGGTTGGATGCCAACATATGGTAACTCAGACAAGCCAACATTCTTCAGACATAGCAGAGCACTCTCCTGTTGAACAATCAGAGGGCATACAGGCACCTGCAATGGGTGCTCACTTGGAATAAAAGGGATGGCCTCTGAGCATCACTGGCTCAGGTCCCAAAAGGCTTTGGGGTGCTGCATGGTGCTAACATAAATAAGAAAAAATAAGAGCAGACTTTGCATATTGAGCCTGCTCCTCTCCTCCAAGCACAGAAGGTCTCTCCCACTCCTCCGTCCTACCTGTCTACATTCTTCTCTATCTCCCAACCTATATATTCTACCAACTGTTTCTGATCAAACATTATATGCTTTCAGGCAGCTTTAGGATCCTATTCTGGAAGTCAGTGCTGAGCACTGTTTTATATGAATGTTCCATAGGTTCCAAACATCCTAATGTTCTCACAGGTAACAGATGGAATAGGGGAAGTTCGTGAATAAGGAAAAGCAAGGGGGAAAAATCATATTAATATGTTTCAAAATATAATATTGCACCTAAGACTCCAGAGGATCTTACAGAAGGTCTTAATGTATTTAAAGGCTTTTGAGTATCATCATATTAGCATCATATTTTCAGAAGTTGTTTTTCAAAAACTGAAGTTGCCAAATGCTGAAATCAATCCAGTTTGGATACTAAATTTATGCCATCTTTTCTATTGTAAATTGATAATTATATACTCTACTGACCCTGTCCCAATATATATGAATGTCAACAAGCCTTTTTATAAGAGAGAGTCTTTCTAATAGAAAGTTCCTATCATTAATCAAGGGTAACTACAGATGTCGGACACGACTGAGCGACTTCACTTTCACTTTTCACTTTCATGCATTGGAGAAGGAAATGGCAACCCACTCCAGTGTTCTTGCCTGGAGAATCCCAGGGACAGAGGAGCCTAGTAGGAGGCCGTCTATGGGGTCGCACAGAGTCGGACACGACTGAAGCAACTTAGCAGCAGCAACTACAGATGAGTAGGTGAGAAGACCATTAGTGAGCTTGATGCAGCTTGGAGAGGAGTTTCCAGAGCTGCTTCAGTTCAGTTCAGTCACTCAGTTGTCTCCGACTCTTTGTGACTCCATGAATCACAGCACACCAGGCTTCCCTGTCCATCACCAACTCCTGGAGTTCACTCAAACTCATGTCCATCAAGTCAGTGATGCCATCCAACCATCTCATCTTCTGTCATCCCCTTCTCCCACCTTCAATCTTTCCCAGCATCAGGGTCTTTTCCAGTGAGTCAGTTCTTTACATCAGGTAGCCAAAGTATTGGAGTTTCAGCTTCAGCATCATCCCTTCCAATGAATATTCAGGACTGATTTCCTTTAGGATGGACTGGTTGGATCTCCTTGCAGTCAAGGGACTCTCAAGAGTCTTCTCCAACACCACAGTTCAAAAACATCAATTCTTCAGTGCTCAGCTTTCTTTACAGTCCAATTCTCACATCCATACATGACTACTGGAAAAACCATAGCTTTGACTAGACAGACCTTTGTTGGCAAAGTAATGTCTCTATTTTTTAATATGCTGTCTAGGTTGGTCATAGCTTTTTTTTCAAGAAACAAGCATCTTTTAATTTCATGGCTGTAGTCACCATCTGCAGTGATTTTGGAGCCCCCCAAAATAAAGTCTGTCACTGTTTCCATTGTTTCCCCATTTATTTGCCATGGTGATGGGACCAGATGCCATGATCTCAGTTTTCTGAATGTTGAGTTTTAAGCAAACTTTTTCACTCTTCTCTTTCACTTTCATCAAGATGCTGTTTAGTTCTTCTTTGCTTTCTGCCATAAGGGTGGTGTCATCTGAGGTTACTGATATCTCTCCCAGTAATCTTGATTCCAGCTTGTGCTTCATCCAGCCTGGCATTTCTCAAGATGTACTCTGCATAGAAGTTAAATTAACAGGGTGACAATATACAGGCTTGACATACTCCTTTTCCTATTTGGAACCAATCTGTTCCATGTCCAGTTCTAACCAGTCTGTTGTTCCATGTCCAATTCTAACTGTTGCTTCTTGACCTGCATACAGATTTCTCAGGAGGCAGGTCAGGTGGTCTGGTATTCCCATCTCTTGACGAATTTTCCACAGTTTGTTGTGATCCACACTGTCAAAGGCTTTGGGGTAGTCAATAAAGCAGAAGTAGATGTTTTTCTGGTATTCTCCTGCTTTTTTGATGATCCAACGGATGTTGGCAATTTGATCTCTGGTTACTCTGGCTTTTCTAAATCCAGTTTCAACATCTGGAAGTTCAGAGTTCATGTACTGTTGAAGCCTGGCTTGGATAGTTTTGAGCATTAAAATGATAGATTTATCTTAGAGGTTGCTTACTCTTTGTTGTAGCCATAGCTGTCAGAGACTAAAATTCCTTTACTGTCTTTGTTTACTTTAGTGACCCCTGTTGACTTTAAGTTTCCATAGAGATTCTTTCTTAAGTAGGGTCTGAGCTTTGCAGTTCTTTTAGCTATAATTCACTGTTGTTATGTTGGAGCCCTATCCCTGTGGTGGTAAGAAGTGGAGGAAGGGAAATGCTCTAGTGCTGTGATTAAGTCTTAGTCTTCAGGGAGCCTATGCCCTAAACTGACTTTCACAAATACTTCTTAGGTCCCTGTTCCAGTCCTGTCCATTGGTGTGACAGTAAGGCTAGAGGGGGCTGGAAGAAGATATTCCTCTTCTCCCCAGTCACTTAGACTCTGGTAAATGGTTTACCTTGAGGGCAGGCCTTTGTTAAGGAGGGCCAAGAGTTCTGAATGCATCTCAAAATGATTACTTTCCCTTCCCCCTGCCAGAAGCACTGGAGGCAAGGTGGGATGGGGTTTCCTCTGATATTCACCTTAAGAACCTGATTAGGTCCTTGAGGTAAAACTTATAAAATGTGAAGTTTATCCACACTGCTCCTCCAGCAATCTACCAATGACAGTTTTAAGTATTCCTGTCTATAACCTTCTGTTCCTGGGCTTCTGCTCCCATATTCTGTGATTCTCAGTTTCTACCTCTTTCTAGATTTTGTGGCACCAGTTTGTCATGTGACCTCAATTCTCAGATGGATCTAGAAAGAGTTGTTGATTTTTCAGTTTGTTCAGCATTTTTCTTGTTTTGAGAACTAGAGTGATGACTTGTTCCAATCTCTTTATATATCAGGCCAGAAACTGGAAGTCAGAAAGACAGATTTATTAATATATCTAGTTTAGAGAGAGAACAGTAGTCCTGATACAGACTACTTCAAGAAATGAACTTCAGCTGTAGTTAACTCACTTGAAAAATCATATCCAAATAATAGTGAAAGGAAAATAAAATCATTGGCAAATAAAGATTATTTAAAAATCTGAAAACTGGTCTGACTCAGAATTAGTACCACGCTGCCATTTAGGAAATTTATCCATGATTGCTAAGCTATCCTAACCACTACTTTCGAGATCTAGATTTGTAAAACATATAGACAATATCAACAATTGATTTTTTGTTACTTAGATATACATTGTGAAGTGATTTCTAATGAGATACCAAGAATTCTACCACATAAACAGAAATATTTAGCAATCTCCAGCCACTGTTGGTAGAAATTCAGTAAGTAAATTCTTTCTCATAGATAATAATGCTATATAATTTGGTAAAGTAAAAGTACTAGGATTCACCTGCCAGTGAATTAGCGCCTCAGAAAATACCATGAAATGCATATTAGATGATTCAAAGTCAATAAAAATTTTCCCACAAAGAAAACATCAGACCCAAAAAACTTTATAGAGTAGTTCTACCACATATTCAAAGAAAAAAATAATTTCAGGTTTTTACAAAACTCTTCCAAGAGGATAGAGACAGAGAATATGCCCAATCTCATTTTATAAGTCCAGCATTTTGATGTTTAAACCTGACCAGAACAGTCAAATAGATAAAAATTATGCAACAATCACACTATTGAACAAATATATAAAATATAAATGCGTGCATCCTAAGTCACTCCAGTCATGCCCGACTCTTTGTGACCCTATACACTGTAGCCCACCAGGCTTCTCTGTCCATGGGATTCTCCAGGCAAGAATAACGGAGTGGGTGGCAATGCCCTCCTCCAAACATAAGTAATTAAATAAAATATTAGCAGTTGGCATAAAGTAATATATAAGTTAATACATCATCAGTGAGATAAGTTTATCCCAGGACTGGAAAGTTGATAACAACAGAAAATCATTTAATATAACTTTTCATATTATTAAAGGAAGAAAGGCAGATGATTATCTTAATAGATGCAGAAAAAGCATTTTTTATTTTTTATTTTTTTTTTGTTGTTGTTGTTCCTAATTTTATTTTATTTTTAAACTTTACATAATTGTATTAGTTTTGCCAAATATAAAAATGAATCCGCCACAGGTATACATGTGTTCCCCATCCTGAACCCTCCTCCCTCCTCCCTCCCCATACCATCCCTCTGGGTCGTCCCAGTGCACTAGCCCCAAGCACCCAGTATCGTGCATCAAACCTGGACTGGCAACTCGTTTCTTACATGATATTTTACATGTTTCAATGCCATTCTCCCAAATCTTCCCACCCTCTCCCTCTCCCACAGAGTCCATAAGACTGTTCTATATATCAGTGTCTCTTTTGCTGTCTCGTACACAGGGTTATTGTTACCATCTTTCTAAATTCCATATATATGCGTTAGTATACTGTATTGGTGTTTTTCTTTCTGGCTTACTTCACTCTGTATAATAGGCTCCAGTTTCATCCACCTCATTAGAACTGATTCAAATGTATTCTTTTTAATGGCTGAGTAATACTCCATTGTGTATATGTACCACAGCTTTCTTATCCATTCATCTAGTGATGGACATCTAGGTTGCTTCCATTTTTTAAATTCAATATTCATATATGATTTAAAAGAAATCTTAGCAAATTAGGTAAGCATGAAACTTCACTAATTTTATAAAAGGCAAACATAAACAGTCAAACAAAAATATATATTAAACATAAACCTAATGAGGTAATGTTGAAGGCATTTCCATTAAGGTCAGGAAAGAGATCAAGATGGCTGTTACCATCACTTCTAGTCAACCACTGACTATGGGATCTAGCTGATGCAACCTAGTAGGAAGAAAAGAAACAAAGGAAATAAGAAAGCAAAAGAAGAACCAAAAGACTCATTTTTTACAGATGATATAATTTTCATCTTAATGTAAAAAAAAATCTAAAAGAAATTTTAGAAAAATTAAGACATTTAATAAGAAAGTTTGGCAAGTCTTGATATAAAAATCAGTTGTATTTATACATCAGGGATAGCCATTACAAAGCAGTTTTAAATAAGGACATTTTCAATGGCAACTAAAAATATAAAAATACTTAGGAATAATTATATCAAAAGTCAGGCAAACCCTTAATGGAGCAAATTAAGAAATTTTGATAAAAATCATCAAAGATGATTAAACAAGAGAAATAACCTGTTCTTGCAAAGACTCAATTTTGCCCCTATTAAGCCATAGATTAAGTGATTTACAATAAAAATTCTCAAATGGTTGTAGAGAGCACTGCAGTGCTTCAGGGCCTGGTAACATGTATCAGTAGGAGGTGGTAGAGAACACAGGGAACTAGATTCTGAAGGTCCTGGATCAACTGGGTCATATCATAAAATTGGATAAGAGAGAGTTTTTTGATTTGGAAGCACATTTCTACACTATATGATTTAATCCCTTAGCAAGGATGCCAGGAGACAATGTTATCACACTGCTAGGACAGCTCTTTACTGTTGTTTAGTCACTAAGCTGTGTGCAACTCTTTGTGACCCCATGTATTGTAACCTGCCAGGCTTCTCTGTCCATGGGATTTCTCAGGCAAGAATACTGGAGTGAGCTGCCATTTCCTTCTCCAAGGAATCTTCTCAACCCTTGCATTTCCTGCAAGAGATCAACCCTGCATTTTCTGCATTGGCAGGCAGATTCTCTACCACTGAGCCACCAGGGAAGTCCCAAGGATAGCTCTTAGATGCCTGGGAAAACCAATAGCACTCACTAAGTGAAGTATAAGTGCTAGAACTGCAACAGCCAGGAGAGGATCAACAGTTCACAGAAGTGGACATTCCAAAGTGATATAGTACATGAAGCAAAAAGCTGTCATCTGACTATATTCTACAGGAAGGCCTGAAAGAGCTTCCATTTATTAGAACAATAAATAATGTTCTGGTGAGACAGGCACCAACATCACTGAGAAGCCCTTTAACTTGGGACTGTCATTACAGAACTGGGCTCACAGACAGCAATTGGGGGTCATCCCAACATACTAGAGGCTAAGATGTGTGGCTTAACCATTAGAATAGAAGTGGGCACAGTTATCACAAACAATAACAAATTAGAATGGCAGCCAGGAGCAACCATGGAGATATTTAACAGAATGCAATCTTCCAAGTGGCCCAAGAGATGGACACTTTAATGATCCAGACCCACTGGGTTTAAGCAGAAACTGGGTGATTAGGAGGTAGGATCTTAGAACATCCAACATCAGAGCACTCTAGTAATTTTCCTAGTCTTTCCTCAATGGATGTAAAAGCTATTATCAGAAGGGAAAGGGAAAATCCAAATATATTGAGAACTGTTGGCCATAGGGGCTAAAGTAGCAAATGGTATGCCTTCCTTAGGATGAGGGCATGTAGAAGTAAAGTAATAAATAAAAGGAATTTTGACCCAGGTCTAGCTCACAGAGTGTCCACTGAGTCTGTGAATCCAGTAAGTGGCCATTTCTCTCAACCCTGAATTTAAAATGTAAACAGTATACTTGGTAGATGGCATAACCTTCACATTCATCTCTTGATCTGTAAAATAACATCTATCCCAATGGGGAAAGCCAGGTTAAAGACTCTGAAACTTCTCTCCTTCATGCAGCTAAAATAGTAAGTTACAAAGAATATTGCACCTTGGAGTGAGGAGGGTGGATTGCCAAAGATGAGTGCTACCATTAAGGTCTTAAAGTGTGCAGGAGTGGTAGTCTCTAGCATATACCCATTTACTTCACTTGTGTGGCTCCTTCAGAAATTAGATAGATCCTGGTGGATAACAGTCTACTGCAAATTAAACCCAAGAATACTGTTGCTATGCCAGTTGAGGTATCTTTCTAGAGCAAATTATCACAGCTTTAGGTACATGGTATTTTGAATTCACATGATAACACCCATCAGTAAGAATTCACCATACAAGAAATGTTAAACAGTCAATAGAGAATATAGTATAAACAGCTGACCTTAGCCAGCCCCTGCCATGGTCTCCTCAGTATTAACACAATGGGCTTAAATATGAAGTAGCTGTGGATGCAACCTGACAAGTGTTCCAACTCACCAAAGCTAATCTAGCTACTGCTGCTACTAGATATTCAGTCTTCTGGAAACCAATTCTAGACAACCCAGTTTAACATAACTCTCAAGAAGAGCAAGCAGCCACTTGGTGGCAGGTTGATTACACAGGACCTCTTAATGACTGAATTGTGTCCTCCCCCCCCCCCCCCCCCCCCCGCCCCCGCCAAAAGATATGCTGAAGTCCTGGTACCTTTGAATGCGAACTTGTTTGGAAATAGGTCTTTGAAGATGTATTTAAGATATAAGTTAAGATAAGGTGGCATACAGTGGGTTGGCCCTTAATCTGACGTGTATCCTTAGAAGAGGAGAAGAGACACAGAGACAGACACATAGAGAAGAATGGTATGTGAAGACACAGAACTGGAGGTATGACAATCATGTGACCACAGAGACAGAGATGGGAACTGTGTAGCTATAAACTATAGAACAGGAAGCACTGCTGACAACCACAAGAAGCCAGGAGAAAGAGCATGGTCCTGCCATCACCTTGATTCTAGATTTCTAGCCTGTGAAATTGTGAGAAAATAATTTTCTGTTTTAAGCCATTCAATTTGAGGCCATTTGTTACTGCAGCCCTAAAAACTAATACAAGACGTTTCACCCTTGGCAAGGGATTTATTTCATCTAAAACTGATACGTATTATGGGTATGGTTCGCATTTCCTGCCTGCAGGACCTTGGTCAGCACAACTGAAAGCTTACAGGGATTCACCAACACAGAACACAGCGTGCTACTTAACACTGCCTTGGACCAAGGGTCCCAAAACAGAGGTCTTCAGGGACTGGGAAATAGCCATAGTTTTACATTCCTTAATGGTGAAAAATTGAAAGCATTTTCCCCTAAAGTCAGAAACAAGACAAGGGTGCCCACTTTCACCACTACTATTCAACATAGTTTTGGAAGTTTTGGCCACAGCAATAAGAGCAGAAAAAGAAATAAAAGGAATCCAAATTGGAAAGGAAGAAGTAAAACTCTCACTGTTTGCAGATGACAGGATCCTCTACATAGAAAACCCTAAAGACTCCACCAGAAAATTACTACAGCTAATCAATGAATATAGTAAAGTTGCAGGATATAAAACTCCAGCTATTTTCTTAGTGAAAACACTTACTCTCTGGGAACCAGGAGCTCTATACCTATAGGTTGCAGAGATATATCCTGGAAGATGGCATCCCATCTTTTCAGGGCATCATCTTCAAGTTGATGCCTCATCAGTACCTTTGAAAGGCCATTCAATTGCTGTATTAGGCCAGCATTGTCTGGATAGTATGTTTTGTGATAGATCCATGGGATCCATTGGACATGTGTCTACATGTTGTACCATCTTTGGCACATAGGTGATCCTCTGTGTTATTTCTTGCCACTCCCTTGCTCAATGGTGACAGTAAATAGACAAGTGCAGGAGCCATGTCCTGAGAAGGGCAGAGAGTCTCAAACATTTAGGGATAAGGGTCTGGTCATGCTTTGTGTAAGTCACCTGGACCAGTAGAGGTGCTGGTGAAGGGTGAGGAGAGTCTACAAAGGGTGTTGGAGCAGTGGAATTACAAGTTGTACCTTTGAGTAAATTGAATAATTAGTTAATTGCATAAATAGGTATGATGGGCAGTTAATTCAGTTAGCCTTCCTCTTATAATTTTACCCCCAAAAGAGAATAAACTGAATCCTGAAGGATCTCAACTGTGGTGGATGCTATAGTATACCACCTGAATCTACCATGGCACTCCTTCCTCAAGCTGCCTGGACTGTTGACTGCTGACAAGTTATAGTCAACTCTCTCTGTAGCAAAGAGAGCTGAAAGGAGTTGCCTTACTCCAACATTCTGTTCCCCTTGGAGAAGCAGTCTACATGGAACATTTGACTGATGTGGGGGTTAAATGGTCTGGCTCCTTTAACTCAATTTAGGACATCTCTGAAGAGTCCATGTAGCTTCATAGCTCCTCATGATATCTATTGAGGCCTCTAATAAAATTGCATCATAGCTAAATGTCTCCTTCTGTTCCATCTTGCTTGTCTCACTCCTTTCTCAGGTGCTGACTGCATAAACTGCATAAAGGGCATAAACTGCTGCATATGAATCCCCATCTGAGTCTGTATCTCAGGGAACTTAAGCCAAGACAAAGTTTTACTATGGCATTTGAGAACCTGATCTTAAAATTTATATGAAAGAGAAAAATTCAACAATAGTCAAGAAAATTGCTGAAGAAGAAGAACAAAGGTGGGAAATGGGTGTCGTTGGTGGTGTTCTCTGCACTATCAGATGTCAAGACTTATTATAAAGATGTAGGAAATGAGACAGTATAATTTTGCTATGCTGCTGCTGCTGCTGAGTCATTTCAGTCGTGTCCGACTCTGTGTGACCCCATAGACGGCAGCCCACCTTGGGATTCTCCAGGTAAGAACACTGGAGTGGGTTGCCATTTCCTTCCCCAATGCATGAAAGTGAAAAGTGAAAATGAAGTTGTTCAGTCATGTCCAACCCTCAGCGACCCCACGGACCGCAACCTTCCAGGCAAGAGTACTGGAGTGGGGTGCCGTTGCCTTCTCCATAATTTTGCTATAGAAGCAGATAAATAATAATGAAGAATAGAAAACTAGACATAGACTGAAACATACAGGAAAACTTGAATCATGACAATGAGTCTAACAGATCATTGAAAGAAAGATGAAATGTTTAGTAACTGTGTTGCTAGAATTTGCTATTTGATAATATAGGTATAAAGAAAATCCAACTGGATTAGTGACATATATAGAAGACAAAACTGTAAAACCTTTAGTTGTCAAAATAGGAGAATATCTTTCTGACATCAAGATAGAGAAGGATTTTCTAAATAAGACACAAAAAAGCATAAACTGCAAAATAAAAGATTAATACATTTGATCGTATTAAGAACTTATTGTCCTCAAAAGTCACCATAAACAAAATAAAAAAGTAATTCACAGACTAGAAAAATATATTTTAAATTCACACAGCTACAATAGAGTAGTATCCAGAATATGTAGAAACCCTATAGATCAGTAAGAAAAACGAAAACTTCTTTTTTTGAAACAAAATACATGAGCAAGTATCTTTTATAACATTAATAGAAATCTTTTAAAAAAATCTTAAAATAAAAGTTGTCTAAAAATGTGTACCACCTAGATATACACATTTAGCCAGGAGATGTAGAGGACTCATGCCTTTTGCTCATCTATGTACATTTCTTTCATCTTTCTGGTGACTTCAATCCTCATGAAAATCTTATCTTAAATATATTCTTAACATATTCAATATTATAACTAGCAAGCAAAAATTGGTTTCATCTCAACAAGATCTTCAAGCACAGTTCTTGAAAGATATTAAAATTCATTATGCTTAAGAAGCACTATATATATAAACACACATACATATACACATATGTATATACATGTAATAGCTGTGAGCATACATTTTATATGTTTAAACATTGTAAATGGTAGAATTTATTTTTAAAATTAGCCGATGGGGAATTTCTCAACCAGAAGGAATTATGGTAGAAACTGCCTAGGAAATATCAACTAGAAATGGAGGATTTAACCATATCCCTCTCACTTTGCATTAGTCTGGAAATATTAAATATGTTACCATATCCTGCCTTTCCCCTCACACTGAATCCTTGGTGTTATCACCAACATTTAGCATCTTTTTCAGCAGAACATTAATTTTCTATTCCAATTCTCCTCCACATAGTGGTCCAGACAGCCACTATTAATTCTTCAGAGTTGGCAAAATAAATGACACTTATTTGCCATCTCTACTCTAGACCAAGAAACATAATAAAATAAACATTTTTAATTTTAGCCTTCAGGAACATTTGTTCATACAAATAATATATACAATATATTATCCCTCATTGATGAGCACCCTTCTTTGAAATCTTAAGCACCAAACCCAGAATCATAAGGACTTTGAACACTGGTACACATGCCATCTTTTAATGCTAGAAAAGTTTGTTTTCATAAAAGCCAATCTTATTTTTAGTCCTAGTCACTTTAGTCACTGTAACCAAAATTATGTAAACTTTCTAAATAGACTAAATATTCTAAAAATACAGTAGAACACCAGCCTCCACACCAACCAAGTCACAATATGGGTGTCTGGCCTAAACCCACAAAATGAGAATGATGGGAAGGTCATTTATCAAACTGCAGGGACCATAACACACTCCCACCCCTGTGTTGAAAAAAGGCAATCAAATAGCTGTTACTCAAAGTGATTCCAGGATCTTTGGGAAAGCATCCCTGCATACCTGAAAATGCTGATCATATTAGGCTTATGATTTAAATCCCATGATTATATCCATGTGCGTTTTGAACACTTTTCCATACTTTGAAAAATAGTAACTATTTCCAACTTTGTTACTATGTTTTCAGAACCTCCCTTGAAGAAATAAGAATGTGACATGGGCTGTGGAAAAATAATTTGTCTCAATCTATTTGTTACCACTTATACTGCAGCCTTGGGTACTTAGATTGCTAAATGAACAGCTGCTTTGACCATTAGGAAGACTTGGAATGATAACATCGAACATTATGACTTTCTCATCTCCTCTTGCATCTTTGGCTAATGGAGGTCCCATCACTGATGCCTTTAAATCACTGAAGCACATTTGGTAAAACAGAGAAATGTGTTTTCCCTTTTGTTGTCACTTGCTATTTGGAAAAGCAACAATGCCAAGCTGCTGCCTTACACCTGCTACATAACTTCATTTACTTTAAAACATTTCAGTTAGGACAATTTCTGGTTTCCATGCTCTAGAAGCAAATTTTTAAAGTATTTTAAATTGCAAGGTCTAAATCCCCACCATTGTATTTGTTGATTAGAAATGTTTTCAGTGGTGAAATTAGCGGTGATCAAGCTATGTGAGATTAGTGGGGGTGCGCCACCCTTTCAAATACAGACTGTAAAAATTTGGTGAGTCCAACTTTCTAACACTTTCGCAGCAAGTAAAGCCTTAGCACTAAAACTTCATACCCTGCTATAGCCCAACCCCTCCACAGCAATGACTTACTGGAGGGTTTTGTCATCTTTACTGACCAAAAAACAAATAATCTTGGTGTTGCCAAAAATTTTTTTCTTGCATTTCCCTTGCAATAAACCTTTAAAGAAAAGTGCTCTTACAGTGTAGTGAGGGCAGGGAGTAAAATTATTGCAACATAGTTTAAAGTGACAAAAAATAAAGTGTAAGCAAGATTAATGCTGATCAAATGGAAAATGGTCCATTTGTGGAATATTATGCAATATTAGAAACTATTAGTAAAGAATAATTAAGCTACGTAAAAGTGACTTGGGACATGAGGGTATTCTAAAAAGTGTTATATGAGGAAAATGGTCTATGAGGAAGAGTATTTAATATTCCATTTTTATAAAGCAGTGTGTAGTGTGTGTGTGTCTGTGTGTGTACATGAAATTACAAACAATACATAACATGGGGCACTAAATGATAGAGATGAGTGGAATGGGAAAGTGAGGTAAGCAGAAAATAAAAGCTGGGAAAAGACTGTAATATGAAATTTCATTTTGTATGAAATTATGGATAAGGTGATGGCACCCCACTCCAGTACTCTTGCCTGGAATATCCCATGGACGGAGAAGCCTGGTAGGCTGCAGTCCATGGGGTCGCCAAGAGTCGGACACGACTGAGCAACTTCACTTTCACTTTTCACTTTCATGCACTGGAGAGGGAAATGGCAACCCACTCCAGTGTTCTTGCCTGGAGAATCCCAGGGACGGGGGAGCCTGGTGGGCTGCCGTCTATGGGGTCGCACAGAGTCGGACACGACTGAAGCGACTTAGCAGCAGCAGCAGCAGCAGCATCAGCATATGTGCATATGTATGTTTACAGAAAGTGGAAGAATAAGGTGATTTTCTACCAATGACTTATTGTTCATGGTACACTAAGTAGAAAAAGTGTCTTGTAATGAGTATCTTATGATTCTATTTCAGGATAAAGGGAATAAACCACACTTCTATGTGGATATATCTATGGTCATGTATGCTCGTATGAGCAAAAAATGATACACAATAATACCTTTAGGGTCTGATCTTGGGTTGGGGTGGATTAATAGGATGTGAGGTGCTGGAGTGTGTGATTATTAGATCTGCCAATTTTTGAATTGCATTGTGTTGACTTACATATTACAACACAAATGCACTACTTCTGAAATTTGAAAAGGGGCAAATCTGAGACTGTGGATATCTGAACGGTTTTCTAAACAAGCTTATTTATTTAAAGAATTTATTTTAAACCAATAACCTCACTAAATTCACCAATGTACTGAGTCCTAAGCGGAAATCCTTAACTTAGTTCCCTATTTTGGCCAAAGTGCTTAAAATTAATTCATTTGTAGTACTAAAATTCTTAAGCAACTACCTGACTAAAGCCATTAAAGTTAAATCATGTTCATTTCCATTTGATCATGTTTATTGTCATTTTGGGTTTCCCTGGTGGCTCAGCAGTGAAGAATCCACCTGCAATGCAGGAGACAGGGGTTCACTTCTTGGGTCAGGAAAATCCTCTGGATAAGGAAATTACAACCCACTCCAGTCTTTTTGCCTGAGAAATCCCATGGATAGAGGAGCCTGGCAGGCTACAAACCATGGGGTTGCAAGAGTTGGACACTCACTAAACAACAACAATCGAAGAAGGCAATGGCACCCCACTCCAGTACTCTTGCCTGGAAAATCCCATGGATGGAGGAGCCTGGTAGGCTGCAGTCCATGGGGTTGCTGAGGGTCGGACACGACTGAGCGACTTCACTTTCACTTTTCACTTTCATGCATTGGAGAAGGAAATGGCAACCCACTCCAGTGTTCTTGCCTGGAGAATCCCAGGGACGGGGGAGCCTGGTGGGCTGCCATCTATGGGGTCACACAGAGTCGGAAACGACTGAAGTGACTTAGCAGCAGCAAACAACAACAAATTGTCGTTTTTGCATAGGAGTAATGCTTCTGATTTTTGAGTGCTGACTAATGAGAATTACTAAAAATGAGCATTTATGGAACTGCTTCTATATGCCATACATTACACTTTTTTTTGAGCTATAATTTATATTCAGTAAAATTTCCCCTTTCAAGTGTACTGTAACCATAAAAGTCCTCCAAGGAACAGATGCCGAGATGGGAATAAACATGTATTATACTGGCAAGTGTTGGCTTGTTTGTTTGATTGACTTTAGCTATTGTAATAGGAATTTAGTTGTTTGCCACTGATATCTTTTACACAATCCTATACTGCAGGTATAATTTGTAGAACAAATTTACTTTAAATAGCTTGCCCATGGCAACTCAGAGCTGGTCTGATCTTTAAAACGGTGCTTGTAGCCACATGTGACCTATTGTTGCCAAGATCCTGAGTCTTCCTTAAGTGACAGTGGGTTGTGCATGTGGTTACTCAGAAGCAGTGGAGCATGGAGTATATTTCCTGGCTAGTTCCTCAGTTCAAGGATGTGATCAATATCACAAAAACTTTCAAAACCTTTTACTGACTTATCTTTGCATAGTAGGACTATGCAAAGAAAATATGGAAGAGTAGAAAATAGAGAAAAAAGTCACCCACACTCTATTTAGTAAGCACATAAATTTAAGTTGCAGTTATGGCAGTTGAGGGGAAAATTATTGAAAGATAACATCAATAATAAGCTGGGTGAGGCTACTGTAAAATGAGTTGTTTATTTATGTAAATTTTCTCTGTGTTTCATGTGTAGTGATGACATTACTAAAAATCAATTTTTGGTTTTTAGGACCACAGCATAAAATTCAGAAGAAATAAGAACATGTAGACAAATATTCAATCTTCTACCTTTATGATTCAGATTTTTGTAAAATTAGTGGAATGATTTGACTGAAAACTAGCATTATTAATCATAATATGACTTCTAAGGAATTCACCTGATGGAAGGTGGTAGGGAAGAGAAGTTAAACAAAATCTTTGTGATGTTGTCTTTAATGTTGTTTTGGTCTTTTATTTTCAGCAGGGATTAGAGTGGCATTAAGGAAGTAAGAAATGTAGAGAAATTAAATTGTGTGATTTATGGGTAAATAACTTAGTAATACGACCCCAGTGAGACCAAGGGGTTGGGATTTGAGGGTGGGTTTGAGAGAATATGATTTGAAAGCTATCATTTTTTTTCCTGTATTTTTTGCTTTTTAAATCTAGGGTTACATTTATTCCTGCAGAAGGTTATCAGTAAAATACAAAAACACAGAAACAAGAACACAGAAACTAGTCTTTATTCCAGACCCCTTGTGTATATGTATGTGTAAACTAGCAAGCTATAAGCTCTAGAGAGCTTAGAAAAGGCATCCTAGCCTCTATCTAACCAGAACATCAATGTTTATCTACCTATCCCATAATTAAAATCACATGTCTGACCATAAGCTCTGAGTGAGGGTTTGCTTACCTTAATGACTGCTTGTAAACTACTTGGCCACTTAAGTGTCATTGGCTCTGTGAATTGAATCAGAAGGGAGAAAAGTGTCAATGTCAGAATCTACTTTAGGCCTTTAAGCTGATTCTACAACTTATAAAGCCATTCATATAAACAAATTCCAACCTCAAATATTTTTTTCCTCACCTCAGTCCATCAAATTGCAAGTTAAGTACTAATTCTGGTTGGTTGAATAACTCAACAGACCAAAAATATGTACTCATTACCTTAAAGTGCAAGTGATTTGCAAAATTTCACCTAGATGTTTTTATTCATGTCATGAAAAATTATGTATATTACCATTATTCAATATTTAGTCATCAGCCACTTTCTAAACAGTTTGAAATGTCAAGTCAAACCTAAACTTTATAAATTTTAAAGTGTTTAATTACACTAAGAAAAGAAAAATAGGATGAAATTATTCAGAGCTTAATTCTTAGACTGTTGAAAGGAAAATGTAAATTTTAACAATTTCCAATAGGTTCAAAATCAGAAGTTAATTTTATTTTTCAAGTGAACCAAATTCTTTTGTTTAAATGCCAATCTATTCATAGAATTACAAACTTACTGTATTCTAGAAAAGACTTAGATAATTGATACAAATATTTAAAAACAAATCATTGATATTAATAACATACAAAACGTATGCATTCTAGATAAGTGATTCCATTCAATTTTACACTTAATTGAAACATGTTAGATTTCCAAACATAAGTTTAATTTTTTCTTCCTGAGTTTGGTCAACTTTGCCTTAACAACTAGTGCATGCCTGCCTGGTTCTACCTTTTTACTCTACTGGAATATATAAATATCATATTAATGACATTTTAGTATTTGTTTTAATCCTATAACATACTTTATCTTACAATATCTTTTGTCTTTACTTTTCAAGTAAGGGAACTATTTGTAGACCTTAATTCTTGACTAAGTAGATGGAAGCATTTCTTCAGAGGCATCTGAGGTATGGTAATATGACTATGACCAACTTGATAAACGTACACCAAAAGACCGCAAGACATTTACCCATGTAAATTTAAGAAAACAGAATGCAAAGATAGGAGGAAGAGAAATGTAGAGAGTAAAGTGAAACTAGCTTACATAGAAATAATAAGTGACTTTACTGAAGTGGTTTGTGTCTTGACCTACTTTAAAGAGGAAGCTATTTAGAATGATCATATATTATGCCAACTTTCTTATAAAAGTTAGTGAACCCAGTGGAGGAATTTTTAGGAAAAGATTTAGCTTTTTTCCTTCCCCTGTATTACATGATCTAGACTTGTAAATGGAATGACTAGATTTCAGTGATTGGCATCTGCACTGTAAATTCATCAGTTCATTATTAATTATATTTTGTCAAGATTTTTTTTTAAAAAGCGTAAAAAAAAAAAGCATAGAATGATCCCCTAAGTAAACCATTCATTTTGATAGTCACTGAGATTTTAAAATTAAATTGGAATGGAAGCTTCAGTTTTATAAATAAAATAATTCAAGAACAATAGTTTTAATATAACATATACTCTTTTAGAATAAGCATCTGATGAAGTGTTCTGACTTTCCAAGAAAAATTGAATATTCAAACTAAATTTTGTATACAATTTCTCTGCAAGCTTGTACTTTGACATGAAAGTTTAAAATTTTTAAAGTAAAAGTTGGGATCAAGTTAAAGAAATTATGCATGCAATAAGGATCTCTGAGTGATTATGTTTATCATTGCAAGACTGAGCACAATTTGGCCCAGATTCTTAGGAGCCAGGAGAAAATAGAAACCCTAGCTATGATGATTCTTATATAAAAAAAAAAATGAAACATAGCTCTTAGGGAAAATGAAGTTATGCCTAGGAATAAAGCATAAATAGTTCCCTCTGGGACTATTTTGTAAACTTTACTTTGGAAACTGCATAATCTTAAATTCAATAGTAAATTTCATATAATTTCTTATTTTGGCCATTTAATAAAATAAGAGAGCATAATATTAGTAGGAACCTGGAAGCCTATTGATTGTCTGAATCATAGAGAACAGGCATTCAACTCACCCAGTTGTTAATCACTTTTATTCTTGGACTATGTGCCCTAAAATTATACTTCTTCCTCAAAGTTGGGCTTTTATAGGTATAATTCAGATATCAGCCCTCTGAAAATCTCTGCTACATCTAGTGTTATGGAAGGTAGGTAAAGAAGAAATAAAATATGTATTTAAAAAAAAATCCCCAAAGAAGAAAACCAAAACAATAAAATTAGATATAAAAATTGACAAACTTTCCTAAAATTTAGGATATACATATATAAATATGCTCTGAATGTACACATTGAAAGGGCACATTATGTGCCTGGGAAAATAGACTGAGAACACTGAGAAAATCTAACAAAATTATAGGTCATTCAAGAAAGTGAGTACATTCTTTTGACATCTGGATTAAAAGTCTAAATCATGTAAAAATGAAAGAAAAGCAAATTGTTAAGAATCCAATAGCAAAATTTTATGCCTTCTGGGGTAAACCAAAAATGAAAATCTCAGCCAAGTATTTTATATTCAGATAAATTGTTTTCCAAGTGTAAAGTCAAACTCTTTTCAATATCCCATGAGTTAGTCCTGAGGTATCTACTAGAAAATTAACCTTCAGACAACTAAAAGGACTGGTAATATATAAGGACTGGTGGTGAGCATTAGCATATAGTTAATTGTAGCACTATGAATAAACAATGATTAAAAAGAAAGTACATAATGCTTGCTCTTGAACAGGTCTCAGTAATTAATGATCTTAAAGGTAGTGGTGGTTTAGTTGCTAAGTTGTGTCCGACTCTTGTGATCCCATGAACTGTAGCCTTCCAGGCTCCTCTGTCCATGGGATTCTCCGGGCAAGAATACTGGAGTGGGTTGCCATTTCCTTCTCCAGGGGACCTTTCTGACCCATGAATTGAATCCAGGTCTCCTGCGTTTCAGGAAGATTCTCTACCAACTGAGCTACAAGGGAAGTTCTACTACATAATGTACCAATTCTAAAGGTGACATCTTCCCCAGGGGTATAGAGTAAATGGCAAGAAGGAACAGGGATAGAACACAGACTGCTTTAAACATATTTTGTTTTATAGAACTGACTTTGAAACCATGCAAGCATTTTATGGGCTTCCCTGGTGGCTCAGATGGTAAAGAATCCACCTGCAATGAGGGAGACCTGGGTTCGATCCCTGGGTTGGGAAGATCCCCTGGAGGAGGGCATGGTAATCCACTCCAGTATTTTTGCTTGGAGAACCCTCATGGACAGAGGAGTGTGGTGGGCTACAGTCCATGGGGTCAAAAAGAGTCAGACAAAAAAAGTTGTATCTCTAAACATTGAAGTTAAAATGAGATAAATGAATCTAAATGGGTAACTAGTTGCTGGCATAATAACACAGAAACTAATCAAAATAACTTAAAAAAAGTTTTGGGCTGTACATCCCTAACAGTATATGCCCTAAATGACAAAAATTGCTGGAAAAATTTAAACAGTTTTTTTAGGTGAGTCAGAGGTAAAGAATTTGCCTGCCAATGTGGGAGATGTAGGAGACACAGGAGATGCTGGTTCAATCCCTGGGAGGGGAAGATCCTCTGGAGGAGGAAATGGCAACCTACTCCAGCATTCTTGCCTGGAAAATTCCATGGACAGAGGAGCTGGCAGGCTGCAGTCCTTTGGGTCGCAAAGAGTTGGACACAACTGAGCTTGCACGTAAATATGTTTTTTCAGTCATTTTATAGGTAGTAGTGATTGTATTGCAATTCAAAAATGGTATGTATATAAAGTATAATTCTATGATCTTATAATTCTGTAATTCAGTGTCCTTCACAAGCAAGATTCTTGGCAAGGGAGAAAGGAAAAACAGATGTCAGAAAGAAGAGATTAAGTAAAGACCTTTTAGTCCTGAATTTGAAGTATCAATATAAATCAATGATATTTTTTACTTGAAAAAAACTATTTTCTAAATTTTTCAACTGAAAATTCCCATAAATACTGATGCACCCATTAACAACGAGTACCTCCAGAACCTAGAATTTAGTGCTGAAATCTACTTTCTTTCTTTCTGAAAGGAGCCAGAGCTCCTTGGAGAAATAGCTAATTCCAGGACCGGGACAGGAAATGTACAGATCATGTTGTATGCTCTTGTCACATCAAATAATAAGGAAGCTATCAAATATTACTAGGTTTATGTCAAAGATTTGGGAACCAACTTGCAGAGATTGTCAAAGATGAGACAATACAAAGACCAATGAGAGGAAAAAATACTTCAAAAGATTGAAATATATCAAATAAGTTTAAATCCAGGAGTTCATAATGATAATTAAAAATTTATCAGCAATTGAAAGACACTAGTGAACCAACTCATTATCTTGAAAACTTATAAACAAAGAACTACTGGATAATGAAATAGAATAGTAAGATTTTCTTTATTTTGGTATTTTAGCAAATAAAAAATAACTGATAGAATATCACTGTCTTGTAACCCAAAATGAAAGCAGGGGTCCTCAGGCTTTTTGGCACCAGGGACCAATTTCGCGTAGACAATTTTCCACATACCAGGGATGGGGTGGGAAGGTTTGGGGATGATTCATGTGCATTACATATATTGTGCACTTTATTTCTAATCTAATGCTGCTGCTGATCTGACAGGAGGTACCTGTGGATGGCTGGGAGGTTGGGGTCTCCTGAATTAATGGATCTAGGCATACAGTTACTGCTAACATCAGAAAGAGCAAGATAACCAGATAGGTGTCTCCTGATGGAGGAAAAAAGTGCCTCCTAAAAAAAAAAGTATTTTCAGAAAATCAAGTCTGAATCTGGTCAGTCCTCCAGGTTCAAAGACTAATTTATAAAAAATTCAGAAGGAAGAGGAACACATTAAACTATACTTTGGGGATGTAATCAGCAAAATCCTATAGGACATACAATCAAGTTTCTTCAGCAAACACATTACAAAGAGAAAAAAAAAGACAGAGTCAGAAACCAATAGATGAAAAGCAACTTCAAATGAATATATTAACCAATCACATGTGAGCCTTGTTTGGATCCTGATTCAAACTAGAAAAATTTGTAACATTAAAGCAATAATTGGAAATTTGAACACTGAATATTTGATAATATTCAGGAATTATTAATTTAAAAAATATCATGATATTGTGTTATATATAAAAGTCCTTTTCTTTTAGAGTTACATACTGAAATATTTGTTCATAAAATAAAATGTTGTCTGGAATTTGTCACAAAATAATTTGGCAAGATGAATATAGGGTAAGGGTATTTTGTTAAAGCTGGATAATGGCACATGGGGAGTTTACTACATTGTTCCCTATATTTTTGGGGGAAAATGTTCAAAAATAAAACATTTAAAACAAAAACCTGCATGGCATTGTCACGCCCTGAAGACACTTGAAATATTTGCAATTTTCTCCGTTAAGGAGTTATTTCTTTTCCGCTGTGTCTGAAGAAAGCAGCCAGTGCTGCATGCAAGATCAGCGAGGGTTAAAGAGAATAAGCAGCTGATACATCTGGGGAGCATTAGCTATGTTAAGGACAAGCCAGCATGAAAAGGTAACCGGAAGAAGCAGCTGAATATTCTCTGGTCAAGCCTTGAGGTCATCTGAATAGAGGGACTGTGGTTTACAGACTAGCATAGGACATTTATCATTTCAGCACTTTGTTTCAAACCCCAGCACAAGAGTTCCTTTGGTTTGGAATTGGATCAAAACCGAGTAAAAGACTTTTTTATTCTCCATAAGCAATTTTAAATGTTTTGTATACCTTTCAGGAAAGAAAAGACAGGATTTATAATATAGTAACAAAAATTGAATGTCTCTTAGAGTTTTTTCTATATTACAAAATTTTTCATTAGCCATAAATGTGAATATGATAAACACTTCTTTTGACTGTCCTATCAGTTTACGATCTACAGTATGTATTATATGTGGCACTGTGAAAAGCATGGTAGTTACAGGGTTATTGCAATTTCATGGAATGTAAGACTGAAATAAAACAAAATTATCTAAAATATTGACTCTGCCATTTCTCATCTTGTTGGGTTGGAAAGTTTATTTTGGTTCCCTCATCTGTAAAACAGGATGTTTTGTAGTAAGGTTTAGAGATAATGCATAAAGCACCTCAACCATAGCTTCAATATGTGGAAGAATTGTCATTTTCAGATTTGCTTTCTTATAATCAATGAATTCTGCCACTTGCCTTTGAGTAAAGGCATCTTTCAGTATGACATCTTTCTCTTTTTATAAACACCACTATTAGGTGCTGTCTGATGCTATCAGATCAATCTCTTCTGAAGAAAAACTTGAAATGAGTCAATGCTCACAGATTCATTTTTCTCTTATGGTAAAACAATGTTTCTTAAAAGTTAAAGACTTTTGGATAACAATGTGCAATAAAGACTCAAGTGCAATACTAGTTTTAATCTTCTAATACTCTGATAACTAATACTAAGAAAGATGCAAAAGTGTGTAGTGGATTACACAACTGGAGAAAACATAGCTCTGCCTGAGTCAAAATGGAAACTGAAGACTAAATATGCTATACTTCAGCCATTCGTAGTTTGAGCTGTGACATGGCCTATCTTCCTGGTCTCTTGTCTTTTCTTATTAAAAACAGCAGTCAATAATTAAGATGTATAAACTATTTTGATGCAATTTTAATGCACATAACTTCATGATATGCTTATAATCAGCCACATCTATATTGTAAATTTCATTCAAACTACATGATAAAATAAGTCCCTTTTACTTACAGCAAAAGCTAAGGCTAGCAAGTGTTTTCTATCAACTTATGTGTCATTTAATGTAGGACAGAAGTTTACAAAGCAAGAGAGCTGGCAGTTTAAGTAACAGAAAGGCCATGAAGCCACTCTATAATGCTATGGGCCTACTTTCATTCCTACTAGTTACATCATTAACTAGAGACTGAGACTCTGGGAAATACTATATTTTTTATTGTACTGAGCATATTTATTATATAATCAATCCAAATCCATCGCAGAAAGATTAGACATAGTAAAGTTAAAAAAAAAACTAATATCTCCCATTCAGAAGTAATTACCATTATTATAGACTTATGCATCTCTATCCAGATTTTGTATGAACACAAGAAAAATTTAATTTTACAAATATTTGGCCAACTAGGTATGTTTCATAATTTATTTTTCCACAAAACTTTTGATATTCTTTTGCAAATATTTTCAATGATATTTAATACAGATCAACATTAAGAACTGTAATAACACAGGATTTTGTAATATGGAGGACATATACTTAACCAATTTTCTGTTGCTTTTTTTTTTCTCTTTTTCTGTTACATATATATGTCTTGGATATAGATCTTTATACTAAGGAAATATAATGTATACAAATTCCCAGAAGTGGAATTTTAGTATGTTTTGAGTTCTTCTTCCTAATCTCCCAGTTTGTGCTTCTTAAAGAAAGTAGCTTATTCACTTTCCATGGCATACTTTTCTGTTAGCAACACAGCATGTTAATGGAAAAAGGCCACAGAAGGTGGATAGTAATAGGTTTATTTACTTATTTATTTATTTATTTTTGTTTGCAATCCCTCTGCAACAGGCTTGCTGTCAAATGAGAAAAAATTTTCTCAGATATCTGATCTGACCATTGTTGATCAAGCCAAGTAATGTACAAAGGTATTACAAGGAGACGTATGTGATCTGGAACTGTGGCCCCAGAGGTTCAGTTGGAACCATCCCTGAGTTTTAGAATAAATCCATTTAAACGTATTTTAGAAAGTTTTTGAACAGTTAAAAGTTGAACTTAGATATAGCTTAGTTCCTTACAAAGTCAACACTACAATATTCTTTGGCCACTTTTAATTTTATAGATAAAATCTGACTTATCAAAGTGCTTTGTGCATTATGATTCTTATTCATAAGCTTCTAAATTTCAATTTTCTACTCTTTTAAAGTCAGCCATTTCCCATGAACAAAACCAGAATAAAATGTCCTGTTTCAAATGCAGAATTGGGTTACATTTCTGGTTTCAATGATTATGCATAAGAAATACATTTTGGTGACTGAAACTCTGTAATTTTTAGTGACTAACTATAAAGAAAATATTTACAAAGAAAAGTTTTAGTCAGTGTCTATGTGCTTATACGCATTGATATCCCCTCAGGGTCCATTCTGTGAATGTTCTCATTTTATAATACACTGTTAGCACTACCTACCTCAAGCACCTAATTTAGGAGCATTCTGCACACAAGAGGAGTCAGCTTGTGGCCAAAATTAGAATGAAGCCAACCTTCCCAACAGATCACTCATTTATGCATCTCTGCTCACGTCTTGGGTTTGTCTGCATTTGATAGAAGATGAATACTGCTAATCCTGGCAAGTGAAAAGGTTGCTTAAGACTTGAATCCAGAGAACAGAAAAATGTTTGGACATAGGAAAGTAAGGACAGAACCAGAAATGAAGAAACATTCATGAATAAGGTTGATGTACATGGAAGTGCAATCAAGATCTGGGATCAGTACAACTGCTTAGATAAATGGTACCCTTTATTAAAAGAAAAAAAAAGTGCTTTCCCTAGGTTTGCCCTGTCTTGTTATATTAATACCACACCTACGCTCGGGGAGAGTTTGATCAACCACTTGTTGACCATGTGCAAATTGTGTTCAAATTGGTTTGAGTATGTCCCATTTGTTAGTTGTGTTAAAATTAGTTGCATATGTCACTCTGACAATTACTGCCGGGTCGTAGTAAGAAACAGGAAAGCATAAGTAGAACAATAAACAAAACAGAACAAAAAATCAGGCTCCTTTTCTACCCTGATTTGGCAGTATACTGGTGAGCAGCTGGGGACATGGTTTGCTTGGCAGTGGAAGCCTCTGGGTCTACAGGGATAGTTAGTAGGAGTTTCACCAGGAGAAGGAGTTTCAACACAATGAGGATTTTCATCAAGTAAGGTCAGTTACCTAAGCAGCCTTTGCAACAGAGAGTCACTGGTCACACTGCCAATGACCCACAGCCTCACTTCTAGCTTAGTAGGTAAGCAGCAACTCATACCAAAGAAAAAGTAGGAAGAGATTTGATGTATAACATGGTAGGTGTAGTACTAGGAGTGGGGAAGCTATCTCGATGCATACAGTGTGACAAGGCCTCAAGGTGAGGGCCCCAGTATCAAGCATATAGTGAATCCATTAGTCAGGGAAATCCCAGCTAGCTATGGGACTGGAGGCTGCAGCCCCCATAATTTGTTGGGTTAATGTCATCACAGAATTCTCTACTAGACTAGAGACTGGCAGTTTTGTAACTGGTACACAACACCATGTTGGTCCAAGAAAGGACGTAGTTAAGGGGCAGAAGTGACAACTAGATAAAAGCATGGATGAGGAATTTGAAACTGACAGATAATCCAGGCAGTGCTCCTAAAATATGTAGTGAACTGGAGTTCCAAACCCAATCAGGACCTTCAATCAGCCTTGATGCCAATTTTGCATCTGGAAAATCCCCCTGGGACCTCTAGTTCAGTTCAGTCACTCAGTCGTGTCCAACTCTTTGCGACCCCATGGACTGCAGCACGCCAGGCTTCCTCTAGGAAGTCTATCACCAACTCCCAGAGCTTACGCAAACTCATGTCCATCAAGTCGGTGATGCCATCCAACCATCTCATCCTCTGTCATCCCCTTTTCCTCCCACCTTCAATCTTTTCCAGCATCAGGATCTTTTCTAATGAGTCAGTTCTTTGCATCAGGTGGCCAAAGTATTGGAGTTTCAGCTTCAGCATCATCCCTTCCAATGAATATTCAGGACTGATTTCCTTTAGGATGGACTGGTTGGATCTCCTTGAAGTACAAGGGACTGGGAGGGAGCCTTATGCTGAGATGACCACTCACTGGAAATGAGTGGTCAGTACTAGAAGTGAGTCCAGAACAGCCCAAGTAAAGAAGTATATACACAGGACTTTAGAAAGACCAAAACTGCTGCCACACAGGTTGGGGACAGATCTTGCACTAGCATCAGTGTAGTGGTGATGAGTGAACACTATTACATATTAATAATAGGAATAGACTCAATTCAGCCTAGAGGAAGCCTCTGTTAGGGCAAGTCCCAGGAAGCCACAACCTCTCTGAGCAGGAAAGGGAAAGTGGAATCTGAGTCTGGTAGTCAATTCTGAATGATGATGGAGGTGGAAAGAAAGAAGCACTTGTGACAACAAAAAAGTGAAGGTCATCTGTTATATGACTTCTCCCCTATTACAGTGGTCATATCTCAAAGGGAATGGTAGAGCCACCTAGCCAGGCATTTTGGAAATTTTAGGAGACTTCTCCACTTTTTGTCACACTAATTGGGAAACCTTATGGGTATTCAGTAAGAAGGTTCAGGGATACATAGTGTCCTGCAATTAAATATTCGTCTTACACCTGCACAACTCCCAAACTGTCTCACTGGATATTTATATAGAAGAAAAAATAATCTATCTAGAGCCTAATTCCTTTTATAGAGAACACAAAAAAATTCTGTGCTGTTCTAATATACATCGAATATTGTAATAAAGAATGTAAATTGAGGAGGTATTTGACTTGATTAGAATGATTCCATGAGGCATTCACCATCTCAGAAAACCACATCCCTGAGAGTAATGCTGCTAATTATATTTGGGCCACCTACATAACATACCTGGACTGTTAGAGTCTGCAGCTATCACATTCACATAGATTCTACACCTAGTTGCCAGCACTGGGATTCTTGATTGTCTGATGATACAGTCATATCTGAGTTATTAAGAATTAAAACTAATTAAACTAAAACAAACTTATAACTGTTATTATTGTTCAGTTGCTATAAAGAAAATAAATAAAGCCAAAAGTTAGCTATGAAAAAAGATTAATAAAATAAATAAACTCCTAGCAAGATTAATGAAAAAGAGAAAAGGCTCAAACTACCAATATCAGAAATGAAAAAAGGAGACATCACTAGAAATTATGCAGGCATTGAGAAGGTAATAATAAGATACTATTTAGAACTGTCCTTGGTAACCAAGGACCAGACAGTTTTCCATGGATTAAGAAATGGTCATGATGACTCAAACTCATTACATTTATTGTGCCTGTGTGCTCAGTCGCTCAGTCCTGTCTGACTCTTTACAACCCCGAGGACTGTAGCCCACCAGGCTCCTCTGTCCATGGGACTTCCCAGGCAAGAATACTGGAGTGAGTTTCCTACTCCAGGGGATCTTCCCAACCAAGGGGTCAAACCCACATCTCCTGTTTCTCCTGTACTGGCAGGCAGATTCTTTACCACTGCAGCACCTGGGAAGCCCTAATCTAATGCCACCACTGATCTGACAGGATGTACTGGTCCACAGCCTGAAGGTTGGGGACCCCTGATTTAGAACATTACAATAATTACCTTGAAAACTTATTTGTAAAAAACGTCAAATTTCTAGAAAATCTCAAATTACCAAAGTGCCACTTAAAGAAAAAGAAGATATGAATAGTTCTACATCTATTAAAGAAATTGAACTTGAAATTCCAACCTCCCCGGAACTTTAAATAACATACATATTACTCAAGGTCTTCCAAAGATTAGAGAAGAGGAAATCCCTGTTGACTTCTATAATGAGCTGAGCACTTCCTTGACCTCCAGAACCCAAAAGCAAGGGCATTTCCTTTTCCAGAAAGTAAAGCTAAAAACTAAACTCTCTCTTCAAACTAGGTAAAAATTCTAAAGAAAATAATTGCAAACATAATTCAAGCTCTACACAGAAAGGATCATATATCACAACCAAGAAGGATTTATTCTGAGAATATGATGTTGAATTAACATTTGGTAATCAGGCAATGTAATTTAGTAATTAACAGAGAAAAGGAAAAAAAAATATGGCTTACAATAGAGGCAGGAAAAGCATTTGGTAAAATTCAATACTTGTTCATGATAATAACTTAAAATACTCTAGAAAGATATTTATCTAATGATAAGCATCTCAAAAGGATACAAATAGTACAAATGCAAAAAAATCATTTCAAATTTAGAGGTAAAATTTCAAGCTTTTATCATAGGATTGGGAATGAGACATGGATGCTTACTATCACCACTTACTGTATAGAGCAGGCATCACAAATCCAAATGCCCATAAGGGTTATGATGACAGAGAAAGGAGGGATCTATGGAATTTGAAAGACAAGCTTCTGCCAAAAGTCATTCAAATTCAATTACAAAACAAGACCAAACAAAACCAAGACAAAACAAAAATCACTGGCCCAGCCAAACAAAATATCTGCAGGCCAGATTTAGTCTGGAGTCTGCAAATTGGTGAACTTGGCTGAGATTATTTTGGGCCCAGCCTTTAAAGATTCTTTCATATAACCAGCTGATAGGATAGGATACAAAACTTCACATCTAAGTGAAAACACTAAGTATACTACTACCTGAAAAAGATCTTGTGTATTAGTAGATGTCAAAGCCTAAGCTAAACTGTCTTATTTGGAAAAGAGAGCTGAAAAGGCAAATCACATAACAGAAAGAATAAACAATACAAAGGATATTATATGAAAAGGGAGGCTTAGACTGTGGACCATCAGGAGTAGTGATATAATAGCAAAACCAGTTGGTTATGAATTATTCTAAGATATCCCCAGGGCACCTCTGCCTGAATTTGTCATATTGTGCAAATGTGAAAGGAAGGTGAGTAAAAAATCCATTATAGAGTTGGCTGTTTTCATTTGTTAAACCCTTTCCTACACTTTACCATTGGAAGTGTTCTGCATGTAATAGCCATTGTTGAAGGCTTTGAATAGTTTTCTCTCCTGCTGTCTTTGATGTTCACAGTGACTAGGAATGGTTCTCTATGTCCCTAGACTGGTGTCATCAGCTTGCTCCTGGGCTCACTGTTGCAAACACAGGAAGGCAGAAGGAAGGCAAGCCATTTTTCTCAGGAAGAGCAACCTCTTGGGTGGTCCATTTTGCACATGTGTTAAGATCTAGCTTGACCCAGAACCGCCTCTCATTTTGCATGGAGAGGTTCATGGAATCTTTGGTGCAGTGACTTTCTGAATCTAAATTGACCTTGGCTTTTGTGTTTCCTTGGAAAATCTTCTCTCAGCTTTGCAAAGGGATGAGCCTTTTGCCTGCTTCCCAGAACGAGGCGGAGATTGCATGCAGATGGCCAAAAGTCTAAACCTGATCCCCTCTGGTGCCTTTGGCCCTTGGTGTGGGTTTCCCAGGTCAGCCAGTTAGGCAGCTCCAAGAGTTCACCCAGAGTCCTCAAAGGAAATCTCATCCTTGAAGCAAGATGTGCATCAGTGGACAGAACTGACCACCCACACAGAGGTCAGTCTGGGCTGTCACCCACATGTCCCCTGCCAGGCTTGGCACATGGCTGCAACTGCTTTCAGAAATGCCAGCACTTGGAGGAGGTCTTGACTGTGTTGGTATTTATGATCACAACTCTATATTTCAGATTATGTGACTTTGATTCTTCCAGTTTGTCTTTGAGCTTTCTTGCCCTTCAGATAACTAAACTATAATGGCTGCCACCAAAAGCCTAAGCCAGTGACACCAGGGACCAAGGAAGAAAATAAAGCTATTTCCTACAAATTCTACTTACCTTTCTTTGCACTCCATCCTTTTAAACCACCTCCAGTTGTCTCCTCAATTCACTAAATCTCCTTTAGTTTTTTCCTAAAAAAGAGGGATAAGAGAAAAAAAAGTTTTTCTTTTATTATATGTTGCTTCAAGAACACTGTCTGGCAATACCACTTTGGCTAGAACTTCTGACATATAAGCTAGTTTTCAGAAGTTTATCACATTCCTATTTTATTTTTTGCAGAAACCTTGCCTGAGGGTCAGAGTTCATACACATATTTTATTTACTGAAACATGACTCAAACTGCAGCTGGCTTGTTACTGTTTGCTATGAATGGTGTCATTTGTACCAAACAACACTTATTGGGATATCCCTTCAAATATAGCTTTGCTTTATATGAAATATCAAGCTTTTGTTGAAAAAAATGTAGTTTGTTACATAGGGCAAGTCTAAGCTCAGATTAGAGAGAGAAGAGATTTAAATTTGGAAAAATTAGATTCATTATGCTGGATCTTGTGGACAGAGACCCTAACTGACTTGTTAACTGATATTCCTTGTGCCTAAATGGGCCTTTCCAGGTGGCTCAGTGGTAAAGAATCTGCCTGCCAGTATAGGAGACACAGGAGACACGGGTTCAATTCCTGAAACGGGAAGATCCCCTGGAGCAGGAAATGGCAACCCACTCCAGTATTCTTGCCTGGAAAATCCCGTGGACAGAGGAGGCTGGTGGGCTACAGTCCATGGGGTTGCAAAAGAGTCAGACACAACTGAGCACATGTGCACATTACACACATGCCTAAATAGAGTATAACCAGCAGGCACGTAATAAATGGCTGTTGAATGACTTAGTGGGAGGAAGTTTACTTTTGGAATTTAGATATCTCATTAAGAATACTGGTGGGGATAGAAGTGTCTCAAAATATGAGCCAAATAATTATAGACCACATCTTTTAAATTCATATATATTGCTGCTGCTGCTAAGTCGCTTCAGTCATGTCCGACTCTGTGTGACCCCATGGACTGCAGCCTACCAGGCTTCTCCGTCCCTGGGATTCTCCAGGCAAGAACACTGGAGTGGGTTGCCATTTTCTTCTCCAATGCATGAAAGTGGAAAGTGAAAGTGAAGTCACTCAGTCGTGTCTGACTCTTAGCGACCGCATGGACTGCAGCCTACCAGGCTCCTCCATCCATGGGATTTTCTGGGCAACAGTACTGGAGTGGGGTGCCATTGCCTTCTCCCTCATATATATTAAGTATTTTATTAAATGGAAAAACAATGACTTGAAAAATACCGCTGATTTTAAATCACTAAAATTCCTATAGGGAAAAAACATGGTATACCACAGGTTCCAATGGTCTCTGCCCATCAGGAAGTGTGAACAGCTAAAAGGAAGCAGACTTCTCTAGTAAAGACAACCTGACTGTCTTCTAAAAGCTAGGCAGGCATATTAGCAAGACCAGTGATGTCAGAAGCATGGCAAATACTTCCTAAGCAATAGATTTGGCAGTGAAAAAAATTTTCATCAACACGGTACCACTTTGGGGAAATTCCCTTCCACATTTTTGTCTGTGTGACTTAGGTTAGACTGGCTCCAACCCCAATTCTAGTCCCCAACTCTGGACTAGAGTTGATCCAAAGATTTTGAATAATGCCATCAGAAAAGGTATGCATTTCCTTTGGTAGAGTTATGAAGGTGATAAGCATGAGGACTGAGTTATTTCTGTCCCTCTTTACCCCTAGGTGGGAAGAGTCTTTCAGAGAATGAAGATAATGCAAAGAAACTCAGAAATAAAAGATTAATACAGATAGTTTTCTGGTCATCACAATCCAGCTATACCTGAAGCTGCTATCTATACTGTTTAGTGGAAAACTTTTTTAAGTCCATTTTCCCCCCAGCATATCTCCCTCCATTGTTTTTCCTCAGCTCTCAGCCAACAAAGTAATATTTTCCTTAAAAAAATAGGTCCCAAATAATTTTTTATAATTAACTAATAAATGACCTATGTCTCTATTACATATCCTTAATGCTCTACTTTAAAGTATCTTTCCAAGCATAAAATTATTTGAGATCTTATCATTTTAATATAATTTTTGAGAAAAAACTCAAAGAACTCAGAATACAGTAGTACACTGTATTCTGAATACAGAATACAGTAGACTTTCTAGCTAACTGGTCTAGCTCTTTTCAGAAGGCAGAAGAGCTATTTCTAAGAATAAAAATGATTAACCTGCATGTAAAAGCAGAATTTGTCTAAATTAAGAGCATTAACATAGGCACTATAAATTCTGCTTAACTTGTATTCAAGCTCTGTATTTTTAGCCCCTTCTACACAGAATTGGGTCAGGGAAGCTCCATTCTCTCATCTTTCTGCATCCATACTTCTGGCACTGATTTAATTTCTTTTTTTTTTTTTTTTATTTTAACTTTACAATATTGTATTGGTTTTGCCATATGTCAACATGAATCCGCCACAGGTATACACGTGTTCCCCATCCTGAACCCTCTGCCCTCCTCCCTCCCCAAACCTCGAATAGCCAAAGCAATCTTGAGAAAGAAGAATGGAACTGGAGGAATCAACCTGCCTGACTTCAGGCTCTGCTACAAAGCCACAGTCATCAAGACAGTATGGTACTGGCACAAAGACAGAAATATAGATCAATGGAACAAAATAGAAAGCCCAGATAAAGATGATTTAATTTCTAATTGAAAAGTCACCACTGCTAGTCTGGTAGGCACTTGAGAGAGGTTCAGACCTTCCTTCTTCCCAATGTTATCACGCTAGGTTCCCAGAGGTGGAACTTCCACTTGTGACACTTGGACCACAGTTTTGTCCCCCCTTTGCTATTTTTTTTTTTTCTCCCTTTGCTATTTCAACTGCCTGTGATGACTTTAATCATTCTTACAAATTGGTTGGCTTACGCTCCTAGTACTCGGCTACCAGGACTGGGAGCTACACGGAATCTATCTACTGCATGTATCACATTACCTCTCTTTATTCCTAAAGCCCTACCATTTGAAATTAGAGGTTTAGTAGACAGATTCAACTTACATGATTGCCCATAAAAAGCACCTCTAAAGATCCAACAGCTTTTTGTTGTTGGGCTGTTGTGTCTAAACACAACATACTTTGGTCCCCTTTCTGTCTTTGAGAATCTTGGCATTTGTCCCCAGTTCTAGTTTGGTTTTCACCCCCAAAACGTCTAAAACAAGTGTCAGATGAGCTTTAATAAATTAAGTTTCTAGAGAAAGGCACTAAAACTTAATGGAAATTAGGTGGCCACATTACCCAGAAGTGTGGTGTTATCACAGCACAGCTTCCCCTGGCCCCCAGAGCCCCTAATCAAGAATCTGTCCATGCAAAGTGCAGTCCAGGCAGATTTTAGAGCTACATTTTGCAGTAGCAACTGTTCCCATATGCAGCAGATGATTTCTGATTCCCTTGGTCTCTTTCAGATCTACATTTGTCTATTATCATGACCAACACTACACTGTCTCAATTAATGTAGCTTTATAAGTTCTGGCATCTGAGAATAAGTCTTCTCATCTCACATTTCTTCTTTAAGAAAATCTTGGCAATCTTAAGTCCTTTGCATTTCCTTATAAACTTTACTATCAGCTTATCAAATTAAAAAGAAGCCATAAGAGTTTAGATTGCAGCATTTCATAGACAATAAGATTGAGTTTTCCAATCCATTCAAATTTCGTAACACAATTTAGATTTGCTGCTAAGTTGCTTCAGTCATGTCCGACTCTGTGTGACCCCATAGACGGCAGCCCACCAGGCTCCCCTGTCCCTGGGATTCTCCAGGCAAGAATACTGGAGTGGGTTGCCATTTCCTTCTCCCAACTTAGATTTAGGCTTTCTTAATTTCTCTTAATGTTTGCCATGTTTTTTTTTTGTATAGAAGTCTAGCAGGATTTTATTTAGATTCATTCCTAAGTACATAACATTATGATGTTATTATAAAAGCATATACTAAATTTTGTTTCCTAACCTTTTTTGATATATAGAAATGAACTGATTTTTAAATATTGGTTTCATGCACAGAAATCTTGCAAAAATTTCTTTAAGTCTTATGATTTAACTATGAATTATTTTTTAAATGTTTATATATTTCACAGTATCTGAAAATAGAAGTTTATGTTTATTTTTTATTTCTAAACATTAGACCTTTTCTGTCTTTTTTGGTTACCTGCTGTATTACCATGAACTTGAGCAACTGTTGAATAAGAGGGATGACATCTTTGCCTTATTCCCAATTCCAAAGAAAATAATTTCATTGTTTCATCACTAAGTATTTGCTGATTTTTTGTTGTTTTGTTTGTTGTAGATATTCATTATTAGATTACTGAATTGCCTGTTCGAACCTCATTTGCTGAGTATTTTTTATCATAAATGAATGATGTACGTTTTCATCATTATGTACATTTTTACTGCATCTGTTGAAATTGTCATGATTTTGTCCTTCAGTTAGTTAATGTAACATATTACTAGCAGCCAAATAGCACTGAGTGCTGAGGATTAAAAATTAAAACATTCTGTGAAGGCCAGGAGTTCAATTTTGTCAACGAACGTCACATTGCTTATACTAATAGCACTTATAAATGAGAGTGGGTAGATCAGAGAATAAGTTACAAGGTATTTTTCAAAGACAAAAGACCTGAGAGGAAGAGTTACCAAAGCAAAGTGAAGGCATTTTATAATATGTTGTGAGAGCCATGGGATTCCCAGGTGGCGCAGTGCTAAATAATCTCCTTGCCAATGTAGGAGACACAGGTGCGATTCATGGGTCAGCAAGATCTGCTGAAGTAGGAAACAGCAACGCACTCCAGTATTCTTGACTGGAAAATCCCATGGACAGAGGAGCCTGGTGGGCTACAGTCCATGGAGCCACAGAGGAATGACTGAGCACACGCACATGAAAGTCTTAGTATTAATGTAGCTTGATAAGCACTTACCACATGCAATATCTAACATATCCTGAAAAAAACCCAATCACTTCTACTTAAGAAAAAGAAAACTGAAGCTTATGTTGGTTAAGTGATTTGGCCAATGATACACTGCTGATAAGTGCTGATGAGGGCATTCCAAAGGGCTCCAAACTCAAAATTTCAAGTTTCTTTTGGAGAAGGAAAGGTAACAAATTGGGTAAGAATTTTACAGTGTCAGTTTTGATAAACAATATTTTCAAGTGATATTCTCATAGAAGAAATAAAATCAAGAAAAACTGTACTCTGAACCATTGTATAGAGATTATTCCTTATGTGAAAAATTATAAAATCTGAAATTATTTTATTCTAGATACTCTCACATAAGTTTCCCTAAATGAAAAAACTTAACTTCAGGACTGTGGGCTAAGCAAAGGGTTGAACACTTGCATGACTTGTGGTAAAATAAATTCTTCTGTTCCCTTCATTCCTTCCTTTGTAAAAACTCAGTGTTCTCATAATAGTCCCTAAAACAGTGTCTGTCACTTTTAACACTGCTGCTGCTGCTGCTAAGTCGCTTCAGTCGTATCCAACTCTGTGCGACTCCATAGACGGCAGCCCACCAGGCTCTCTGTCCCTGGGATTCTCCAGGCAAGAACACGGGAGTGGGTTGCCATTTCCTTCTCCAATGCATGAAAGTGAAAAGTGAAAGTGAAGTCGCTCAGTCGTGTCCAACTCTGTGCGACTCCATGGACCGCAGCCTACCAGGCCCCTCCATCCATGGGATTTTCCAGGCAAGAGTACTGGAGTGGGTTGCCATTGCCTTCTCCTTTAACACTGCTAACTACTCCAATACTTTGATGATGCTCTATGATAACATCACATTCTTCCATTTTCCTTCTGTCTTTCTGTTCTTTTTTGTAATCTGTTCCATCCATTTCTTAAATGTTGATATTCATATTCACTTCTTGGAAATCTCATCTCTTAGGACCATATCTTACATCTTATCTACCTAGTGGCTCATGCTAGAAAATAAAAGTCATAAGTGACTTATACATCATTAATACTTCAATATAAATATACAATATCAGTTTGATTATTAGTATTTTCTTTTTGCTAATCAAACTTAACTTTTTAAAAGACTTAAAAAATTAAGACTTTAAATTTTTAGAGTCATTTTAGGTTCAAAGCAACATCAAGAGGAAGGTAAGAAAACTTCCACATACACTTTGCCCCTTCACATGTATAGCTTTCCATCAACATTCCTCACCAGATTGGCCCACTTGTTACAACTGATGAGCTACACTGACACATTATAATCACCCAAAGTCCATCATTTACCTTATGTTTCACTTTTGGTGTTTTATACTCTATGGATTTGAACAAATTTATAATGACAAGTATCCATCATTACAGTATCATACACAATATTTTCACTGCTCTAAAAATGCTGTGCTCTGTCTATGCACCCTCCTACCTGCCAAACCCTGCCAAACACTGATCTTTTTACTGTCTCCATAGTTTTACCTTTTCAATCATGTCATATAGTTGAAATCACACAGTATGTAGCATTTTCAAATTGGCCTCTTTCAGTTAATAATATGCATTTAAAGTTCCTCTATATCTTTTCATGGCTTGATAGTGCATTTATTTTTAAGTATTGAATAATTCCAATTATGGTCTGACTATACCACATTTATTTAAACATTGAGGTACAGAAGGACATCTTGTTTCCAAGTTTTGACAATTATAAATTAAGCTTCTATAAACATTTGTGTGTAGATTTTTGTGTGGACGTTAAGTCTTCAACTCCTTTAGGTAAATACCAATAAGTGTGATTATTGGATCCTATGGTAAGAGTATGTTTAGTTTTATAAGAAACCACCAAACTGTCTTTCAAAGATGCCATACCATTTTGCAATCCCTCCAGCAATTAAGAAGAGTTCCTGTTGCTCTACATCATCACCCGCACGTTGTCAGTGTTCTGGACATTGACCGTGGTATGCAGCTGTGCCTATGCGGTAGTATCTCGTTGTTTTACTTTGCATTTCCCTGATGGCATATGATGTAGAGCATCTTTTCATTTGCTAACTTGACATCTGTACATATTCTTTGGAGAGATGTCTGTCAATGACCTTGGCCCATTTTCAAGCCAAGTTGTTTGCTTTATTGTTGAACTTTAAGGGTTCTTTGTATATTTTGAATAATAGTGCTTCATCAGATGTGTCTTTGGCAAATATTTTCTCTTAGTCTGTGGCTGGTCTTCAGCATTATTTTTTATGTTCTTCATAGTACTGAATTCCAACATTGCAGAAAATACAAAGATAAAAATTACAACAAAAAAGCTTAAATGTACAAGGTATATTACACATACACTTGGGATAATTAAACACAATTTTAAAACATTAAAACATGGAAATGGTGAATAGCAAATGAGAAGAATGGTTAACTCTGAGGAAGGAGACAGAAGTAGGATCAGTGAAGAGTGTACAGAGTTTTAAAATTCAGATTAGTTGTTGACTAAAATATGGTAAAACTTCATATCAAGAATTATGAACCATGTTCTACATTTTTATGTATTCAAAAGATTTCATAACTTACAGAGGGAAAAATAGAAATCAGAATGTGTTCTGTTATTTGATACATATGATGGTGAATCTTTTAGTCTAACCTTGTTTTATGGTTCAGTTTCTTTATTTAGAAGTTTCCCTTCCATTCCAAAATTTGGGAATGCCTTTATTCCTTTTCAAGGTACACCTTAATTTACAGATGTGAAACTCCAAATGTTTGCTTGAGCAATAGTTTATAATGGGAATGTAAATACATTGTTACCCTAGTGTTTAAAGTGCTAAAACAAGTACCCTCACTTGAATCTGGACTCTTCTCTTAACTGAGTAAATAAACTTGGTAAATAGTCAGTGGCTTATATAAACATCACTGGCCTAAATATAGGATGTGTTATATCATGCTCACATTGGGTCAACATCAAAAGGAGGTATGTGCTAAAGAATTGTTCTCACTGCTTTGGGAAAAGCATATATCCATTGAGTTCACAGATCAGGGTCTCTCATATGTAGTGCTTAGCTAAAATTTTTTAAAAAAGAAAAAAAAAAACATGTTTATAAAATGATTTGACAAATCACAACTACTATGTTTCTAAGTGGTCCCTGGAATGAACCTAAAAAAACATGGGCTTTTGGGCTTTTTCTTTTTTTTTTTTTTTTAATTTAATTTTATTTTTAAACTTTACAATATTGTATTAGTTTTGCCAAACATCGAAATGAATCCGCCACAGGTATACCCATGCTCCCCATCCTGAACACTCCTCCCTCCTCCCTCCCCATACCCTCCCTCTGGGTCGTCCCAGTGTACCAGCCCCAAGCATCCAGTATCGTGCATCGAACCTGGACTGGCGACTCGTTTCATACATGATATTACACATGTTTCAATGCCATTCTCCCAAATCTCCCCACCCTCTCCCTCTCCCACAGAGTCCATAAGACTGATCTATACATCAGTGTCTCTTTTGCTGTCTCATACACAGGGTTATTGTTACCATCTTTCTAAATTCCATTTGGGCTTTTTCTGACTGAGGCCTCTGGCCATATCCCAGAGCAATTAGAGCAAGGATCTGACATGCACCAAGCCATAATCATCTATAGCAGTTGAATCCTTTAAAAATATTCTCTGAAAGCAGAAGTTTACATAATAAAGCTGGGACTTGAAATATCTGAATAGGCCCTAGATGTGAGGAATTAAAGAACTTTCGACCCTGTTCAGTTTCTTAGTAGATAAGCCAGTGTCAGGGCCTCCAAATATGAAGAAGGAACTTTAAGATTCTTATTCGCCTACATGAAGAAGGTCATTGAGGATACTTAAGCTGATGAAAGGGAGAATGAGCAGTAAGAGAGAGGCAATGGCCCGAAAACCGGAAGGATGCCTTTTCCTCTGTTCCCCATGTTCACACTCACTCCAGCACAGATTTAAGACGGCTGATGTGTGGACTTCTATTGATAATCCTGTTTGTTCATCCTCTAAGTAGCAACAAGTCCTTTTGAAGTCTCCTTGTTTACCTTTTCATTTTATTCTCTACTTCCTAACTTCTTTAAATCCTCAAATGTTGACTCTATCAGAAGTTTGGAGTGCCATGGCAGTTTGGGGATCTGTGGTAGGAGAGTCTGCCTTACTTCTTTTGAATTGGGGCTGGAAATAAGAAAAGGCAAAGATATGACTTTGGTGACACTGAGACAGAGGCTGAAATATTTGGGTATGCTATATATATATATATATTTAAAATCATTGTGAATCCAAAAATTTGAATTCTAAGCATGTGGAACTTGATTGAACTTTATATGGTTGTCTGTCCCCAGGAGCTATTTTCTAGGAAGGCTATACCTGAACTTCTGATAGGAGGTCATTTTTATCAGACCTCAGTGTATGTGTGCAAGGTGAGATGCATGAAAAAAAACAAAAGCAGCACAAGTTCTGATATATCTGGAATTCAGGGCAGGGGGGATGTGGGCATTGGACTGAAGAACAGAAATGAAGATGAAGTGAAAGTATCAGTCAGCCAGCTTGGCAAATAGCAAAAAAAAAAAAAA
>NW_011494734.1:4288683-4296515 GCF_000754665.1 Bison bison bison
TTTTTTTTTTTTTTTTTTTAAAGAACACTGTCAACATGAACTTAGAGAGTAAAAAGAACTAAGCTCTGGAGGGATCAAGGATAAAGATTGTGAAAGAACTTAAAAGGGGAATATATGAAAAACCAGACCTTCCCATGAGGAAATATGGCCAAGATTAGGAGAAAACATGACCCAGGAGGAGGACAGTAGAGCCCTGCTTAGAGGAGGCACCTGAAGGGGAACAGAAGATGCATATGAGTTAAGAGCTGGCCTGGCCTGTGTAAAAAGAAATCATCATTTATCTTGGGCTGAGCCAACAACTACAGAGTTGAGACAGCTGTACACACCATTCTAATTGAGTACATTGGTTGTTCTCCTGGTTATCATACATGGAAACCTTCCGTTTGGAGATGCCTGCCTATCACCTGTTGATCCTTCAGCAGGAAGAAGTGTCTGTGCTCTGAGTTGATGCAGTCTTAACTGAAGTGTCCTCAGTAGGACTTCCCTCTTTTAGATGGCTCAAGACAGCCTAAGACTCTTTAAGAAGAGGCTGAATCCTTGACATCAAGAACAGAGGATGTTGGGAGAGGAACACCTCTGTGAGTGCACATGTGTGGTGCTAAAAAGAATGAGCTCCAGATGTACATCTGAGCCAAGAGAGAGATGAAACTCCATTATTCATCTACAGAAGATCTTTCATACTGCCTCCAGACATCCATCACCTCACCAAGCTTCTTGATTCAACTCATGGTTCCTTGGGTTTCTCTACATGGACTATTTTTGCTGTATAAGTGGTTAACTGCATTTAGGTCAAACAAACAAACAAATCTGAGCATTTCTATCTCCCTTGAGAATACCAGCTTGTTTTTTAATTCTTTCTTGGGAGTCTATATAACTTTCCTCCCAAAAGTAAGTAGTGTAAAAAAACATTCTGTGAAACTCAGCTAATTGGTGTCTTTAAGACATCCCACAGCATAACTGTGAATGTAGTCTGACTCTATTTTTCAAAAAGATGATTCTATTTCTTTAAAATATTACATAGAAATAATTCAGTAATTCTTCCACTACCACCTTTTGCCTCTGCTCATTACTGCTTTTACTTCCCTTCCTCTGTTCTTTCTTGTCTCTGATTTCACATATTCATCCCAGCAGCTCCTAGAAAATTCTGTACTGACAGCTGGGCTCTGACTCTTACTGGCCTTCTTATTCTTGACCTGCCTTTCGAACTGGTCCTAGTGTGTGTTCTCTATCTCAGCAACAACTCCTGTCAGACTCCTATTTTAGAGCTGCTGGTGTTTTGTGGCCAGTACATCAGTATAATTTTAGCAAAGGCAGAAAGGGGAAATGTTGTGCAATTCTTTTATTCTTCCTAATCTCTCCCTTGGGAGAAATAAATCTGGGGAAAAGGATAGGGAGGTGCAATGGAAAAGGTCAGCACAGACTGCTATGCTTCTGAGAAGAGGGAGGATTATACAGACAGCTGGACTGGGCTCAATAAGTTTGCCCCAGAGTTACCCATAAAGAGCTAACAGCCCCTTCCTTGTGACCCTTCCCCAGCCCACTCCCCTCAAACTGCTACTAGTATTGACTGACAGAATTGAAGAGATCATTTTAGGAACTCCATGGCCCTAGTCAATCATATTCCATCACAGGGCACTGTATCAGCTAAGACCAGTAAGCATAAACAGATTAATAGCTTCCTTATATTTCTTTGGAAAGTAATATTCTTAGCTGGTTATATTAAGTTATTTAATGCTCGCAGTAACCCTGTGAGGAAGATACTTTTATCATTCTCCTTTTGGAGAGGAGAAAACTGAGCAGAGAGGTTAAATAACCTCCGAATATCTTGCCAGTAGTCAGCTATGGAGCAGAAATTCAAATTGAGTTAATGTAATTCTGAAGTCTAGGCTTCCAATCATTAAATCATGAAATTGTCTTTACACAGTCATCAGTGCTTAAAACAGCATTAAATAAATGAATGATTAATAAAAAAAAAATCCAAGTTCATTATTCTAATCGGGGATGTTAAGTAAAGTGCTTCAATATTTTAAGTATTTTATTTAATACATTTCCACCCACATTAGGAAAAAGGGAGTTTAAGAACCCTGACTTTTTGGTTGGGGCCAGGATTCAAAATTATCTGACTCCATATTCAGGTCACTGCCTACCTTGCCGAGTGATCTTTCTACTCACCCTTGGAACTGCACAATTAGATCACTTGGTCCTCTTGTAGCTGCAAAAGTTCTCTGAGGCTCTCATATGAGTGGATCAGCAAGGGACCTCACTGGATTTTTTTTTGCACAGCCAAGAATAAATGCGGAGGGAGATGTGTGATACCCATGGAACCGAGGTGTTTGCTGGCCCTCAGATGGCCCTGCCTAGCTTTATTCAATAGCTTGACTCCCAAATCAAAAATTGTCAAGGCTAAGTTCTCTTCCTGTGTCACCAAGAATCCTGTGCTACTGAATCACTTCCCTTCTGTGTACAAAAAGGGAGAGAAAAATTAGGGCTGGCTCTTAGTCTCCAATCCTGTTTTCCAAGAACCAGGAGCTGAACTACATGGGTTCCCTCAGGAAGGCCTGAGCACAGCAGGTGAGGTGCTCTTTCTCCTCTTGGGATCCTCCTGAAGACCAAAGAGGTAGTTGTCTATTCAGAACACTTCTTCACCTTTTGGGGGATTACCTGGTGGCTCAGACAGTAAAGCATCTGCCCACAATGTGGGAGACTCGGGTTCAATCCCTGGATTGGGAAGATTCCCTGGGGAAGGAAATGGCAACCCACTCCAGTATTCTTACCTAGAAAATCCCATGGATGGAGGAGCCTGGTGGGCTACAGTCCATGGGGTCGCAAAGAGTCGGACAAGACTGAACGACTTCACTTTCACTTTTCACTTCACCTTTTGGTCTTAATAACAAATCCCACCACACCTAGAATTAAGATATAACTTTTCAAAAATGTTTTAAATACAGTAACTGTTAAGGGTCTTCAACAGAAATAACAGGGAGAGGTTTGGTTTATGAATAGGAGTACAAGGGTTCTGGAGAAGGGAATGGCAAACCACTTCAGTATTCTTGCCTTGAGAACCCCATGAAGTTCAAACTACCTCACAATTGCACTCATCTCACACGCTAGCAAAGTAATGCTCAAAATTCTCCAAGCCAGGCTTCAAAAGTATGTTAACTGTGAACTTTCAGATGTTCAAGTTGGATTTAGAAAAGGCAGAGGAACCAGAGATCAAAATGCCAACATCCACTGGATCATCAAAAAAAACAAGAGAATACCAGAAAAACATCTACTTTTGCTTTATTGACCACGCCAAAGCCTTTGACTGTATGGATCACAACAAACTGTGGAAAATTCTGAAAGAGATGGGAATACCAGACCACCTGACCTGCCTCCTGAGAAATCTGTATGCAGGTCAGGAAGCAACAGTTAGAACTGGACATGGAACAACAGACTGGTAAATAGGAAAAGGAGTACGTCAAGGCTATATATTGTCACCCTGCTTATTTAACTTATATGCAGAGTACATCATGCAAAATGCTGGGCTAGATAAAGCATAAGCTGGAATCAAGATTGCTGGGAGAAAGATCAATAACCTCAGATACGCAGATGACACCACCCTTATGGCAGAAAGCAAAGAAGAACTAAAGAGCCTCTTGATGAAAGTGAAAGAAGAGTGAAAAAGTTGGCTTAGAGCTCAACATTCAGAAAACTAAGATCATGGCACCCAGTCCCATCAATTCATGGCAAATAGATGTGGAAACAATGGAAACAGTGAGAGACTTTATTTTGGGGGGCTCCAAAATAATTGCAGATGGTGACTGCAGCCATGAAATTAAAAGATGCTTGCTCCTTGGAAGGAAAGTTATGACCAACCTAGATAGCTTATTAAAAAGCAGAGACATTACTTTATCAACAAAGGTTTGTGTGGTCAAAGCTATGCTTTTTCCAGTATGGATGTGAGAGCTGGGCCATAAAGAAGGCTAAGCACTGAAGAATTGATGCTTTCGAACTGTGGTGCTAGAGAAGACTCTTGACAGTCCCCTGGACTACCAGGAGATCAAACCAGTCAATCCTAAAGGAAATCAGTCCTGAATATTCATTGGAAGGACTGATGTTGAAGCTGAAACTCCAATACTTTGGCCACCTAATGCGAAGAACTGAGTCACTGGAAAAGACCCTGATGCTGGGAAAGACTGAAGGCAGGAGAAGGGGATCAACAGAGGATGAGATGGTTGGATGGCATAACCAACACGATGGAGATGAGTTTGAATAGGCTCCGGGAGTTGACGGTGGACAGGGAAGCCTGGCGTGCTGAAGTCCATGGGGTCGCAAAGAGTCAGACATGACTGGGCAACTGAACTGAACTGAACAAGGGTTCTAAACTACCACTTTTATGATTTTTGCAGTCATGTCACTTAATTATTCCAGTGAAACTAAAATTTATCCAGTATATTTCATGTGACTTTAAAGATGATATGACATGCGGCATTTAGTTAGTTATCCTTTCACATAAACTCAGGTTTTTCCTCTCTCAGCACTCTTTATTCTCAACTGCCTTTAGTAAAATATTCCACTTTTCTTTACCCTGTTCTCCCCTGGAAACAATAAGACGTTAATTCAGAATCTTTGTAAAGTAGAGAAAAAATAACTTTGGGGGATTTTACGAGGTGGCTTTCTAATCCAGGCACAGGACTCCAGTCTGAGTCTTTGTTTAGAGAGGAGTTTTTCACAGGCTATTTCTCCACAGACGGCACTTTGGTCACTTTACAGTAACCAAACCTCTCTGTAACCAATCTCTGTGGGGAGACAATCACGTCCTGGCTCTTCCAGCCAAACAGTTACATTTCTGTTCTTCCCTTTGATTTCAGGGAAGGAGGTTCATGTTATAGCTCAGTGTTTTCTTTTCAATCTCAGCTCCTTTACAGTCCCATCACATGCAGTCTAATAATAAAAAAGGGTAAATTTTTAGTTCTTGAATGTTGATTATATAGCAGCCAGAAACTATGAATGTGTAAAAAGTTAATCATCCAAATTCTGCCACAGACTGTTACACTGTTGGTGACTATCCACTTAGAAAAATTTCTATGTAGCTAGTACTTAGTGGTTATATTTAGTGTATGTGTGTGTGTGTGTGTGTGAAAGTGAAAAGTGTTAGTTGCTCAGATGTGTCCGACTCTTTGCAACCCCATGGACTATAGCCAGCCAGGTTCTCTGTCCATGAAATTCTCCAGGCAAGAATACTGGAGTGGGTAGCCATTCTCTTCTCCAGAGGATCCTCTTGACATAGGTATTGAACCCAAGTCTGCTGCACTGCAGGCAGATTCTTTATTGTCTGAATCACCAAGGTAGCCTTCATATGTGTGTGTGTGTACATATCAATATAAAGAGCATATATACTATAAAGTGTTTATAGAAATATATTAAAAGTGGTTATGTATATATAACCAACAACATAATCTCAGAGATCCATACTGTGATATATCTTTGTGACATATATGTGTATATATATGTATTTTTTGAGTGTCTACATTTTTTACAAATACGAAACCATATGAACTACTTTGTTTTGCAGGTTTGTTTGTTTGAGAGAACATCATATGTTTCCTAACTCAGGTGACCATAAAACATGAGACAAGATAAACTATGGTGCACTTACAGAATGGAATAGTATTCAGCAATAAAAAAAGGAATGAACCATGTATACACATAAAAATATGGATGAATCTCAAAAATAATACTGGATGAAAGAAGCTTTACCCAAAGCAGTATGTATTGTATGAGTCAAAAGCAGAGACATTACTTTGCCAACAAAGGTCTGTCTAGTCAAGGCTATGGTTTTTCCTGTGGTCATGTATGGATGTGAGAGATGGACTGTGAAGAAAGCTGAGGGCTGAAGAATTGATGCTTTTGAACTGTTGTGTTGGAGAAGACTCTTGTGAGTCCCTTGGACTGCAAGGAGATCCAACCAGTCCATTCTGAAGGAGATCAGTCCTGGGTGTTCTTTGGAAGGACTGATGCTAAAGCTGAAACTCCAGTACTTTGGCCATCTCATGCGAAGAGTTGACTCATTGGAAAAGACTCTGATGCTGGGAGGGATTGGGGGCAGGAGGAGAAGGGGACGACAGAGGATGAGATGGCTGGATGGCATCACTGACTCGATGGACGTGAGTCTCAGTGAACTCTGGGAGTTGGTGATGGACAGGAAGGCCTGGCGTGCTGCGATTCGTGGGGTCGCAAAGAGTCGGACACGACTGAGCAACTGAACTGAACTGATTCATATGACGTTTTAGAACAGGCAAAGCTCACTTAAGAGGAAAAAAAATCAGAAAAGTGGTTGCCTTGACAAAACTTGAGGCAGGTAGTGAGGAAGGGATAAGAATGAGGGTGGTTGTAATGTTCTACTTCTTGATAGGAATTTGAGTTACACAGGTGTATGCATGTGTCAAAACTCATCGAATGGTCCACTTAAGATTACATACATTTCATTTTACACAAATCTTACTTAAGAATAACAAGTATCAAACTCTAGTTAATAGTGAGCATGCTAAAATATTTGGGGGAAGTGAACTGGTGTCTGCATCTTACATTGAAATGAATTAAAAAAAAAGACAGTTGGAAACAAGGAGGGATAGGTGAATAGATGAGTTATAAAGAAAGCATAGTAAAATGTAAATTATAGCATCCAGTAGTAGTTATGTGTGTGTTATCTGTACAATTTAACTTTTCTGTACGTTTGAAACTTTTTCATATTAAAGTGTTACTGAGAAAAAAGACTACATAACATCTTTCTGTGTCAAATATGCTTTCACAATATTTTTAAGGACTCATTAAATCAACATCTGTAAAATGGAATACAATTCACTCACCGCTGAACATGTAGGCTATTTAAAACTTTGCAGAATAAGCTATAAATACAACTATCCTTATATGTAGATACCTAGACTCTTATTAGATCCTTAGGACAAAATCCTATGAGCACAGTTGCTAAGTCAATAAAGAATTAAGGATTTGGGTCCTATTTTCATCCAGAAGACTTGGGACAATTTTCTCTTATTAAATAGAAGACATTTACTTCATATTTCCTTTTAAGATTTCCATAAAGATTGCATTTTGTTCTTTTTCCATCTTTGCTTAAAATTTTTATAACATTAATGGAATATTGTTATAATTTTTTTTTTGCTTTCTCCCTCAGCATTTCAGAATCAAGGAGAGAGAAGGACTTAAAAAAGAAGAGAGACCGTTCAACACCCAATGTTGAATTAACAATCTGAATCTCAGAGATCCAAAAAGAAATTTGCCTAAAATCTATTTTTGTGGTTTGAAATGGATGCCGTGTTCAATCAGAGATTGTCTGAATGAATGCAAAAATCAATTTCTAGGTTTTCTATATAGTCTTTTCTCTCTGTGAACACCCAAAGAATGTGCACTGAATATAAGACTATGGGAGGCATTTACGCTTCTTATCATGATATCACTATGTTTTAAAAAATCATAACTTGGAGTGGTATGTGCTAGCACCTTTGGGTGATCAGCAAGCTGTATAGAAAGCCAATTAATGCCAAGGTTGGATCACTTATATTTAAATGACGATTAAAAGCCCATGCAATCTGTGCAACGATTCGGTGTGCCAGAAGAGGCAGCACAAAAACAAAACATTCACTTGGCTGCTGGTCCCACTCATTGTGGTGTGGATTACAGTCCTGTTTTACCCCTTTCTCTTGGCTCTTTCAGCAACAGATGAAACCGCTAAAGCCACTCAGCAGACAAACACGCCAGCTCACGGGCCAGAGGACAATTTCCCTTTCCCAGCAGCAGCTAAGGGCCCTTCCCTGGACTTTCCAGATGAC
>NW_011494734.1:4296618-4305396 GCF_000754665.1 Bison bison bison
GACTTTTATAGCAGCTGCTGACTTCTTGAATAGTTTTTATTTTGATGGTGTAGAGCAAAATAATGCAACATTGTCTCGTGAAAAGCCTGGGATTCAAACTCTATGTCTATGTCTTTTGGTTTTGACTTGAATACAAGAGATTTTTTAAAGGCAACAACAGTGAATATGTATATATATTTACTTCTCTTGGAAGTATAACCAGTTGCTGAGCAATAGGTGTATTTTACAATTTCCAAAAATGATATTAATTGTCAAACAAGTTCTCTACAGTATTTTAATATCAGCTTTCAAAGGGGTCAGCCCATTTCATCCATTTGAAAATTATGTTCATTGATTCTCTGTGGAAGTTGACAGAGTTGACACCTTGCTGGAATTTCATTTCCTCTCTGATTTTATAGATATTATACCTTCTAGTTATCCTTCTACTTCTCTGAAAGTCTCTTTTCTCTCTTGACTGGCTTGTTTCATTTATTTCAGACCCTATAAATAGTTATCACTCAAACTTTAGTCTTGATGCTTTCAAACTGTGGTCCTGGAAAAGACACTTGAGAGTCCCTTGGATAGCAAGGAGATCAAACCAGTCAATCCCAAAGGAAATTAACCTTGAATATTCACTGGAAGGACTGATGCTGAAGTTGAAGCTCCAATGCTTCGGCCACCTGATGCAAAGAGCCAACTCATTGGAAAAGACGCTGATGCTAGGAAAGATTGAAGGCAAAAGGAGAAGAGGGCAGCAGAGGATGAGATGGCTGGATGGCATCACTGACTCAATGGACATGAGTTTGAGCAAACTTTAGGAGATAGTGAAGGACAGGGAAGACTGGTATGCTTCGGTCCATGGGGTCACAAAGAGTCAGACATGACTTAGTGACTGAAGAACAAAACTTTTTCTTACAACATTAGGAGAAAAAGTCAGTTCCAAAATTTGGATGGGTTTCAAAGAGTGGAATCAAAATTTAAATTCTGGTAATATGTATCTAAATTGGTATAACTGTCTAGTATAACCTGTCTCTTCCCACCTCTTCAAGATAATAGCAATTTTCTTGCATACTTGTTAAGCTGGTCCCGTCCATGCCCAGTGTTGGGTAGATTGATGGATGAAAAACATGACATCTTATCCAGCCAGTCCTATGGATGTCCATGTTCCTTGTCTGTTTTTAAACAATAATATTTATCTTTTTATTATTTATGTCTGTTTCCTTTATATTACACATAAGAAATTGTCTTATGAATATTACAAATTTTTTTCCAGTTTCATTTACATTTTAGTTTTCAATGTGCTCTTCTTCCATGTGAAGAACATTTCATATAGTCAACTCATCTGAGTATCTATTTTCTATGAAATAATGGATAAACATAGAGCCTAAAGACGCTTACTCCTTGGAAGGAAAGTTAGGACCAACCTAGAGAGCATATTCAAAAGCAGAGACATTACTTTGCCAACAAAGGTCCGTCTAGTCAAGGCTATGGTTTTTCCAGTCGTCATGTATGGATGTGAGAGTTGGGCTGTGAAGAAGGCTGAGCGCCAAAGAACTGATGCTTTTGAACTGTGGTGTTGGAGAAGACTCTTGAGAGTCCCTTGGACTGCAAGGAGATCCAACCAGTCCATTCTGAAGGAGATCAGCCCTGGGATTTCTTTGGAAGGAATGATGCTAAAGCTGAAACTCCAGTACTTTGGCCACCTCATGCGAAGAGTTGACTCATTGGAAAAGACTCTGCTGCTGGGAGGGATTGGGGGCAGGAGGAGAAGGGGACGACAGAGGATGAGATGGCTGGATGGCATCACTGACTCGATGGCCGTGAGTCTGAGTGAACTCCGGGAGTTGGTGATGGACAGGGAGGCCTGGTGTGCTGCGATTCATGGGGTCGCAAAGAGTCGGACATGACTGAGCTACTGAACTGAACTGAACTTAATGAGTAAAAAAACTCAAAGGTGAGCATATAAAATAATTATTGTGAATATGAGAAGAAATAATTAACTGGAGAAACGTGGAAGAAATGGCAGACAATATTGAGACCCCAGATGACCACAGAGACCCTGAACTGAGCACTACTCTGTATGGATTATTTTTTAACACGTAGAGTCATTAGTCTAAGTATATAATTACCAATTGTAGACATTTGTGTTGACCTAAAGTATAGATTTTGGAGAAAAAGGATTAGTAAGTGAGGTAATTGAAAATGTTAGCAAAGTAACTTATATAACAGATTATGAAGTCTGATATGTACTACTGAATTAGATGTGTTTCAAAATATAGAGCAATATGGGGTAAGTGACAGATGGCCAGATTGTGACTGAAAGAGACTAATGTCAGTTGACCATCTAGATGAACATCTTAAGAGACTATTCTTCAGAGTTAGAAAATTTTTCCATTTCATTGAACTTCCTGTCCATGAATCTATAAATTAATGACAAATAACCAGGAAAATCAATGATAACAGTGGTGAGAGGGAGAAAGTATGCTATAGTAAGAGGCAAAAATCTCAGAGAATGGATTTTTACCAAAAAAAAAAAAAAGAGGAAAAACAATAGTTTTTAGGTGTTCTTATGAAACTAGATCACCCAAATCTTTTGGGATCTGGAATGAAATGTTGAATGCAGAGTTCTGAGGTGAGAGAAAGATTTAGTTAAGGCAAGGAAGGAATGGAGTGGTTGGTGGAAGAGGTATGTATGAAGGTTAAGGACATGATATATGGAGAAGTTATACTATTGAAAAATGTTTTTAAATGATTTTTAAACTCTGAATGTCAGTTTTGCTTTAATATGATTTACCCAGTTGTGGTTTGTTTTGTCACATTTGAGCCTCAGCAAAATCTTTTATTCCAAAAATTCATGACTTTATTCTGGAAATTTCTCCTTAAATAACCTTTTGTATACAGGGTATAGCATCCTTTCTATTCTTTCCTCATGAAATACTCTGGCCACCTGATGCAAAGAGCTGACTCATTGGAAAAGACCCTGATGTTGGGAAAGATTGAGGGCAGGAGGAGGAGGGGACAACAGAGGATGAGATGGTTGGATGGCATCACCGACTCAATGGACATGGGTTTGGGTAGACTCTGGGAGTTGGTGATGGACAGGGAGGCCTGGCATGCTGTGGTTCATGGGGTCACAAAGAGTTGGACACGACTGAGCGCCTAAACTGATGCCTCCTATTCCATTATTTGTATTTATTCATATCCTTTTTATGTTTGCTATTAATCAGTCTTCCAGTGTATCAATTCTCTTTAGCTTGTCTCATCTATTTAATTATTCCACTGAATATTCTTATTTCAATTACTGTATTTTGGAATTTTAGTTTTCAATTGTTCATTCTCCTGTTGCATTTACTGAATCTCCCTCATGGTGATGTGTTTCCAAATGTAGTTTCTAATTTTGGACTGAGAACCTCTCCAACAGAGGTTGTTTCATAGGTTTTGGAGGTACTCTCAAAAGTCATTGCTTTTATCGGGATCCCCTGTAGGTCAAGTGCAGAAGAGTCAGACACACTTAGCAACTAAAGAACAATAACAATAGGTCAAATAGTTTTAGTGTATTTCAATGTTAACTTTTTGGTTTGAGTTTATATAGGTAAAGTATTTTTGTACTCAACACCCTAGCATGGCACAGATTTGGTGTTTTATTAAGTCTTAAGGTAAACGTTTATTCCACGGGCTTCCCTAGTGGCTCAGATGGTAAAGAATCTGCATGCAGTGCAGGAGACCCAGGGTCAATCCCTGGGTCAGGAAGATCCTTTGGAGAAAGGAATGGCTACCCACTCCAGTATCCTTGCCTGGAGAATTCCATGGACCTGGCAGGCTACAGTCCAAAGGGTCGCAAAGACTGTTAGTCGAACGACGGAGCGACTAACACTTTTACTTGTTTCCAAGGCTTTGGGAAGCTGATAAGAATATTGCAGTTTCTCAGGTTAAATAAGGTAAAATTCTTCTAAACCTTAGCACTTGAAAGAGATGGGCAGCATGAACCTCACGTTTATGTAGGAAATTCAGTTCTGGCTTAAACTCCTACTCATCACTCTAACTTTGTGTTTCCATTTTTGGTTCAGGCACCTAAAATTTTTCATTTCTTGCTTTAGAACTTTACTATGTATTTTAAAAATACCTATTATTCCAGGCCAATGGTAAAATTGGAACAGTTTCCAAATAATTTTATGAACCCAGGATAACCTTAAAACCTGATAAAGACAGTATCCAAAAAAAGATATAGATTGATTTCACTTATTTAGATAGATACATAAATTGCACTATCTATTAAAAAATAAGTCTTTTTTAACATGGAACTACCAGCCGTAGTCCTAAAATAAATCGTACTTAATTTACATTTACTATTATTTTGATACATTGCTAGATTTTGATCAATATATTTTATTATATTAACAGGTTAAAAGGGAAAGATCATGTGACTATAATAACTGATGTGAATATAATAACCAATATAATATATTATAATATAATAACTGATGGTGAAAATAGTAACATTCAACAGTCATTTCTCATAGAAACTCTGTGTAAAATTAGGATGCATGGAAAAACTTAAATATGATGAACTCTTTACCAAAAATCCATTAGCAAAACATGAAAGTATTTTATTTAAAAATCAGGATCTAGTTAGGGGTAGTGAATGTAATAACATAAAATTTAAATGACTGGTTCTGTTATTTGAAATAAAGTGATAAAACTATTAATTCTGCAAATAATATGATTATACAACTAGAATTTTCAAGGACCTTATAGTTACAATAGAAAAAAAAAGGTCTGTGAGAATATTAACAACATAGCTAAATGAAAGCTAAGTATATTTTAGCATTAGATTTACTCTATTTTAGCAATTAGCACCTATAAATGAAACCAGGGAGAAATATCCCACTTTTAACAGAAATAACTATAAAAATGTTAAGAACAAACATAATAAAAAGTGATGAAATCAATATGCAGAAAACCATAGTATATTAGTAAAAGACATGTCAAGATTTGAGCATATGAATATATTCTCGGATTGGAAGAACTGCCATCATAAAAATGCTAATCTCGCTAAATATGAAGTGTACCAAATTTTCATTAGAATTCTAATAACATCCTGTTGGAATTAGGTTAAGTTAGCTTAAGGAAAAAACCTTTTTTATGTGGAAAAAAGGTTCATATAGAATAGTCGTGACAGTTATAAAAAAAATAACAAAGAAGGGGAGACTTGTTTCTCAGGTTATCAGAACTTACCACAAAGAGACTGGGGAAAAAATATGATATTGGCATAGCTATGGCATGACTTTACTCAATGGAGCAGGTCACAGAGTACAGAAATAGATTCTAGTAAATAAGATAGATTTAATACTTGGCTAAAATTTTGGTTTTACAAGTGTAAAAAGGCAAGTAATTTAATGCAGGTGCTATTACTGCATGCGTGTGTGCTAAGTCACTTCAGTTGCACACAACTCTTTGCAACCCTATGGAATATAGCCTGCCAGGACCCTTTGTCCATGGGATCCTCCAAGCAAGAATACTGGAGTGGGTTGCCAGGCCTTCCTCCAGGGGATCTTCCCAACCCAGGGTGTGAACTTTCATCTCTTACATCTTCTGCATTCGCAGGTGGTTCTTTACCACTAGCGGCATCTGGAAGCCCCTCCTAGCTATCAAAATAGGAGAAAATAAAATTGGATCCTACTCTTAACCATTAAAAGAAATCTTCTAGATGCAGTAAAAATAAATACAATAATAATTGCTTTACAATACAATTATGTACAACTGTACAATTGAGACTATGTGTTCAATCTAAGGCAGGGGCGATCTGAACTACTGGATGCTTGGGGCTGGTGCACTCGGACGACCCAGAGGGATGGTATGGGGAGGGAGGAGGGAGAGGGGTTCAGGATGGGGAACACATGTATACCTGTGGTGGATTCATTTCGATATTTGGCAAAACCAAAACAATATTGTAAAGTTTAAAAATAAAAAAAAATAAAAAAATATTGGAAACCCAGAAACTATTAAGAATACATATTTGCACTTTCAATATTACAATTTTATGACCATAAAACCAAAAATAAGATTTTAAAAGTCATATAATGACATTTCAAAGATTAATAGCTACAATATTTTAGAAAATGAGCTCTAACAAAGAAAAGATAAATAATTGAAAAAATATTGATGATGGCAGTAGAAATAGCTGTAAACTTTCTAGAAACAAAACACTGTATAACTACTAAAACTACTGTATATATATATATACTATATTTGTAATTTTCAAATTTTAATTACATATGTAAATTATGTTTATGTTTATACATTTTCAAACATTTATAATACACACTAAAAAAATAAAGTATGTGGTCACATACTAGCGTCAGACAAGGCAGGCTTTAAATCAAAACAGTTTATAAAAGACAAAGAAGGACATTATATATTTAAAAAACAACTTCAATTCAGAAAGTATCACAATATTAAACATTTACGCACCCAATACAAACTAACAAATGTATAAAATAAAAACTGATAGAACTGAAGGGATAAATAGAAGAAATAAATATTTCTACAATAATAACTGAATATCCCACTATCAATAATGGATAGAAAAATCAGACAAAGATAAGAAAAGAGATAATCTGGACACAATAAACCAATTAGATCTAACAGACATATACCAAACTCTATCAACAACACATTCTTCTCAGTTCTACACAGAACATTCCCAGGATAGACCATATATTAGGACACAAATTAAATCAGTAAGTTTTGAAAGGCAGAGATCATATAAAATATCTTCTCCAATTATAAGGATCAGAAACAGAAGGAAAATTGAAAATTTCACAAATTTGTCAAAATTAAATAACACATTCTAAAAAAAATGAATAAAAGAAGAAATCACAAGGAAAATTTGAAAATACTAAGATATTAATAAAAATGAAAGCTAACATACCAAAACATAGAATTCAGTGAAAGCAGTGCTAATGGGAAATTTACAGCTATAAATGTTGGCATTTAAAAAAAGAAGAAAGATCCTAAATCAACAACCTAAATGTACAAACTAAGGCCCTAGTAAAAGAAAAAATAAATCAAGTTCTGGTCTAGCAGAAGGAAGGGAATAATAAACATTAGAGAAGAAATAAATAAAATAGAAAACAGGAACAAAATAGAGGAAATCAATGATCTTCAGAAAGACCAACCAAATTGTCAAACCAGTTAGACTGACTATGGAAAAAAAAGAAAACTCAAGGTACTAAAATCAGAAATGAAACTGGGGCAAGGTAATGCTCAAAATCCTTCAAGCTAGGCTTCAACAGTACGTAAACAGAGAACTTCCAGATGTTCATCCTGAATTTAGAAAAGGCAGAGGAACCAGAGATCAAATTGCCAACATCTGGATCATAGAAAAACTAAGGAATTTCAGAGAAAATCTACTTCTGCTTCACTGATTATGATAAAGCTTTTGTGTGGATCACAACAAACTGTGGAAAATTCTTAAAGAGATGGAAATACCAGACCCCCTTACCTGCCTCCTGAGAAACCTGTATACAAATCAAGAATTAACAGTTAGAACTGGACATGGAATGAACATCAAACTGGTTCAAAATTGGGAAAGAAGTATGTCAAGGCTGCATATTATCACCCTGCTTATTTAACTTCTATGCAGAGTACATCAGGGGAAATGTTGGGCTGGAAGAAGCTCAAGCTGTAATCAATATTGCTAGGAGAAATATCAATAACCTCAGATATGCAGATGACACCAACCTAATGGCAGAAAACAAAGATGAACTACAGAGCTTTTTGATGAAGGTGAAAGACGAGAGTGAGAAAGCTGACTTAAAACTCAACATTCAAAAAATGAAGATAATGGCACCTGGCCCCATCACTTCATGGAAAATAGATGGGGAAAAATATTTTCTAGGGCTCCAAAATCATTGCATATGGTGATTGCAGCCATGGAATTAAAAGATGCTTGCTCCTTGGAAGAAAAGCTATGACAAACTAGACAGTGTATTAAAAAGCAGAGACATCATTTTGCCAATAAAGGTCCGTCTAGTCAAAGCTATGGTTTTTCCAGTGGTCATGTATGGATGTGAGAGTTGGACCATAAAGAAGGCTGAGTGCCAAAGAATTGATGCTTTCAAACTGTAGTGTTGGAGAAGACTCTTGAGAGTCCCTTGGACGGCAAGGAGATCCAACCAGTCAGTCCTAAAGGAAATCAACCCTGAATATGCATGGGAAGGAATGATGCTGAAGCTGAAGCTCCAATACTTTGGCCACATGATGCAAAGGGCCACTTCATTGGAAAAGACTCTGATGCTGGGAAAGATTGAAGGCACAAGGAGAAGGGGTGACAGAGGATGAGATGGTTGGAAGGCATCATCGAAGCAATGGACATGAGTTTGAGCAAACTCCAGGAGATAGTGAAGGACAGGGAAGCCTGGCATTCTGCAGTCCATGGGGTCACAAAGAGTTGGACACAATGAGTGGCTACCACAATAAGACCACAATGGACAGGAAATCCAAAAAAGTGGGGATGTATATCATTCCAATCCCAAGGAAAGGCAATGCCAAAGAATGCTCAAACTACCACACAATTGCACTCATCTCACACGCTAGTAAAGTAATGCTCAAAATTCTCCAAGCCAGACTTCAGCAATACGTGAACCGTGAACTTCCTGATGTTCAAGCTGGTTTTAGAAAAGGCAGAGGAACCAGAGATCAACTTGCCAACATCCGCTGGATCATCGAAAAAGCAAGAGAGTTCCAGAAAAACATCTATTTCTGCTTTATTGACTATGCCAAAGCCTTTGACTGTGT
>NW_011494734.1:4305496-4311597 GCF_000754665.1 Bison bison bison
ATGGGAATACCAGACCACCTGACCTGCCTCTTGAGAAACCTATATGCAGGTCAGGAAGCAACAGTTAGAACTGGACATGGAACAAGACTGGTTCCAAATAGGAAAAGGAGTTGGTCAAGGCTGTATATTGTCACCCTGCTTATTTAACTTCTATGCAGAGTACATCATGAGAAACGCTGTGCTGGAAGAAGCACAAGCTGGAATCAAGATTGTTGGGAGAAATATCAATAACCTCAGATATGCAGATGACACCACTCTTATGGCAGAAAGTGAAGAGGAACTAAAGAGCCTCTTGATGAAAGTGAAAGAGGAGAGTGAAAAAGTTGGGTTAAACATTCAGAAAACGAAGATCATGGCATCTGGTCCCATCACTTCATGGGAAATAGATGGGGAAACAGTGGAAACAGTGTCAGACTTTATTTTAGGAGGATCCAAAATCACTGCAGATGGTGATTACAGCCATGAAATTAAAAGACTCTTATTCCTTGGAAGGAAAGTTATGACCAACCTAGATAGCATATTCAAAAGCAGAGGCGTTACTTTGCTAACAAAGGTCTGTCTAGTCAAGGCTATGGTTTTTCCTGTGGTCATGTATGGATGTGAGAATTGGACTGTGAAGAAAGGTGAGTGCTGAAAAATTGATGCTTTTGAACTGTGGTGTTGGAGAAGACTCTTGAGAGTCCCTTGGACTGCAAGGAGATCCAACCAGTCCATTCTAAAGGAGATCAGTCCTGGGTGTTCTTTGGAAGGACTGATGTTGAAGCTGAAACTCCAATACTTTGGCCACGTCATGTGAAGAGCTGACTCATTGGAAAAGACCCTGATGCTGGGAGGGATTGGGGGCAGGAGGAGAAGGGGACGACAGAGGATGAGATGGCTGGATGGCATCACCGACTTGATGGATTTGAGTTTGAGTGAACTCCGGGAATTGGTGATGGACAGGAGGCCTGGCGTGCTGCAATTCATGGGGTCGCAAAGAGTCAGACACGACTGAGCGACTGAACTGAACTGTATTGATATATATATGTATAGCTGATTCACTTTGCTGTTCAGTAGAAACTAACAGAATATTGTAAAGCAACTATATTCCAATAAAAATTAATTAAAAAGAGAAATTGAGCACCAGCAAATTATATAATCTAGAATGAATTGGACATTTTCTAAGAAACATAAATCCTATCAAGACTGAATTTCTAAGAAATAAAGAATCTGAACAAGCTTATAATTAGTGAGGAGATGAATTAGGAATCAAAAAACCTTCCAAAGAAGAAAAGCATTGGAACTGATAATTTCACTGATGAATTATACCATTTAAAGAACTAACACCAATCCTTCTTATACTTTCCAAGAAACTGAAGAGTATGGAACACTTAATTTATTCTGTGAGACGAGCATTACCCTAATACCAAAGCCAGTCAGAGATGCTATAAGAAAACTACATAACCATAAATGTGATTATTGATGTCAAAATACTTGACAAAATTAGTGAATACATTCCCTGTGCTGTATTTACATCCTTATGATGTATTTATTTTATAACTGGTACTTTGTATTTCTTAATCCCCTTCACCTATTTCATGCATCTTCTTACTCCCCTTCTCTCCGGGAACCACTAATTTTTTCTCTGTTTCCATGAGTCTGTTTCTGTTTCATTATATCTGTTCATTTGTTTTGCTTTTTAGATTCCCTGTGTAAGTGAAGGAAGGTGTTTTTTAAATTATTTCTACTCAATACAGAGACAAAATCAACCATACTGAAACTTGTTTAAACAGTGAATACTACGCAAATATGTCCCTTCCTAGTCAACAAAATTGAAATAAAATTTTATTGGAAACAAAAAAAATCTTCAACAAAATATTAGGAAACTTAATTCAGCATTATATTAAAATAATTGTACATCATGACCAAGTCTATTTTCAAGTATCTATGAAAACATGCTCTATGTTACTAATAACTAGGAAAATGTAAATTGTAACCACAGTGTGATACCATCTCCCACCCATTAAGATCAGATCAGATCAGATCAGTCGCTCAGTCGTGTCCGACTCCTTGTGACCCCATGAATCGCAGCACGCCAGGCCTCCCTGTCCATCACCAACTCCCGGAGTTCACTCAGACTCACGGCCATCGAGTCAGTGATGCCATCCAGCCATCTCATCCTCTGTCGTCCCCTTCTCCTCCTGCCCCCAACCCTCCCAGCATCAGAATCTTTTCCAATGAGTTAACTCTTCGCATGAGGTGGCCAAAGTACTGGAGTTTCAGCTTTAGCATCATTCCTTCCAAAGAAATCCCAGGGCTGATCTCCTTCAGAGTGGACTGGTTGGATCTCCTTGCAGTCCAAGGGACTCTCAAGTGTCTTCTCCAACACCACAGTTCAAAAGCATCAGTTCTTTGGCACTCAGCCTTCTTCACAGCCCAACTCTCACATCCATACATGACCATAGGAGAAACCATAGCCTTGACTAGACGGACCTTTGTTGGCAAAGTAATATCTCTGTTTTTGAATATGCTATCTATCTATTAGGATGGTTACTATTAAAAAAGAGAAAACAACTGATGTTGGCAAGAATGTGGAAAAACTGGAACCCATGCACAAAACTGTACAGCTGCTGTGAAAAAGAATATGGTGCTTCTTTAAAAAATTAAAGTTAGAATTACTATTGTAATTGTTGTTGTTTAGTCACTAAGTCATGTCCGACTCTTTTCAACCCCATGGACTACAGCCCACCAGGCTCCTCTGTCCATGGGATTTTCCAGGCAAAAATACTGGAGTGGGTTGCCATTTCCCTCTCCGGGGATCTTCTTCAACCAGGGATCAAACCTGCAGCTTCTTCTGCATCTCCTGCACTGTAGGCTGATTCTTCTACCACTGAGCCACTGAGGAAGCCCTAGAATTACTATTCCATTCAACAATTTCACTTCTGGGCATATACCCAAAAGAACTGAAAGTGTGGTGTTGAAGAGATAGCCAAACTACCATGTATCTAAAACAAGGAAGCAAAACAAGTATCTGCACAGAGATGACTATAAAAACAACATGTCATGTGTGCCCACAATGGAATATTATTCAACTTTAAAAAGGAAGGAATTTCTGGCACATACTACAACATAGATGAACCCTGAGGACATTATGCTAAGTGAAATAAACCTGTCACAAGAAGACAAATACTATCTGCTTTCACTTACATGAGATACCTAGAGTATTAAAAATCACAGAGTTGAATGGTGGTTGCCAGGGACAAACACAAAATAATTTCCTATAAATTGTTGTGATTGGATAAAAATGTTAGGCACAATTTTAACTGTTATCTTTTACAATCCTTAGCAAAAGAACACACTAAGTAACTTCTGAGAGAAAAATGTCCCATTAGGCATCTTCTTTTGGGATACCTCAAATATTCAAATTCCTTCAACACAGAAATATACCAATGCATCTTCAAAACAGTACTGTTATAAGATTAAAGGGTTAAGCATTTCATAGGATATGGTTGATCTGAGTTTGTTATTAATGGCTGGTCACATGGCCTTTGGCAGGCCAAGTGGTAACACTGGCTTCCAGGAGAGAGGATGTTTTGGAAAATGATAATGTATGTGACTATCTGTTCCAGTCCACCCTGAATTGGCAGAGCCTTCCATTCTACCGTCTGTTTCCTTTGGTTTGGTTTAACCTATTTTTTAGTATCGTCAGTTTAAGCTTTTTTCCTGGGCTCTGGAAAGGGAGTTTCATTCTTGCTTAGGATCATATGAGCTTTTATTGCAAAACCTCAAACCATATTAAATTTGATTGTTTTGAAATATGCCATTGACTTTGAGTTCCAGGGATCTGCTTAAATATTGCCTCTTGGTCCAAATTTTTCCTTAAAGAAAGTAGATAAGCTTTCAGCCTCCAAAATACCAGACCCAAGTGGCTAAATTTTCATGAAGGGGCTGCTGTTTAAGAGTTCTTCCTGTAACCCTAAGATTTCTGTTACTCAGAGACATGGTCTTTGAGTATAACATTCCAATCACCAGATTGTAATTTGGAACGATAGGACAGAAAATGCAATATTTATAAGACCTTGAAATAATTTCCATGTCCTTTATTGCCCAGGTTCATAGAAGACATGGAGGAGAATCCATTAGACTAATATTGGATTGATCATCTGTACAGTTTTCACTCACTAACCTAATAACAACTTGTACTGGTACCATCAGCATAAAGAAATAAGAAGTGTATAATTACACCTCAGTAAAAGCCCCAACACCTACAGTTAACCAGCACGGTTAACTTATTTCCCCACAACTGTCATCTAGCTTTGATGTTAATAATGACAAATCCTCTCTATCCTTAGTCATCATGAGACAATATAAGCATATGAACAGTCACCTACAGTTATGACAAAGCCTAAGAGCAATTAAGCGTGACAGGCCAAGGCAGGGACTGTTATCTTTGGGTAAGCTGCTTTACCTCTATGGAATCTCAAGTTCTTCCACTGTGATGGTACCTGTCATTCAAACTTGTTAAAAAGATTTGGAAAAATAAATGAGTGATATATGTGTGGGTGTGGGGCATCTTGGCTTGAGTCAGAGACTGACATGTATGTATGATTGCTCCTGATGAATATGTGGGGTAGGACCACAAGAAACCCACTGAAGCAGGACCACAGTGCCTTAAAAGATTCTTAAAGGATGCTTCAAGAATAATGAACGTGATCCCATAGGGCAGACTCAAGAACACTACAATTTTCTAATCATTTAGAATCACTGAAACATAGCTCCCATATTGAACTCAAATCTCAGAAATAATCTCTGAGATGAAGGAAGAAAATTCAAAATAAACTCTAAATGACAACAGGAAATAAGTTTCTGCTGTCCCATGTATCTTCTAGCATGCTAAGTTGCTTCACTCGTGTCCGACTCTTTGCGACCCTATGGACTGTAGCCCACCAGGCTTCTCTGTCCATGGGATTTTCCAGGCAAGAATATTGGAAATACTGGATTGAAACCATGTCTCTTATGTCTCCTGCATTGGCAGGTGGGTTCTTTACCTCTGGAGCCACCTGGAAGGTATGTATATTCTACTCCTGAAATACAAGTAGAGTACAGTACAAATACGAAGTAGGCTGATTGTGAGTGCATCTGGGACACTCTCAAGACTCCCCAGATTATTTGCCAGAGAATTTGGATAGTACCAGATCCTGTGTTAGAGAAGTAAGGCCATTAGGTAATGATGTGAATTAACACTGTTTAATCTGGGCATCTTCCATCTGCTTAATCCCTTTGTTTAACCTTTATTCAGAGCCTCATAATTCCAAGATCAACAAGGACTGCTAATGAAGCAAAGGGAGAGGCAAGCCATATAAACATTTCTTAAATGAGGATCTAGGTAGTGTGGTACTTCTGCTCTGCTTATAATTATACGTAATGTAGTAACTTTCTACTTTTTCCTCTTTTTGTGTATTTTAAATTGGTTTAGTAAACTGAATGATTCAAGCATCTTAATCTAGCCTATGAAACTCTGGAGTAGCCTGATGGTAACTTGGACATTACCACTGCATCAAGGCAACTTCACACATAAAAATTAAGTTTTCTGATATGCTTCTGTACTTATGAAGAAGTACAGATACTTCTTCTAAATACTTACACTATTTAACTAGTATGTTAGAGAATGAACTACAAGCAATGAAAATCATAACAATTTGAGGTGGTATCTTTGGAGTTGAGAAAAGATAATACGTGTGGATTGTCAATACAAGATCAGATATGCTTCTTTTAATACACATTGTAGGTTTGTGCTTGTAGAAGTGTCTTGGGGAAAGCTTGGGGTTCTTGTCTGGTTTTGGAAAAGAATCCTCTGATTCTATTTCCTTTTCACTCATTCCCCCTCAGTTCAAGGCAAGCATTATTTATAGGTACCTAATAACATATTATAGTAATCTGATAGCATATTATGACAAAGCTAGTGGAGGTGATGGAATTCCAGTTGAGCTCTTTCAAATCCTGAAAGATGATGCTGTGAAAGTGCTGCATTTAATATGCCAGCAAATTTGGAAAACTCAGCAGTGGCCACAGGACTGGAAATGGTCAGTTTTCATTCCAATCCCAAAGAAAGACAATGCCAA
>NW_011494734.1:4311697-4312383 GCF_000754665.1 Bison bison bison
GGGAATACCAGACCTCCTGGCCTGCCTCTTGAGAAACCTATATGCAGGTCAGGAAGCAACAGTTAGAACTGGACATGGAACAACAGACAGGTTCCAAATAGGAAAAGGAGTTCGTCAAGGCTGTATATTGTCACCCTGCTTATTTAACTTCTATGCAGAGTACATCATGAGAAATGCTGTGCTGGAAGAAGCACAAGCTGGAATCAAGACTGCCGGGAGAAATATCAATAACCTCAGATATGCAGATGACACCACCCTTATGGCACAAAGTGAAGAGGAACTAAAAAGCCTCTTGATGAAAGTGAAAGAGGAGAGTGAAAAAGTTGGCTTAAAGCTCAGCATTCAGAAGACACAGATCATGGCATCTGGTCCCATCACTTCATGGCAAACAGATGGGGAAACAGTGGAAACAGTGTCAGACTTTCTTTTTTGGGGCTCCAAAATCACTGCAGATGGTGATTATAGCCATGAAATTAAAAGACGCTTACTCCTTGGAAGGAAAGTTATGACCAACCTAGAGAGCATATTCAAAAGCAGAGACATTACTTTGCCAACAAAGGTCTGTCTAGTCAAGGCTATGGTTTTTCCTGTGGTCATGTATGGATGTGAGAGTTGGACTGTGAAGAAAGCTGAGTGCCGAAGAATTGATGCTTTTGAACTGTGGTGTTGGAGAAGACTCTTGAGAG
>NW_011494734.1:4312483-4321796 GCF_000754665.1 Bison bison bison
GAGTCCCTTGGACTGCAAGGAGATCCAACCAGTCCATTCTGAAGGAGATCAGTCCTGGGTGTTCTTTGGAAGGAATGATGCTAAAGCTGAAACTCCAGTACTTTGGCCATCTCTTGAGAAGAGTTGACTCATTGGAAAAGACCCTGATGCTAGGAGGGACTGGGGGCAGGAGGAGAAGGGGAAGACAGAAGATGAGATGGCTGGATGGCATCACCGACTCGATGGACGTTGAGTCTGAGTGAACTCCGGGAATTGGTGATGGACAGGAGGCCTGGTGTGCTGCAATTCATGGGGTAGCAAAGAGTCGGATGTGACTGAGCCACTGAACTGAACTGACCTGAATAGCATATTAGAATGGGCAACAAAGATGAAATCATTACTATACATTTTTAAAATGAAGTCATTCCAGCTACTTGAATTTATTATTTTTTGTAGGCCCATAGCTGATATTCTTCGGAGAAGGCAATGGCACCCCACTCCAGTACTCTTGCCTGGAAAATCCCATGGACAGAGGAGCCTGGAAGGCTGCAGTCCATGGGGTCACTGAGGGTCAGACACGACTGAGCGACTTCATTTTCACTTTTCACTTTCATGCATTGGAGAAGGAAATGGCAACCCACTCCAGTGTTCTTGCCTGGAGAATCCCAGGGACTCGGGAGCCTGGTGGGCTGCCGTCTATGGGGTCGCACAGAGTCGGACACGACTGAAGCGACTTAGCAGCAGCAGCAGCAGCAGCAGTTGATATTCTTAGGGCTTCCCTAGTGGCTCTATCTCTAATCAAAAAAATTGTTTATTTGGTTTTAAAATTGAGGTGAAATTCTGATTTTAAAATTAACCATTTAAAAATGTGCACTGCAATGTCATCTGAGTGTGTGCATGCTCAGTTGCTCAGTCATGTCCAACTCCATAGGCTTGGGCTTCCCAGATGGCACTAGTGGTAAAGAACCCACTTGCCAATGCAGGAGACTTAAGAGATGTGGGTTCAATCCCTGGGTCAGGAAGATCCCCTGAAGGAGGAAATGGCAATCCACTCCAGTATTCATGCCTGGAGAATCCCACGGACAGAGGAGCCTGGAAGGTTACAGTACACGGGGTCACAAAGAGTCGGACACAAGAGTGCACACACTCTGCCAGTACCACACTGTCTTGATTACTGAAGTTTTGTAGCAAGTTTTGAAATTGTGAAATATAATCCCTTCTTTTTCAATAATGTCTTGGTTATTGAGGGCTCCTTGAAATTACATATGAATCTGAGTTTGGACTTTGCCATTTCTGCAAAAGAAGACCATTGGAATTTTGATAATTTTTGCACTGACTTTATAGGTGGCTTTGCATATTATTGCCATCTTACCAATATTAAGTCTGTCAGTAAATGAACAAGGGATATATTTCCTTTAATTTGTGTTTTCAATTTCCTTCAACAATGTTGTAGTTTTTAGTGTACGAGACTTTCACCTCCTTGGGTAAATTTATTCCTAAGAATTTATTCTCTTCGATGCCATTGTAAATAGAATTGTTTTCTTAATTTTCTTTTCAGATTTTTCACTTGTAGCTTATAGAAATAAAACTGATTTTAATGTTGATCCTTTAGGCTGCAATTTTACTGAATTCTTTAATTAGCTCTAGTATTTTGTGCATGTCTTGTCACTTACAAATATAGTTTTACTGCTTCCTTTCCAATTTGGATGACTTTTATTTCTTTTCTTGCCCAATTTTTCTGGCTAGAACTCCATGTACAATCGTGAATAGCAATGGTGAAAGTAGGCATTCTTTTCCTGTTCTTGATCTTAGGAGAAAATCTTCAGTCTTTCACCATAAAGTATGATGTCAGCTGTGGGTTTTTCGTAAGTGCTCTTTATTGCAATGAAGAATTTCCTTTTTATTCCTAGTTCTCTGTTTTGTTTTTTAATCATGAAAAGGTGTAGAATTGTGTCAAATACTTTTTCTGCATCAATTGAAATGATCATCTAGTTTTTCCTCTTTGTTGTATTTATGTAGGTATACATTACACTGATTTCCTTATATTGGTATGTCTTTGCATTCCTGGAATAAGTCCCCCTTGGCTATGGTTTCTTTCAATATGCTGTTGAATTCAATCTGTTAGTATAGTAATTTGGAATCTATATTTGATTTTGCCATCTATACTCATAAGGATCATTGGTACTTTGTACTTTCTTTTTTGTAGTATCTTTGTCTGAGTTTAGTTTTAGAATAATTTTGGCCTCACAGACAAGTTAGGAGGTGTTCTTTCTCTTCTATATTTTGGAAGAGTTTGAGAAGGATTTAATTTTGAGAAGGTGTTAATTCTTTAAATGTTTGGTAGAAGTCACCAGTGAAACCAGCTAATCCTGGGCTTTTCTTTGTTGCAAAGTTTTGATTACTCCTTCAGTCTGTTTGCTTGATATTGGTCTTTCCAGATTTTTATTTCTTTCTTATTGTGTTAGTTTTGGTAACTGTACATTTCTGTCCACTATTTCTATCCATTATTGGAAATGAGGTAAGGAGTCTCCAACTAATATTGTAGAACTGTTTCTCCCTTCAATAATCACATTTTTCTTTATGTATTTTGAGATCTTATTGTTTGGTGCATATATAATTTTATGTCTTCTTGATGAAATGAACTTTTAGTTGATTGATGATATCTTTATCTCTTGTAACAATTTTTATTTAAAGTCTTTTCCCCTGTTATTAGCATACCATAGCTTTCTTTTGGGTACTATTTGTATGAGATACATTTTTACACCCTTTAATTTTCAACTTACTTATGTCATTGGATATAAAGTGAATCTCTGTAGACATTTTGTATCTCCATCCACAAAATTATTTTTTTTAATTTATTCTTTTAATTGCTGTCTTTTAATTGGTGAGTTTAATCTATTTGCATTCAAAGTGATTATAGACAAAGGACTGTTATTTTGCTATTTATGATCTATATGTCTTATATCTTTTTGTGATTAAATCCTCCAATGGTGCCTTATTTTATATTAGATCTTTTTCTTATTCTTTTGATCTCTCATTTCTCTTTTTGTGTATATTTTTAGTTATTTTCTTCACTGTTTCCCTAGGGTACTAGTAAGTTTTTTAAGACAAATCCCTCCTTTTGGAAATATTGTCCTTTTTTGGCATTCATTATAAAGTGCTTTTCAATCTATTTATTTTCTTTCTCTAATAGCAACTGTTTATTAATTGGAAATTTCATTCACAACAATAATAGAATACTATCAATTAAGAATTATGCTAGACAATAATGAAGATCTGTTTGCAGTGGCTTAAACACATAAAGGCTTACGTTTATTTATTTTTGTGTATGTGTGATGAGAAGTCTAACAAGGTTTGCAATGTTTTCTGGCATGATTCAGTAACTCAAATATATCAGAATCAAGGGGTCTTCTCTACTTTTGCTCTTTCCCTCAGGATCCATGAGGGTTCCTGTAGCTCCAGTCATGATGACTTTATTCTATGAAAGGAGAAGGAGGAAAAGAAAAGAAAAAGCATTCCAACTAGCCAAATCATCCCTTTCAAAGAACTCTCATAAACTATATCTAAAAACTTACATTTATAGATCATTTGCCAGCCACATCAATTAGGGAGATTTGGAAATGTTTTTCTTTCAGCTGAGAACATTGCCATCCCTAACAACTGAAGGTTTCTGTTACTAAGAAAGAAGGGCACAGTGAAAAATCAGCAAGGTAACTGGCACATATTTAGTTGTTAGCATTTATATAGCAGGTATTATGTCCCAGATACTATTATAAATTCCATATATATATATTAATAAGAGTTTGTTTAATCATGACAATCTTAGAGAATGAGTGCCTTTATTATCTCCATTGTACAGATGAGAAAGCTGTGTTGTTGTTGTTCAGTCACTAAATTGTGTCCTACTCTTTTTGAGCCCATGGACTGCAGCATGCCAGGCCTCCCTGTCCCTCATTATCTCCTGGAGTTTGTCCAAATTCATGTCCATTGAATCGATAATGCTATCCCACCATTTCATCTTCTGCTACCCTCTTCTCCTTTGGCCTTCAATCTTTCCCAGCATCAGGGTCTTTTCCAATGAGTTGGGTCTTTTCCAGTGAGTCAGCTCTTTGCATCAGGTAGCCAAAGTATCAGAGCTTCAGCTTTAGCATCAGTCCTTCCAATGAGTATTCAGGGTTGATTTCCTTTAGGATTGACTAATTTGGTCTCTGTGCTGTCCAAGGGACTCTCAAGAGTCTTCTCCGGCACCACAATTCCAAAGCATCAATTCTTCAGTGCTCAGCTTTCTTTATGGTCCAGCTCTCACATCCATACATGACTACTGGAAAAACCAGAGCTTTGATTACAACCACACTTTGTTGGCAAAGTGATGTCTCTGCTTTTTAATACACTATCTAGGTTTGTCACAGCTTTCCTTCCAAGAAGCAAGTGTCTTCTAATTTCATAGCTGCAGTCAACATCTGCAGTGATTTTGGAGCCCAAGAAGAGAAAGTCCATCACTGTTTCCACCTTTTCCCCTTCTTCCTCTGGTCTCATCACTTCATGGCAAATAAAATGGAAGAAAGCTGATTGAAATAACAAACACTAATTCTTTCAATTTCTCACACTTACTAAATATTAGAGCCATTTAAAACCTGGTTATCTTTCAGATCTCATTTTTTCTCTTTCTCTCTTTTGGCTGTGCTGCTCAGCTGTGAAATCTTAGTTCCCTGACCAGGCATTGAACCTGGGTCCTTGACAGTGAAAGAGCCAAGTCCTAATCACTGGACTGCCAAGGAATTTCCAGATCTCATTTTCTAAACCATCCTGCTATATTAAACAGGCATGCCTTACTCTTTGTGACACTATGGATCATAGCCCATCAGGCTCCTCTATCTATGGGATTTCCTAGGCAAGAATACTGGAATGGGTTGCCATTCCCTTTTCCAACGGATCCTCCCAACCCAGGGATCGAACCCACGTCTTCTGCATTGCAGGAAGATTCTTTACCATCTGAACCACCAGGGAAGCTCATTAAACACAATACATATGTGTTTATGTATTGATCTACATACATATATCTTTTGCCTTTTTCCTTCCATAATCACTTGCTAATATTTAGACGCCACATTAAATTCAATAAGATCAAAACTAGCCTTTATAGCTGGTTCCTGAACTGGCTTACTAGCATCTGCAGCCTCCATTGCTATTCTCCATTACCATCAAGGTTTGCTGCTCATGATGCCTGCAAGCAATAGGAAACCCATTTTAATGAAAAAATGAGTAAGAAGGTGTAGTTCATTGGTTCTTTACTGCCATTGTATCTCTAGTGTCCATCTTCATATTTGACCACAGAGACAGCCTCCCACTAGGTACTCTCACCTCCATTCCTTGACACAGATGTTTAGAGCAGTCTGATGTAAATAGATTAATTGGTGGGTAGTGGGAAGACATTAACTGAAAGATAAAAGATGGTGAAAGACTCAATTTTTCTAACATATTGTGAAAATCTGTCTTTACTCCTTAGTTAAAAATCCTTGGATTGAAATTCAATGTTCTAAACCAGGCTCAATGTCCTTACAACTTTATTTTCATGTATTTCTTTATCTGCAACACATTTACAGTCTCTTAGCCATTCCTAGCAAAAGCAAAAAGGTAGAAATAAATAATAACAACCTCCCTGTTTCCTCCTTCCCACCAAGTTATCTTCTGACCCTTTCAAATCTTATCACTTCAGCTCATGGCAAAACAGCTTTGATAGAAATGACTAGAAAATCAGAAGGCATATATTTTCATACTTACGAAAAAATTATTAACAATAAAAAGCAGAATGAATTTTCTTACAATAAAAGAAATTTTCTTTTTCTCTATACTCTCACTAAGAAATACTAGTTTCATTAAGAACTATGTATTGATTGTTTAAATTTAAAATAGCCATTTCAATTATCTACTGCTGCATAACAAAGACCCCTCCTCAAAAAGCTTTGTGAGTTAAAAGCAATAATTTATTTGATTATAATTTTTCAACTTGAGCAGAGCTTGGCAGTGATATCTCCTCTTGACTCCATGTAATTTTGACAACGGTAGCTTAGCTGGAGTATAAGTCACATGATTCCAACTAGGGTGGTTAGAAGGGCACCATCTTTCCCTTTTTATGTTTGTAATCTCTCTTCTTCCAGTGCCTCTTTCTGTCAACATGGCTTCTTTCTTTTACAGTATACTTGACTTTTTCTTACAAGATACTGCTGCTACTGCTAAGTCGCTTCAGTCATGTCCGACTCTGTGCGACCCCACAGATGGCAGCTCACCAGGCTCCTCTGTCCCTGGGATTCTCCAAGGCAAGAACACTGGAGTGGGTTGCCATTTCCTTCTCCAATGCATGAAAGTGAAAAGTGAAAGTGAAGTCACTCAGTCGTGTCTGACTCTTAGTGACCCCATGGACTGGAGCCTACCAGGCTCCTCTGTCCATGGGATTTTCCAGGCAAAGAGTATTGGAGTGGGGTGCCAAAAGGGTAAAAATGGATGCTTCAAAAACCTAAGACCTATTTCCTTGAGTCATATAAAATAATTTCAACCACATTTGGCTGATCAAAGTGAGTCTCAAGGGGAAGAAAAAGAGACTTTTTAAGGTATGGGAGTAATCACTGATAGCCAACTTTGCAATCTACCACACAAGTTTTTGCTTTTGTTTTGCCTCAGTAGGATATAACCAAAGTGTTTTCCAACAAAAGTATGGCATGGAAATCATGATCTTTGTTCTTTTCTTCTTCTATAGCTACATAGCAGTTTGACTGCAAAACTACACCCCACTCTATGTTTCTCAAAATTCCAAATATGTGAAATTTTAGTGAACACTAAATCAGTTAGAAAGGATTCTGAGTTATGAAAGATAACTCATCATCTTTCATGCTAGCCCCTAAAATTATGTGTCTAAACCTTAACCTTGAGAACGCACAAATATTTGGGTTCTTGAGTGAATTATCGAGAACCTTATTTGGAAAAAAAAGTCTTTGCAGATGTAATTAAGTGAAGGCTGAGATCAGTGGGCTCTAAATCTAATGATGAGTGTCTTTACAAGAAGAGGACTTGGACACACAGAAAGAACAATGTCATGTGAAGAAAAAAGCAGAGATTGAAACTGCTACCAGCCAAGGAATGCCTGCAGCCTCCAGAAGCTAAAGAGCAAACTAGAATTCTACCCTAGAGTCTTGAGAGGGAATGTGACCCTGCTAAGACATTTATTTCAAACTTCTGGCCTTAATAACTGTGAGAGGATACACTTCTACTGTTTTTAAGCCAAGCAGTTTGTGATAATATGTTATGGCAACCCAAGGAAACTAACTGGTAGTTTATCAAACTGGTCAGTTGGGCACTCAGCATTGGCTGTAGCCAGGTTGGCCTTAGTGAGTGAAAGTCCATGCTATTTCCAGGGATTACAGACTTCAAATCCTTGAGGTAAACTAGATTTCTTACTTATGGATATGCTGAAGATATCTTTTCCCAACTGATTTCTTTTTCAGATTTCCTTTCCTTTTTAACCTGCCTCATCTAGCAAGTGTTTTTACTAAGATGGCTGCTGTCCAACATCTGGGTCTGAAAGGAAACTACAGAAATCCATCAAAACACATTTGCTTGATTCCTGTGGGTTTTTGGGTGGGGAATAAATTTAAACTCTGGGTGAACCTAATGAGGGTAAAATAAGCAAGGACAGAAGAATGAAACATTGGTTTAGAACTATAGAAAACCAAAACTGTTAGGTTTATTCCCTGATCTATTCTTCTATGACAGCCATACTGCCAGGTCCAAAGGAACTGGTCTTCTACACAACCTCTCTAGCACTGCAAATACAGGTATTCATTATATCAGATATCCTGTAAGCATCATTGAAATCTTTCTTCTTGCCACTTTAAAGTGGGAGAGCTACATTATTATGAACTGACTTAATCCTATTCTGGCACAGTCTGCAAGACACTCTCTCTCTCTTCTCAATCCTTACTCCCTACTCAAGGAATGAGACATTGGCAAAATTTAATAGAGGTTATTACATAGAAGTATGACAAATTTACCAGAAATTCCAGAATAGTCAACCAACAATGTGAATTATAGAATTTTTTTAATCTTTCAGCACTATAGTCTCAGTCCAGCTGCTCTGCTTATAAGACGATGTATGTGGAACTCACATGCTTGAAGAAATGAGAGGTTGGAAATAGAGGAATTTATCACTGCTGCTGCTGCTGCTGCTAAGTCGCTTCAGTCATGTCCAACTCTGTGTGACCCCATAGACAGCAGCCTACTAGGCTCCTCTGTCCATGGGGTTCTCCAGTCAAGAATACTGGAGTGGGTTGCCATTTCCTTCTCCAGAATTTACCACTAAGTACTCAGTAAAATAATACTTGATTTTTCCCAAAGATTGCAAGTTAATTGATGTTTAGTAACATGTTAATAGCTTCCAAATCCATAGCAAAGAAAAAGCACTTCATACTTTTTAAGTTGCCACTTTATGTGGCAAATTTTATGAACCACATTTATAATATCATTGATTGTAAAATGTATCAGTTTTATATATCATCAGAAGGAAAAAGTTGCCAACTGAGTCATCTTATGTCTTTATTTTATAGTCATTCAAAGAGCTCTTTTAGACATATATAGACCTAGATTTTTATTATATAACTATCATGTTTTCATTAAAAGAAAAAGTTAGTAAAATATTAGGGGCTTAATGGTCTAAAATTTCTTCCCAGAGTTCAATTTTTCTGAATCAGAGGTGTTGATGCCCAAGTGTTCCCCCATGATACTACCTTGGGGGCATCAGGAGATGCAGTCACATCAGGTATTTAAAAGAGTGCTCCCCTCCTATCTCCAGGCTTTTCTTCCAAGTTCCTGACATGTGCTCTTTAAGTTTTGGTGCTGACATTAAAAAGCCTATCAGAAAGTTGATGGAAGGTTGTCAAGAAATAAAGACCCACATTACTTTTTAATGAGACTTAGAATATTGTTGACTAAAATATTCATAGGTATAGTTGTCCAATTATGGCATTAGAAATAACCACAAAGTCACTATAATTATTGATGAGCTTTTCCTTTAACTCTTCCAATGCATGTCCACAAAATGAAATGAGAAGTAGCATATTTGTCACTAGTGTAGGACTCCTATCATCAATTTCTCTTTTAAAGGTGAAAGAAATCAAAGAGGACACTAATAGATGGAGAAATATACCATGTTAATGGATTGGAAGAATCAATATAGTGAAAATGAGTATACTACCCAAAGCAATTTATAGATTCAATGCAATCCCTATCAAGCTACCAACAGTATTCTTCACAGAGCTAGAACAAATAATTTCACAATTTGTAT
>NW_011494734.1:4322667-4323383 GCF_000754665.1 Bison bison bison
AGAGAAATGCAAATCAAAACCACTATGAGGTACCATTTCACGCCAGTCAGAATGGCTGCGATACAAAAGTCTACAAGCAATAAATGTTGGAGAGGGTGTGGAGAAAAGGGAACCCTCTTACACTGGTGGTGGGAATGCAAACTAGTACAGCCACTATGGAGAACAGTGTGGAGATTCCTTAAAAAATTGGAAATAGAACTGCCTTATGATCCAGCAATCCTACTGCTGGGCATACACACTGAGGAAACCAGAAGGGAAAGAGACACGTGTACCCCAGTGTTCATCGCAGCACTGTTTATAATAGCCAGGACATGGAAGCAACCTAGATGTCCATCACTAGATGAATGGATACGAAAGCTGTGGTACATATACACAATGGAATATTACTCAGCCATTAAAAAGAATACATTTGAATCAGTTCTAATGAGGTGGATGAAAATGTAGCCTATTATACAGAGTGAAGTAAGCCAGAAAGAAAAACACCAATACAGTATACTACTGCATATACATGGAATTTAGAAAGATGGTAACAATAACCCTGTGTACGAGTCAGCAAAAGAGACACTGATGTATAGAACAGTCTTATGGACTCTGTTGGAGAGGGAGAGGGTGGGAAGATTTGGGAGAATGGCATTGAAACATGTGTAATATCATGTATGAAACGAGTTGCCAGTCCAGGTTCGATGCACGATACTGGATGCTTGGGGCTGGTGCAC
>NW_011494734.1:4323483-4326898 GCF_000754665.1 Bison bison bison
CAGAAGGATGGTATGGGGAGGGAGAAGGGAGGGGGGTTCAGGATGGGGAACACATATATACCTGTGGCGGATTCATTTCGATATTTGGCAAAACTAATACAATATTGTAAAGTTTAAAAATAAAATTAAATTTAAAAAATAAAATAAAAAAATAAAGGTAATGATCTTCTTTTATTATTTTCTAAAATATGTATTTATTTATTTGGCTGCATCGGGTCTTAGTTGCAGCACACAGGATCCTCTCTGTGGCAGATGGACTTCCTAGTTGTGGTATGTGGGTTCAGTAGTTGTGGCATTCAGGCTTAGTTGCTCTGAGGCACATGGGATCTTGTTCCCTGACCAGGGATTGAACCCATATCCCCTGAGGTTGGCTATTCCAGGAGATTTGCAAGATAATCAACTTTTCCCCCTCTTAATTTCTTAATTCTTCCTCAACTCCTCCCCCTCTCTGTCCCATAAAAGAATCTGGCATCCAGACAAAAAGGTTATTTTGAGACACCAGTTTGCCATCTTCTTGGTCAGCCAGCTTTCCAAATAAAGTTGTAGTTCTTGCCTCAACACATCATCTCTTGGTTAAATGGCCTGTTGTGCATCAAGCAGACTAAGCTTGGACTTGGTAACAGAACTACTAATGACTAATGGGATAAAACACAAAGAGAAGTAAAGAGAATGCTAAGGAATAAGTGGATGTAAGGGGCAGCAGGTTGTGAGAGAACACTCAAGAAAGGAACAGACTAGGAAAAGCATGCCTGCATCAGCACTGACTAGACCTGCCAGAAGGCCACCCACTGAGGTTCACATCACTATTCCCCAGCACAGCCTCCCAACAAGGAAGCCAGCCTCTGGCAGATGCACCACAGAATCAAGAAGAAAAGCACCACCATAAGGAAAAGAAGTCCTCTCCTCTTATAGCGTCCCTCCAGCACTCTCTACTGACAAGTCTTAATATTGTGTCAACTGGCTAGGAGAAATGTTTACAAGGTCCATCTTCAGTACTGCAAAGCAGGGAAAGAAGGGTGGATTTGGAGTTGAGAGACAATTGACAACTGGCATAATTAACTTGGCTTCCCAGGTGGCACAGTGGTAAAGAATCCACCTGCCAATGCAGGGGATGCAAGAGATGCAGGTTCAAATCCTGGGTCTGGAAGATACCCTAGAGTAGGAAATGGCAACCCACTCTAGCATTCTGGCCTGGAAAATTCCATGAACAGAGGAGACTTGCAGGCTACCATTCATAGGGTTGCAAAGAGTCAGATACAACTGAGCATGCACACACACACACTATAATTAACTTACCCCTCTTTTTTCCTACAACTGTAACAAAAACTCTAACTTTAGAGATATCCAACACCCAGCACAAAAAGATTGCTGGGAGAGAGGGAGGAAAATCATTGCTGCATAGGTCATTGTCACCTCAGATTAATAGTATCTCATTTTACCTGGTTCTTAGCTATACAGTAATACTGTCATGTTCAAGACCATTTACCTATTCTACATTCCCTAAAAATATCCATTTAAAATTTATTTCCTCAATTCTCTACTCTTTAGTATATTTTTAGCAAATTATTTTGCTGCTTATTTTAAAGAGAATAAAAGAAACCTTTAGAATGAAACTCATTCATTGTTGTGTAATTACTACAAATATATGTGCAGCTACAGCCCCTTCCCTCCTATCAGAGTTAGTTAGTTAGTTAATTCAGTCGCTCAGTCATGTCCAATTCTTTGCAACCCCATGAACGGCAGCACGCCAGGCCTCCCTCCCTGTCCATCACCAACTCCCAGAGTTCACTCAAACTCACATCCATCAAGTCGGTGATGCCCTCCAGCCATGTCATCCTCTGTCGTCCCCTTCTCCTCCTGCCCCCAATCCCTCCCAGCATCAGAGTCCTTTCCAGTGAGTCAACTCTTCGCAAGAGGTGGCCAAAGTACTGAAGTTTCAGCTTTAGCATCATTCCTCCCAAAGAACACCCAGGACTGATCTCCTTTAGAATGGACTGGTTGGTTCTCCTTGCAGTCCAAGGGACTCTCAAGAGTCTTCTCCAACACCACAGTTCAAAAGCATCAATTCTTCGGCACTCAGCTTTCTTCACAGTTCAACTCGCACATTCATACATGACTACTGGAAAAACCACAGTCTTGACTAGACAGACCTTTGTTGGCAAAGTAATGTCTCTGCTTTTCAATATGCTCTCTAGGTTGGTCGTAACTTTCCTTCCAAGGAGTAAGCGTCTTTTAATTTCATGGCTATAATCACCATCTGCAGTGATTTTGGAGCCCAAAAAAATAAAGTCTGACACTGTTTCCACTGTTTCCCCATCTATTTGCCATGAAGTGATGGGACCAGATGCCATAATCTTTGTTTTCTGAATGTTGAGCTTTAAGCCAACTTGTTCACTCTCCTCTTTCACTTTCATCAAGAGGCTTTTTAGTTCCTCCTCACTTTCTGCTATAAGGGTGGTGTCATCTGCATATCTGAGGATATTGATATTTCTCCCACCAATCTTGATTCCAGCTTGTGCTTCTTCCAGTCCAGCATTTCTCATGATGTACTCTGCATAGAAGTTAAATAAGCAGGGTGACAATATATAGCCTTGACGTACTGCTTTTCCTATTTGGAACCAGTCTGTTGTTCCATGTCCAGTTCTAACTGTTGCTTCCTGACCTGCATATAGGTTTCTCAAGAGGCAGGTCAGGTGGTCTGGTATTCCCATCTCTTTCAGAATTGTCCACAGTTTATTGTGATCCACACAGTCAAAGGCTTTGGCAGAGTCAATAAAACAGAAATAGATGTTTTTCTGGAACTCTCTTGCTTTTTCCATGATCCAGCAGATGTTGGAAATTTGATCGCTGGTTCCTCGGCCTTTTCTAAAACCAGCTTGAACATCAGGAAGTTCACGGTTCACATATTGCTGAAGCCTGGCTTGGAGAATTTTGAGCATTACTTTACTAGCGTGTGGGATGAGTGCAATTATGCGGTAGTTTGAGCATTCTTTGGCATTGCCTTTCTTTGGGATTGGAATGAAAACTGACCTTTTCCAGTCCTGTGGCCACTGCTGAGTTTTCCAAATTTGCTGGCATATTACGTGTAGCACTTTCACAGCATCATCTTTCAGGATTTGAAAGAGCTCAACTGGAATTCCATCACCTCCACTAGCTTTGTTCATAGTGATGCTTTCTAAGGCCCACTTGACTTCACATTCCAGGATGTCTGGCTCTAGGTCAGTGATCACACCATCGTGATTATCTTGGTTGTGAAGATCTTTTTTGTACAGTTTTTCTGTGTATTCTTGCCACCTTTCTTAATATCTTCTTCTTTGGTTAGGTCCATACCATTTCTGTCCTTTATCGAGCCCATCTTTGCATGAAATGTTCCCTTGGTATCTCTAATTTTCTTGAAGAGATCTCTAGTCTTTCC
>NW_011494734.1:4327294-4364657 GCF_000754665.1 Bison bison bison
AGCTCCCGGTCTTGTTTTTGCTGACTGTATAGAGCTTCTCCATCTTTGGCTGCAAAGAATATAATCAATCTGATTTCAGTGTTGACCATCTGGTGATGTCCATGCGTAGAGTCTTCTCTTGTGTTGTTGGAAGAGAGTGTTTGTTATGACCAGTGCATTTTCTTGGCAAAACTCTTTATTAGCCTTTGCCCTGCTTCATTCCGTATTCCAAGGCCAAATTTGCCTATTACTCCAGGTGTTTCTTGACTTCCTACTTTTGCATTCCAGACCCCTATAATGAAAAGGGTATCTTTTTTGGGTGTTAGTTCTAAAAGGTCTTGTAGGTCTTCATAGAACCGTTCAACTTCAGCTTCTTCAGCGTTACTGGTTGGGGCATAGACTTGGATTACTGTGATATTGAATGGGTTGCCTTGGAAACGAACAGAGATCATCCTGTCGTTTTTGAGATTGCATCCAAGTACTCCATTTCGGACTCTTTTGTTGACCATGATGGCTACTCCATTTTTTCTAAGGGTAGAGTAGGGTAAGTGTATTCTTCCTTTACAATACTCATTCTACCACCTATTCTCTAGACCCCATAGCCTCCCTACTTTTGTGGGCCAGGTGTTCTCAGTTTTATCCTCGCTTATTTCCTCTTGCTTACTGCAGTATGTCTAAACTGTGGTCTTCGCATTACCTACCTTACATTCACCTGGGGAACTTGGTAAACACAGATCCACTCAAACCTACCCTAATCAGTAGCTCTGTAAGGCACAACTCAGGAGTCTTCCTTATCTGAATGTATTTGACAATACTTATTGCATCATAAATTTTGAGAACCAGTGTGATATGCTATCTTTTCTGCATGCTTACTACTTCTCACTTGTTCAAAATAACTTGACTCTTCCCCTCTCTGTTTTTATTCCATCTTTCTTTGCCCTTTCACAAAAAAGTTCTTTGAAGGCATTGTTCATAGTGGGTTGCAGAAGAGACTAAAAATCACCATCTTTAGAAAGGCTTTCCTTTCTAAGATACTAGAAATGTTCTCCCAGGTCATGATGACTTCTTGGTTATAACTCAAAAGACTTTTTAAGCTTTTCAACTCTTCTGTAACTAGATTTCTGCAACGTTTGCCTCTGATCTTTACTCGCTTGGCTTATATTTTTCTTTTTAGATTTCTTCTTACTGCTTTATCCTATCCCTTAGCCTTCGACTCAGACTTATCTGGGTATCTCTTAAATATTGATATATCCATGGTTCTGTATCTGACAGAATGAGTTCAGCTTTAGGCTTGGCTTTCTTCATCGAAGCCCAACTCTTTCTTTCTCTGTCTTTGTGAACAATACTATAATGCCTCCAGATGTCAAAGTAATCACTAATTCTTTCCTTTCTCTCAGAATACATACAAGACTATTTTATATCTACTTTTTTTTTTGGCCATAGCCACAATTTTAGGCAATAGCACATGCACTATGCATAAGCCTACTAAATTGTCTTGTTCCCCAAGCTTGATCCTCTTCTAATGCTCTTCTCTATGGTCAACCAACTTTTGTTCTAAATATCAAATGTGATTATGTCCCATCCCCTTTAAAAACACAAAAAACAAAAAACTGTTGCCATATACCAACAAATAGAAGATGAAGTTTTTGCAAACATACAATTTAAAATATCAAATGTCTAAAAATAATGATGTGCAACATCTCTACAGAGAAACACATTATTTAGATAAAACAGATAAGACATAAATAAATTAAGAGTGCATGAGTGCTAAGTTGCTTCAATCATGTCTGACTCTGTGCAACCCTGTGGACTGTAGGCTGCCAGGCTCCTCTGTCCATGGGATTCTTCAGGCAAGAATACTGGAATGGGTTGCCACGCCCTCCTCCGGAGGATCTTCCCAACCCAGGGATTGAACCTGCATCTCTTACATCTCTTGCATTGGCAGGCAGGTTCTTTACCACTAGGGCCACCTGGGAAGCCCAAATTAAGAGTATACCATGTTAATGGACTGGAAAGTTTAATACTTTACAAATTTGTCATTTCTCCCCAAATTGACCCATTCTCTGTCTTCTTCCCTTGTGGGAACCCCAATTTTTTATATAGTAGACCTTCACTGAAACATGTTTTAAAAGGTGTGCTTCCAGAAAATGAAATGCAACCTAAAGGAAAAACTGCAAAGCAAGACACAGTGATAGCTAAAGGAACTGACAAATGACAAACATCAGGGTACAAACAAATAAGAATTTATTACATAAAATATTATACTTGTTATTTAAAACTTATTTGAAACATATATAAATAAGTTAGAGCTAAAGAGGGAAACATTAGATCTGAGGAAATATGATATTTAAGTATTTTAAGAATTTGTATGTTTCAGGTGATGAATAAGCATATTGATTAACACTGGACTTTTCAAAGTAATGTGTGTTTTTAAAATTTAAGACTGTTTAAAGAAAAGAATGAGAACACAAAACTTTCAAAATATTATTGGAGCAATAGGATTTTTAAATAAAACTCAATCTACTAAAAGTTTGAATGGAGGGGGAAAATGGAGTATGGGAAAAAAACAGGATAAACAAAAATCACAAGACAGGATGGCAAAAATGGATGATGAATGCATCAGTTTAACTGAATCTGAGAGTAAATTAAAAATTAAGCTTGGTTTAAGTAAAATGCAGCAATACTCTGTTTTAAAAAGACATACTTAAAACATAAGCATACAGAAAGATTACAAGCCAATGGAAAGTAAAATATTTCCTACACATGCCATAATCTGAAAAATGTTTTATTGCAGTGGTCAGGGCTTCCCTGATAGCTCAGTTGGTAAAGAATCCACTTGCAATGCAGGAGGCCCCAGTTCGATTCCTGGGTCGGGAAGATCTGTTGGAAAAGGGATAGGCTACCCACTCCAGTATTCTTGGGCTTCCCTGGTGGCTAAGCTGGTGAAGAATCCACCTGCAATGCAGAAGACCTGGGTTCGATCCCTGGGTTTGGAAGATCCCCTGCAAAAGGGAAAGGCTCCCCGCTCCAGTATTCTGGCCTGGAGAATCCCATGGACTGTATAGTTCACGGGGTCATAGAGACTTGGACATGACTGAGTGACTTTCACTTTCAGCAAAATCTTTCTGTAAAGGGCCAGAAAATATATATTTGGGGCCATATGTCACAGCTACTGAATTCTGTCATTGTAGCAAGAAAGCTATCACAGACAATATGTAAACAAATACACATATATACATTGTAAGAAAACTTTATTCACAGAAATAGTTGGCATGCTATATTTAACCAACAGGTCATAGTTTGCTGATTTTTGTTCTATTGAAAGGTCATAATCATGGGCCTAATCAATGTGCAAATAAATATGATGATAAATCAGGACATCATGATTTTGCAGGAAAAGTCAATCTCAGAAGCTTGAATAGGTATTCAGAAAAAATAGAGAAGGAATTGGACAAAGATGGTAGATAATTTGACTTTTTTATTATCCATCATTAACCCATACTTCGTTTACCCCTCATTCCACCTTATACTTCTTCTAGACAAGGTAAAAATTAAAACATAGGCTTGAAAGAGTGATTTCAGATAGCAGATGATCCAGAGTTTATGAGACTAGAATCCCTGGAAACTGCAAGATGGAATGGAAGTGATGTTATAGCTACATTACTGGAGCAATTCTTCTGTAGCCACTTTTGTTATGAGAGTGAGATAAGAGTATGGGTTCACTGCTTAGCTTTCTCAAAATAACTGATCCCACTAGCATTTATGAATAATTATATAGGAAATGATTATATATAGGAAAAGATACCAATCACCTTTTATACTTTAGTATTATAATCATAAACTAAAATAGTATGCAAAGTAGTTTATTATTACTTAATTGTAATTTGTACCACTAGGTGGCACACATCTTAAATTGTATCTACCCAGGATGGTGACGGCAATGGCACCCCACTCCAGTACTCTTGCCTGGAAAATCCCATGGACGCAGGAGCCTGGTAGGCTGCAGTCCATGAGGTCGCTAAGAATCGGACGTGACTGAGCAATTTCCCTCTCACTTTTCACTTTCATGCATTGGAGAAGGAAATGGCAACCCACTCCAGTGTTCTTGCCCAGAGAATCCCAGGGACGGGGGAGCCTGGTGGGCTTCCGTCTATGGGGTCGCACAGAGTCAGACACGACTGAAGCGACTTAGCAGCAGCAGCTTAGCAGGAGGATGGTGACAGAGAGGTTGCAAACTGAGAGGGTCTGACTCTGGCCCAAGTGTGTTTTGATTGGCTAATCATGTTTTCAAAATTTTCTATTACTGGTTAACGTTTAAGATTACAGAATTCCACATTATAAAGCTGTATTTTTTGTTTCAGTTGGAAAAATATAATTTAACACTTAAATGTATTTTAGAAATATAGATGTAAAGTTAAAAGAGAAGAAATACAACAGGAATCAGGATCTGGTTTCTGTATTATAGAGCGAATTCTTGAATTAATGAAATAAAGGAGTCTTACAGCAAGATAAGCAGCAAGATAGTATAAAAAGATTAAAAAAAAAATGCCCAGCAAATGTCAGCTGACTGGGTCCACCAATGGATTAAACACTTTCTGCAGATTCATGCATTAAATTCTCAAAATCATTCTATGAGGTGTGTTGTTTCCCTCCTATTATACAAAGATAAGAAAGGTGAGACCCAGAGTTGAATAAGTTCTGAAGTCACAGACAGTAAGTGGCATGACTGTGTTTAACTCTAGGGAGTTCAAGGCAAAGTCCAAGATTTTACCATCTACTCTAATAAGGCTCTTGCTGCAGAAAGATTATTTGGTGATTGGCTTGAGATGTAGTTAGGTTTGCTTTGCCAGCTCTTATCAAATCTTTCTGAGCCCTCAAGCTGACTAGTCCTAATTTTCCCTGTTGAGTGAGAAGATAACTCCTGCCTGGAGACAGTAAATGAGCACATCTCCTCCTTCTCCATTGTGACCAGGAGGGAAGTACTGGTTCCCTCTCAGACAGTGCCTTGGTTAATACAGATTGCAGTCATCCTTGCTCTTCTCTTTGAAGGATTCTCCTTCCTCTAAGACCCCTAATCTCCCAGGGCTGCTTAGTCCATCCACAGAAAACCAGAAAACCTGCTTCCTCAGTGGTGAAGGCCTTTCTTTTTCACAGTTGCTGCCACACGGTGTCGCTGTTGAAACACAGGGAACACAGCCACCCAGGTAAAGTCCCTGCTGCACACTGAGCCCCAGGCCAATACTGCGACTGGTGACCACTGCAGAAAATCTTGGTGACCTACAAGCACTGCCACCATTCATAGTTTATCTGTCAGCAGTTTCTCCACAGGAAGAAGGAATCTCTCCTTAGTGTCACTGTCAACTGTGATAGTTCTATGCAGGCGTGAACCCCTCACAAAACTGGTCTAACTGGAAAAGAATGTGCTTACAATGTGGGAGACTTGGGTTTGATCCCTGGGTTGGGAAGATCCCCTGGAGAGGGGAAAGGCTACCCACTCCAGTATTCTGGCCTGCAGAATTCCATGGACTGTATAGTTCATGGGGTCACAAAGAGTCACACACAACTGAGTGTCTTTCACTTTCAAGAGATTATTTGAGTCTACAATTAAAGCCATTTTTACAAGATCCATGCTTAATCCCCAGAGTAGTTGAATTTGGAAGGATTTTCAGTCTCGGCCATGTAATTGCTCAGAATTACCCCTCCTCCCTCCCATTTTCTTTAACCAATCTCTAATGTGAAAGAACTTCCTCTCCATTTCTGACTCAATGACCATCTCCATTTTTATTCAATGAAGAATACCCTTTATGATAACTCCAGTACTCTTGCCTGGAGAATGCCAAGGACAGATAAGCCTGACAAACTACAGTCCATAGGGTCACAAAGAGTCGGACATGACTGAGCAACTGAGCACGCATGGTAACACCTAACCTTGCCACAAAAGCAAGCTACAATGTAAATCCCTGAAAATCTTTCTACACTCAGAGAATTACTCTGAATGGATTAGATCACTCTGTAGGATTAGAGCAGAACATTTTGGTTTCAGATGCTTGGATGTGGACCGACTGTGTGAAGCATATTCAGCAGCTCATGTCAAGACAATGGATCCTCTAAATCCCTTCTTGCTAGAAAATAACTGATGTCATTATTATGCTAGGGATGCACGCAATTGAACAACAAATGATATCCAAAGTTTCCAATTCAGTAAAAAATTTGTCTTTTAATTCTACCGTATACCAATGTTCTTTTTAATTTTCTATACCTTTAAGTAGAGATTTGAGATGAAGAATAAACATGAAGAGAATGTTGAAGACGTATTTGAGGATTATGACATGATCACAACAAGAAATGACACTGAAAAATTGTCCATTAGGTTCCGGTCATATAGTATTATAGACATGCAGTCAACTCTCAAGCAACCAGAGAAGAGAGAAATTCACAAATAACCCAGACAAAGGTGAAATAAACTAAGCATCATCTTCTATTGCTTCCCAATGGCCTGACTTCCACCATCCTGTAAGCAGCCTTCCCTGGGTTTGGTTCTGATTCATCTAAACCTGCCATGGCTGCTCTGGCCCTCTATGGGAGTGGGAAGGGTGTTCTAGTGAACATCAGTGGCAACAAATAACAGCCATTACCTAATTTCTGAGTCCTGTTGCATTGTTACCATAGCTAGTTAGGGATTTGATTTACTCTATCCCAGGGTGATTGAAAAGTGCCTGTATTTTAGTGTCTAAAATCTTCCAGGAGGTAGAATTGCATATCCTTTCTTGTCAATCAGTCCTAGAGGTAATTAGCCAGGAAAGCATTTTTTAAATTAGTACAATATCAATTAATTTCTCTATTAATTATAAAATATGATTTCGTGAGAGGCTATTTATCTTTAAAATAGAAGGTGTTAAGTAAGTAATATTTTTTACATCAATGATGGAATCCATTCCAAAGCAAAAAGGAAAAGTTTAGAATTATAGAAAGGTCTACAGGTCATGAGATTCAAGCTTTTGGTATTTTTACTTACATATAAGGAAGTTCATTGCATTCAACATTAATCCTCTCATCTATTAAATGAAGGGATTTACCAGTGATTGACCTCAATTGAAGAGTTAGTTACTTGGGTGAGAGAAAAAAAAAAAAAAAAGCTAAAATTCCTATCTAAGGCACTTTCTGTTACCCCATATTGAATTAGAACTAATCAGTCACTGTCTTTTAAAACCACCCCTCCACCCCCATCCCCCCACCACAGAAACCCAATGATATTCCACATTATAATTCCAGGATACAGCTTTTAGAACACTTGGCTGGAGCTTAGAAGGAAAGTTGCTGGAATTGTGGCTATTCTCTTGTGGTTTAGAGGCAATCCAAATATCAGTTGCGTGTTGTTATATTTCAGTTCTCAAAGACTGTGATGGGATCCCATGTTATGATATGCTTCAAATAAAAACAGAGAGACCTCCTTTCTGAGGCTGTGGGATGACACGCAGTTTTGTGCCACTTCATCAAAACTTGGTCTTTTGGCCAGAGTACTTATTACAAAGTGCAGTAAAGCAGAACAAAACCACAGAGAAACATTAGAGCTCTCCCTCTCTTTCTGAATTAGTCTGAGGAGAGGACTTTCCTTCAGAAACAAACATTTCTGCCTCAATGCTCACTATGCCCAATAGCTCTGTCTCACTGGATGAATTGCCCATGGGATTTTACAAGGAAGACACCTGACTGAGTTTCAGAATTGGGGAAATGTACATTTTATAGCTTCTTTCATTGAATGTCCTCCCTTCTTTGAATGGGAACTGTATTATCAAGTTATCTTTGGTTGTGGGAACTGAATGGGCAGAGAGGTATTCAGACTTAGCCTAAGTGACTTTAAGGTGTGGTACAGAATATAAAATGAAGGTGTCCTTTGACAACTAGAAAAAATAAACTGAGCAAAACTAGAATTCTGGAATCAGAAAAATCAAAATAAAGGAATTTATTGTGTGCGGAGTTAACTAACATACGCAGACAAGAGTTCTAAAAGTTCATCCCAGCATTCCAGTCAATTCCTGTTACCACCCTGTTGGTTTGGGTTCATCTTGTTACCATTCTACTGGTTGTCTTTCCATCATTCTGTGATCCTGAGATGGTTAAGATGCTGAGAAGGATTTCAACTTAACTTTAAAGTTTTCAATCTTTATTTTCCCTTATTCTTAAAAAAAACACACAAATATTTAATTTGGCTAGAACTTCTATTACATAGTTGCCTGAGGTCTTGTTGGAGCTGAAAAGTTGTGGAAAAAATCAAAGCAAGCTGTGCTTTTTGTTTCTGAATTATTAAACATTTACATCTGACTGGTCACATAGTATTGTTTCTCTAAAAGTACACACCATTGATTTGAGCAACAGAGTTTGGTGTCAACAATTTGGAGGATGCCTCTTTCTATCAGAAGGTATATTTTAGGTCCAAATCAGCTAAACTTTGCCAATAGGATAGAAAATTTAAGTATAAGGGTTGACTTTTTTAAAAGCTTACTTAGATGCATAGAGTACATAAACACTCTAAGCCAGCAAAGAAAATGATGTGTTTATGACACTATTATTGAACTTCACCAGCCCAGTTCAAGATATGTTAAAAAATCACTTAGACTGGCAATGGATCTTGTTTCAGTTAAACTTTCACCTTATTTTACCCTAAGTTTAGAGCATCAGTCCTGAAGGAAGAGCCTAGAAAATCCTAATGATATTATAAAGTTATCCAAGAATAAAAGAACACTACCATAACTCCTACTCTTTTGGGATCCAAAGGTCACATGCTTTTAGGGTTGAAAAAAGTTCATAAAGGTTTCAAAGATAACAGACATGTAACCAAAACAGAAACCAAGTACAGTGTACTCTAGCTTCTGGGAGAGTTGTAGGTAATAATATTTAAGGCTACAATGGAAAACCAAGGTAAGCTCTAATAGTCCGCTCTAGAAGAAAAATCATTTATCTGTTTTCTTATTGCCACTTTCCAAAGACCTTTTCATGAATATTCCACAATTTGCATACTTGGCAGATTGGGAAATACAGTGGTTATCCACAGTAGCTAATTAGAATAGCCCAAGATTTCCATTTTTTCCATAGTTCTTCAAAACCTCTAAGCTAAGTCATCCTCTCTCTGACGTATCTTTAAACACTGCACCTAGTATCAGATTATTCCATCACATAGCATTTTGTTAAAATATACTGAAGCAAGTATATAATATGATATTTCCTGTGGTACAATATTCCCACCTTGCAAATATCTCCACCAGTGGTTGCTCATCATCACATATGTTTGAATGGTAATTGAGGGCCTGTCTAATAGATTAGCTTTCCCATTTTTCTGCATAGTCAGCTCACCCCAGGTTCCCAGAGATAGCTGCTTTTAACCAGATTTCCCTTAAATAATAAGATAAAAGGGGCGGGAGTCAGAAAAATGGTGAATTAATAACCACTGTGCTGCTTTTTACCCTAGCACTGATCTGGGGCATTGATGAAGAGATAGTTATATGTGATAGAAGTAATCCTTTGGGTCTTCATCTTCTGTCCTTAAGCCCAAAGATGACTGTGGTTCCATTTTGGCCTCAAGAATGTGTTTAGGTCTCAGAAACATAGATTCCAATATTCCAGACCCTCACCACAACCTCCTGACCTTCCATTTTTCCAAAGATCTCCTCGTCTTTATCCCACAGACCTCCCTCCTTAGTTCCTCATCTCCCCTCTCTCAAGTGTATGTGCCCTCACACCAGCAACTTGACTACCTAGTCCAAACCTCAGGCTTGGTCTGCTCTCTACCTTCTCACCAGCACTTCAGTTTACTTATACTCTATCCTCCTGTTATACCCAGTATGCATGTTCCCTGACCTCTGGATAAAAGACAAGGAATAATCCACCTTTTCTCCTACTTGTCGCAGGGGCTGAGGCACACAAGTCTGAAAATTGATGAAATCACACTTTGAGGCATGGTTTCATAAGACCTGGGCACCTCCTATCTGCACTCTTGTTAGCTAATGGAAGTTGGTGATGGACAGGGAGGCCTGGTGTGCTGCAGTCCATAGGGTCGCAAAGAGTTGGACACAACTGAGCTACTGAACTCAACTGCAGTTCTGGGTTCACAGTAACCCAAACCCTTCGAATTTGCTTCCCAGGTGACTCAGAGGGTAAAGAATCTACCTGCAATGCACAACATGCAAGAAACATGGGTTCGATCCTTGAGTCACAAAGATCCCTTGGAGGAGAAAGTGGCATCCCACTCCAGTATTCATGCCTGGAGAATCCCATAGACAGAGGAGCCTGGCAGGCTACAGTCCATGGGGTCACAAAGAATTACTTACTTAATTTAGCTCCCTACTCCCTCACTGTTTTGTATCATACCCTTAACTTAATCATTGGTTATATCTCAAATGTTCTGGTTTCTGGAACCTTCTTCTTCATCTGCACTAAAACTTCCAGGCATCAGGGTGTCGTCATAACCCTCTTGGAGATACAGAAGATGATTACATACATTCTCTGATGTGATTTTTGTCCCTCTGAATTCATTCTCCACAAAGCTTACAATCACTTTTCTTAGATTTAACACTGGTTACATCATGCTCATGTTTAATACCCACCAATTGTTATCTATAGAATAATGTCTGGGCAACTAATTATGTTACTTCTTCATGATCTAACACTCACTACCCCTTCAGTTATAAATGTCATGATCCCCTGCCTCAAACTTGATATCACTACGGCAACATCAAACAGATGGTCTTTCCCAGATTCTTGAAACTGTTTCTCCCCTTGTTGCCTTTGTTCATGTGATATCTTTTTCCTTTTTTGTTTTTGAAATGAAAGGTTTATAGGGGGCGTATCTGGTAGAAATTGTGATTGTGGAAGCTTTTAATAAATAGTAGGAATGAGAAGTAAATCTCTTCTGATAACTTTCCTTAATTTTGTCCTCCAGGATTCAATTATATACAATCCCTCTTTTACTCTGTTATCTTTTTCTAGAAAATGAAGTAGTTCAGCTGTTCTGAGATGTCTGGTAAAGTCCAGATCCTTTAGCATTTGTGGAAAGATGATAAAAATTACAAGGAGTAAAGAACTAAAGGAAACTATGGCAGATTTCCAAGAACAAACATCTCTGCTGTAGTAGCATGTGCTACTAGTGACCTTCACATCACCCTCTGATGGTCTACTTTCCCACTGCCATGTTGTGAATTATTACAGTGTTGGGTGCATTGTGAAATTAGGAGCCAATGTCAAGAAGTGGCAATGGGAAAAGGGTTTGGGGTGATGTTTATACATCTTGATCTAAACATATTCTTTCAACCAAGTCTGAAGTGTTGTGAGGAGCTGGTGTCACCTGGGGCTCATTTTCAATCCTAAATATTCATTAGAAGGACTGATGCTGAAGCTGAAGCGCCAATACTTTGGCCACCTGATGTGAAGAACTGACTCATTAAAAAAGACCCTGATGCTGGGAAAGATTGAAGGTGGGAAGAGAAGGGACGACAGGGGATGAGATAGTTGAATGGCATCACTGACTTGATGGACATGAGTTTTAGCAAGCTCTGGGAGTTGCTGATGGACAGGGAAGCCTGGTGTGCTGCAGTACATGGGGTTGCAAAGAGTCAGACACGACTGAGTGACTGAAGTGAACGGAACTGGGGTTCACTTGAATATGTCATTGTCTTTGTAGAACCAGATAACAGGTAACTGCAAGTTGGATCTGTCTTCCCTTTTATTAAGTTTCTCTTATGTCTCATAGGGATCATGACTCTGGAAGGAGTCTGTCTAACGTCTTTTGTCTGAAACTTCCTACCTCCTTTTCTGTATCACATGCCATTAGTATCTGTCTCAGGGAGATACTGGGGGCAGGAGGAGAAGGGACGACAGAAGATGAGATGGGTGGATGGCATCACTGACTTAACGGACATGAGTTTGAGTGAACTCCGGGAGTTGGTGATGTACAGGGAGGCCTGGCATGCTGCAATTCATGGGGTCGCAAAGAGTCCGACACGACTGGACCGTCTCAGTCTTACTCTTGTTTCTGTGGCTGTGGCGAAAGTCTGTAAAGACTTTGTCTTGTGTCTTACTAACATAACTAACACTTCAAGTGCCTACATCTTCTGTCCAAGGCTTCTTGTTGCTATAGCACAGGACACAACGACTCTGCACGCCTGCATTTGCAGCTCAGAAGCTCTGGAGCTTTAGTAACCAGTCAGGGAACTCTGAACTAATGGGGGTCAGGAATTGATGGATGATCACTTCTACTACTGCTCGCTGGAAGGATAATTCTGAGAGGCATCTGCACTTCCTTAGGGACCCAGCCCCAGTAACTCATGGAGATGGATCTACACCATTTGAGCAGGCAGCAGTAGTATCTGTGCCTAGCAAGAATGAGTGGTGAGAAACAATTAAAAAAAAAAAAAAGAATAAGTGGTGAGGATTTCTGCTAAGAATTAGGTTGGTGCCACACCCTGTGTAATGTTCTCCCCTTGAGTGTGGGTTGGGCCTAATGATTTGGATCTAATGAGTAAAATACTTCCATTGATTAGATTATAAAATTGTGACTTCTGTATTGTTGCTAGACTCTATTGTGAGCCTAAACAACGTGTCTGAGAGACCCACATGACAAGGAACTGGGTGCGACCTTTGGCCAACCACCAGAGGCTGGTGAAGAAGTGAATCCTACTGGCAAGCACCAAATAAGCTTGGACCAGATAAACCACTGAAGAATATTTAAGTCCCTTTATACTATATTTTGACATAAAAAATTGAGAGTTTGTTTCTCAAGAAATTTTCCTACAGATTTGCTTTTTGTATTATTTTGTGGGAACGGTGTTGATTCATTATTTGTTTGCTACAGTTAAAACTTACTCATCACCCTTGTGGATGATGGAATTCAATCCACTGTCTGTGACTTCACCAATGTTCTATAAACAATACAACTGCCAATGCAAAAGCAGTGTGCATTTTCTTGGAGTTAAAATAAGCATTTGTAAGCTTTTCCTTTCTTCTATGGGTTATGGAAGATTTATTTTTGAAATACAACATGAATTCTCAAACTTTTTATCTCTGCTTAGTTACTGATCTAGCTTTCCTAAAAAATTATCTGGATTGTTATACTGGCCCACTGTATACTCTGTGGTCATGGGAAAGCCTCTCTGCTTTTCTAAATCTACTTCTTCATAAGTAAAATAGAAACTGTGTTCAGATTTGAAAAATTATATGGCACAATGGCATAAAATTCTTGATAAGTGCTCAAAATAATACCATTTCCTCCCTTCTAGAAGAGGCAGGTTAATTTTTCTTTTATTTCTATAGAACTGTTTTTTAAAAACAAATAACACAGTGTTTCATAAGCAATTACTTAGAATTCTCATTTAGTTAAAAGATGCTGATTGGGCAATTCATTGTGATGATGTTATTATTATAGAAGATGAGGCAGAGGTGAAATCTCAGGGTTGTAAATCTGAAAAATCACCCTCCTCAAACTCTGAAAAGACTTGTGATCTCACTTGGCTATTCCTCACTTAAAAAGTGTGTTTAGTCAATGGGGTAGTTATTTCCAAATATATGTTATGATAGTTATCAGTGCTCTATTATTTTCCTTCTCAGAAATATTTCCCCATATTTGCTAAATGGTTCCAAACTTGCCTGATCAAGAGGCTTTTCTTAAGAATAGATGTTCAGAGCCCCTCCCCTGGAGAGGCTGATGCATAGGGGCTGGGGCAGAAATCTGGACATTCAACTATTGCCTCAGGTGGTTCTTATGATAAGACAAGCATAGAAAAAGGTGCATCAGCTGATCTACCCACTTTGCTGATAGGGAAAAAGTATATACATGCAAGTCAACCACTAAAATTATATTTTTTCCTAAGTCATAACATGCTTAAATTCAATCATTTTTCTCTCAGAGTAAGGAGCTGGTTAGTAACCTGAAGGACTAAAAAGTTAATTATAGTCAAGGGTGAGAAGGTGATTTTGCTGAACAGCCTTTTCGAGCCAGGATTATATTTCAGTGGGCTTCCCTGGTGGCTCAGACAGTAAAAAATCTGCCTTCAATGTGGGAGACCCAGGTTTAGTCCCTGGGTTGGGAAGATCCCCTGGAGAAGGGAACAGCTACCCACTCCGATATTCTGGCCTGGAGAATTCCATGGACAGAGGAGCCTGGCAGGCTACAGTCCAAGGGGCCACAAAGAGTCAGATACGACTGAGTGACTTTCCCTTTCACTTTATATTTCAGCATTAATCTGTGTGTTTTCCAAATAATTTCCTCCCCACCCCACTTTCTCTCTGGTACACTAAGGATCTCTGTTCTTCCTGGCCACCTTCCTTCTTTCTTTCCTTCTGTCTATCAAACACCAAAGCAGAAATAAAGACTGAAAGAAGCTGTCTTAGTCCACATGGACTGCTAAAACAAAACACCATAGACTAGATGACTTATAAATGACAGAAATTTCTGTCTCTCAGTTCTGGAGACTGGAAGTCCAAGATCAAGGCACCAGCAGATTTGATATATGGTGACAGCCCCTTCCTCATAGATAGTCATCTTCTTACTTTAACCTCACATGGCAGAAGGTACCAGGGAGGTTGATGGGATGTCATTTATAAGGACACTAATCACACTCAATGAGGGCTCCACTGTCATGATGAAAGCATCTCCCAAAGGTCTTACCTCCTAATACCATCATATTGGGCATTAGGTTTCAACATGAATTTTGGGGAGGACACAGATATTTGGTCTATAGCAATGTCAGTAAGGTTGGAAGATGCGCTTGCAAAGATCAGATCAACACAGAAGAAAGTGAGGAAGGCAGAAACCAAAAGCAGATGGGGGAAAGGAGTGGTGGGCTGATGGACAGAAACATATATCCTCTTTGTCAAAATCAATTCATGTCTTCCCTCCATTTAATAACCCACTTTATGCATCAATTTCAACCTGATTGCCTCATATCAGTAACATACGTGTATACAGTTGACCTTTGAATAACATGGGCTTGAACTGTGCAGGTCCACTTATATATGGATTTTTTCCAATAAATACACATTACAATACTACATAATCCACTGTTTGTTGAATCCACAGATACGGAACCTCAGATATGGAGAGCAGACTGAATTTATACATGAATTTTTTACTGCACTGGGGTCAGTACCACTGACCCCTACATTATTCAAGGGTTAACTGTCAATGCCATATGTGTATATGGGCAAAATACTAGATAGCCCTAAAGGAGACACTGTATCTACCATCACTGTACCTGTCTAGCGACTGGGCAGAGGACCTGGTACATAAAAGATGATCTGAAAAACTTTAAAGGGCTATTCAACATAATTCACAGCACTAAATGTGAAATACAAATGTTAATGATTATCTGTACTTATCTGACTTCCAATTTCCATAACCCCCCTCTCTACATCTGACCCCAATATTATAGTTCAAGAAGAAATCTTAACCTTAGTTATAATTCCTTATTTCTTTTTGCTAATAGACTGCTTTGGCAGTAAGTTAGTTTCTTAGTTTCATTGATCTTAGTTACATTCTGACCTTTGTTCTGATTTTCATAACTGACCTTCTATCTTATTCTTTGTTCTTTATAACATTTCTAGGTAATCTGACCACTACTATTCTAGTACCACTTCAACTGGGTTTAGTCAATGTTATTGGTTGAATTGTGTGCCTTACAGAAACACACTGAAGTCATAACCCCCCATACCGCAAATGTATCACTTTCAAATGTGATTTTATTTGGGAACAGGGTTGTTGCAGATGTAATTAGATGAGTAGGACAGGCACTTAATCTGACTAGTGCCCTTATAACAAAAGGAAGACAACCAAGGACAGACACACACAGAGAACACCATGTGATGACAGAGGCTGAGAACGGAGTGATGCAGCTATAAGCCAAGAACTGGCAGGGATTGTGGCCACCATCAGAAGCTATATAAAGGCAAAGAAAAATATCCACTAAAGCTTTCAGAGACAACGTAGTCCTGCTGACACTCCTAACCTCTAGAAACGTGAGACCATACGTTTCTGTTGTTTAAAGTCACTTAGTTTGTGGTACACAGTTAAAGGAACCCTAAAACTAAGGCAGTCTTGTCGTCACTTTCTTTCCAGAAATGTTATAGACAAATTGTTATAGACAATTTCTTAGTATTAGTAGTGACTATGCTTACTTCCCATTACACACCTCAGAACACCCATTAATTAATGGAATTTGGGTTAAAAGCTCACATTTGTATATATACTAGACATATACTTGTTAAAATATTCTTTCTACAATTTCCACATGATTTTGTCCTCCAATTATCTGACAAATTCCACAGCAGAAAGAAGTTCTATTCTTGTCTTGTTCTACTCAGACAAATTTTAAGTCCTATAAAATATTACAACAGTGACTAACCATGTTATCAACATATTTTTCTTTTACTTTGCTAATCAGACTAAATGCTCCAACCAAAATACACACTGACTGAATGGATACAAAAACAAGAGCTGTGTATTTGCTGTCTACAAGAGTCATTTCAGATCTAGAGACATATACAGACTGAAAGTGATGAGATGGCAAAAGGTATTCCATGCAAATGGAAATCAAAAGGAAGTTGGAGTTGCAATACTTATATCAGACAAAATAAACTTTAAAATAAAGAATGCAAAAGAGACAAAGAAGGACACTACATAATGATCAAAGAATCAATCCAAGAGGAAGATATAAAATTGTAAATATATATTCATCCAACATAGGAGCACCCCAACATACAAGGCAAATGTTCAGTTCAGTACAGTTTAGTCACTCAGTCATGTCCAACTCTTTGCGACCCCATGAACCACAGCACACCAGGCCTCCCTGTCCATCACCAACTCCCGGAGTTTACCCAAACTCATGTCCATTGAGTCAGTGATGCCATCCAACCATCTCATCCTGTTATCCCTTTCTCCTCCTGCCCTCAATCTTTCCAGGCATCAGGGTCTTTTCCAATGAGTCAGTTCTTTGCATCAGGTGGCCAAAGTATTGGAATTACAGCTTCAACATCAGTCCTTCCAATGCACCCAGGACTGATCTCCTTTAGGAGGGACTGGGTGGATCTCCTTGCAGGCCAAGGGACTCTCAAGAGTCTTCTCCACACCACAGTTCAAAAGTATCAATTCTTCAGTGCTCAGCTTTCTTTATAGTCCAACTTTCACATCCATACATGACTACTGGAAAAACCATAGCCTTGACTAGACAGACCTTTGTTGACAAAGTAATGTCTCTGCTTTTTAATATGCTGTCTAGGTTGGTCATAACTTTCCTTCCAAGGAGTAAGGGTCCTTTAATTTCATGGCTGCAATCACCATCTGCAGTGGTTTTGGAGCCCAGAAAAATAAAGTCAGCCACTGTTTCCACTGTTTCCCCATCTATTTGCCATGAAGTGACGGGACCGGATGCCATGATCTTAGTTTTCTGAATGTTGAGCTTTAAGCCAACTTTTTCACTTTCCTCTTTCATCAAGAGGCTCTTTAGTTCTTCTTCACTTTCTGCCATAAGGGTGGTGTCATCTGCAACAGGCATAAAACAAGAAACCGACAATAACACAATAATAGTAGGGGAGTTTAACACTCCACTTACATCAACAGATCATTCAGATAGCAACTCAAAAAGGAAACAAAGGCCTTAAACGACACATTAGACCAGATGAACTTAATTGATATTTATAGAGGATTCCATCTGAAAGCAGAATACACATTCTTTTCAAATGTACATGAAACACTCTCCAGGATAGATCACATGCTGAGCCATAAAGCAGGCATTGATAAATTTCAGAAAACTGAAATCATATCAAGCATCTTTTCTGACCACAAAGCTATGAAACTAGAAATCAACTACAAGAAAAAAAACACACACACACACACAAACGTGGAGGTTAAACAATATACTACGAAATGACCAATGGATCACTGAAGAAATCAAAAAGGAAATTAAAAAATACCTACAGATAAATGAAAATGAAAACACAACAATCCAAAACCTATGCAAATCATCAAAACAGTTCTCAGAGGGAAGATTACAGCAAATCAAGCTTCAGGAAGCAAGAAAAATCTCAAATAAACAACCTAAAGCAACTAGAAAGGGGACAAACAAAACATAGTTAGTAGAAGGAAAGAAATCATAAAGTTCAGAGCCAAAATAAATGAAATAGAGACTAAAAACAATAGAAAAGTTTATGAAATTAAAAGCTGGTTCTTTGGAAAGATAAACAAAATTGGTAAACCTTTAACCAGATTCCTTAAGGAAAAAAAAGAGAAAGGTCCCAAATCAACAAAATCAGAAATGAAAAAGAAGTTACAACCAATCTCACAGAAATACAAAGGGTCATAAGAGACTACCACAAGCAAATATAGGCCAATAAAATGGACAACCTAGAAGGAACGCTCAAATTATAAGAAAGGTACAATCTCTCAAGATTGAACCAGGAAGACAGAAAATATGAACAGACCAATTAGTAGTACTGAAATTGAATGAGCAATTTAAAAACTCCCAATAAGCAGAAGTCCAGGACCAGATGGCTTCTCAGGTGAAGGAACACTTTTGAACTCATTCTACAAGGCCACCATCACTGAGATACCAAAACCAGACAAAAATATCACAAAGAAAGAAAATTACAGGCCAACAGCACTGATGAACATAGATGTAAAACTCCTTAACAAAACATTAGCAAACTGACTCCAACAACACAGTAAAATGATCATACATCATGATCAAGTGGGATTTATTCCAGGGATGCAAGGATTTTTCAATATCTGTAAATCAATCACTGTGATATACCACATTAACAAATTATAAAATAAAAACCATATGATTATCTCAATAGATGAAGAAAAAGTTTTACATAAAATATAACATCCATTCATGATTAAAACTCTTCAGAAAGTGAGCATAGGGGGAACATTATAAAAGCCATATATGACAAATCTAGCTAACAAACCAAGCCAAGATTATACTCAAAGGCAAAGCATTATGTCTAAGATCAGGAACCAGATAAGCATGCCACTCTCACCATTTCTACTCAGTACAGCTTTAGAATCTTAGCCATAGCAATTAGGGAAAAAAAAATCATAAAAAAAAGAGGTAAAACTGTCACTATTTACAGATGACATGATGCTATATAGAAAATCCTAAAGATGCTACCAGAAAACTACTAGAGCCTATCAATGAACTTGGTAAAGTTGCTAGATACAAAATTAATATACAGAAATCTGTTGCATTTCTATACACTAATACAAAAATACCAGAAAAACAAATTTAGGAAATAAGAGATTATCATATTGAGTTAAATAAGTCAGATAGAAAAAGACAAACATCCTATGCTATCACTTATATGCAGAATCTAACAAAAAATGATACAAATGAACTTCTTTACAAAACAGAAATAGACTCACAGAAATAGAAAACAAATTCACAGTTACCAAAGGGGATAATAGGGACAGAAGGAGAGACATGTTAGAAGTTTGAGATTAGCATATATATATACTACTTTGTTCGAAATAGGTAAACAACAAGTACCTACTATATAGCACAGGGAACTATACTCAATATCTTATAATAATCTATAATGGAAAATAATCTGTAAAAGAATAAATAAAACTTAATCACTTTGCTGTACACTTAAAACTAACACAACATTAACTGTATTTTGACAGAAAAGATGCTAGACAGTAACATGAAAATATACAAAAATATAAAACTCTCTGGAAAAGGTAAATATACAGACAATTACAAAATACTCAAGTATTTATAATGTTAGCACATGAATCACTATTAGTCCTGGAATATAGTTTAAGTAGCAAAAGAATTTTAAATAACTATAAATCTATGTTACTAGATACACAATATAAAACATGTAATTTGTGACATCAATAAAATATAGTTGGGGGTAGGTAAGGGTAAAGAAGCAGCATTTTAATATGCAATTTAAGTTATTATTAGTCTAAAACAGATCGCTATAACTTTAAAATATCTTACGTAATCTTACTAGTAACCACAAATAAGACATATAGAAGATGTATAAGAGGAAATGAGAAAGGAGTCAAAGTTCAGTTCAGTCACTCAGTCGTATCCGACTCTTTGCGACCCCATGAACAACAGCATGCCAGGCCTCCCTATCTATCACCAACTCCCGGAGTTTACCCAAACTCATGTCCATTGAGTCGGTGGTGCCATCCAACCATCTCATCCTCTGTTATCCCTTTCTCCTCCTGCCCTCAGTCTTTCCCAGCATCAGGGTCTTTTCCAATGAGTCAATTCTTCGCATCAGGTGGCCAAAGTATTGGAGTTTCAGCTTCAACATCAGTCCTTCCAATAAACACCCAGGACTGATCTCCTTTAGGAGGGACTGGGTGGATCTCCTTGCAGTCCAAGGGACTCTCAAGAGTCTTCTCCACACCACAGTTCAAAAGTATCAATTTTTCAGCGCTCAGCTTTCTTTATAGTCCAACTCTCACATCCATACATGACTACTGGAAAAACCATAGCCTTGATTAGACAGACCGTTGTTGACAAAGTAATGTCTCTGCATTTTAACATGCTGTCTAGGTTGGTCATACTTTCCTTCCAAGGAGTAAGCGTCTTTTAATTTCATAGCTGCAATCACCATCTGCAGTGGTATTGGAGCCCAAAAAAATAAAGTCAGCCACTGTTTCCACTGTTTCCCCATCTATTTGCCATGAAGTGACGGGACCGGATGCCATGATCTTAGTTTTCTGAATGTTGAGCTTTAAGCCAACTTTTTCACTTTCCTCTTTCATCAAGAGGCTCTTTAGTTCTTCTTCACTTTCTACCATAAGCGTCAAAGTATATTACTTACAAGGAACGTAGCAAGAGAGAAAAAGAGACAGAATAGCTGTAAGACATATGGAAAACTATTAATAAATGGCAATAGTAGGTCCTCCTCTATCAATAATTACTTTAAAATGTAAACAGATTAAAATTCCCTAAGATTTGTTAAATAGATTAGAGAAAAACCCAAACAGATCCATCCATATGCTATCTGTAAGAGATTAAATTAAGAGCATACGTATGCTGAAAGTGAAAGAATGAAAAAAGACACACCATGCAAGTAGTAACTGAAATGCAGCAGGTGTGGCCATAATTATAATAGACAAAACAGTCTTTAAGTCAAAATCTGTCACAAGAGACAAAGAAGGATATTTTATAATGATAAAAGTGTCAATTAACCACAGAGATATAACAATTATAAATATATAGGCACCTAACATCAGAAATCCCAATATATGAAGCAAATATTGATAGAATTACAGAACTGAAGACCGAAATACACAGCAACCCAACAATAGTAAGAGATTTCAATAGTCCAGTTTTAATAATGAATAGAATAACTAGACAGAAGTTCAGTAAGGAAACAGAAGAGTTGAACAATGCTATAAACCAATTACATTTAACAGACATAGAGAACATTCCATCCAACAGCAGCAGAATACACATTCAATGCTATAAACCAATTACATTTAACAGACATAGAGAACATTCCATCCAACAGCAGCAGAATACACATTCTTTTTAACTGTACATGGAACATTTTCCAAGATAGACCACATGTTAGACCACAAAATTAAGTTCTAACAAATTTACGAAGATTGAAATCATACCAAGTATCTTTTCTGGCCACGGTGGGATGAAACTGGAAATCAATAGCAAAAGGAAAACTGGAATATTCACAAATATGTAGAATTCAAACAACACACTCTTAAAGAATAAATGAGTCAAAAAAGAAACAAACAATATCTTCAGGAAAATAAAGATGAAAAAAACCCAACATACCAAAACTTATGGAATGCAGTGAAAGCAGTACTAAGAGGGAGTTTATGGCAGTAAACACTGAAAAAACAAGGAGGGGTTCACATTAATAACCTAGCTTTACATCTCAAAGACATAGAAAATAACAAACTAAGTATAAATTTAGCAGAAGGAAGAAAATAATAAAGCAAAAATAAATGAAGCAAAGAATAGAAAAAAAGTCAACAAAACTTACGAATTTTTTTTTTAATCAACAAAATTGACAAATCCTTAGTTAGACTAATAAAAAAAAAAAGAGAGAACACATACAAATAAAATCAGAAAAAAAGAGAGGGCCCTTATAAATAAAATCAGAAGTGAAAGAGGAGCTATCACAACTGATTTTGCAGAAACAGAAAGGATTATAAGAGACTGCTATGTAAAAAATAAAAATAAAAAAGAGACTATTATGAACAATTTTACACAATAAACTACATAATCTATAAGAAACAGACAAATTTCTAGAAGCATAGAACCTAACAAGACTGAATCATGAGGAAATTAAAAATCTAAACAGATCTATAATCAGTGAGGAAACTGAATCAGTAATCAAAAACTTCACAGCAAAGAAAACCTAGGACTAGATTGCTTCTCTGGATAATTCTACTAACATGTTAAAGAGGAAGTTACCAATTCTCTTTAAATTCTTCCAAAATATTAAAGAAGAAGCACATTCCCAATCACATTTTATGAGGCCAGTATTACCATGATCCCACAGCTAGAAAAATATGCTGCAATAAAAGAAAATTACAGACAAATACCTCTGGTGAATACTGATATAAAAATATTCATCAAAATAATAAAAACTAAATTCAATAGCATCTTAAAAGCATCCCAGCATGACCAAATGAGTTTTATTCCTGGGATACAAGGATGGTTGAATGCATGAAAAGCAATCAATTTCACACACCACATTAAAAGAATAAAGAACAAAAATTAAATGATTATCTCAACTGATGCAGAAAAAAAATTAACAAAATTCAATAACTTTTCATGATAAAAACATGCAACAAACTAGGAATAGAAGAAAAACAGTTCAACATAATTAAGACTATATATGAAAAGCCTGCAGCTAACATTATACTCAACATAGAAAAACTGAAATCTTTTCCTCTTCGATCAGGAATAAGGTAATGATGCCCACTCATCACTTCTATTTAAATAATACTGGAAGTCTTAACCAGAGCAATTAGTTAAGAAAAACAGGGATCCAATTTGGAAAGAAAGAAGATTACCTCTGTTCTCAGATGACATATTCTTATACAAACACAACTAAACATTACACACCTTAACCCACACAAAACTGTCAGAACTAATAAATTCAGCAAGTTTCAGGATACAAAAACAAAAGGTAGAAATCAGCTGTGTTTCTATACATTAACAATAAATAACATTAAAAGGAAATTAAGGAAACCATTCTATTTACAATAACATTAAAAGGAACAAAATACTTAGGAATAAATTCACTTAAGAAGGAACAAGACTTCTATACTAAAAATTATAAAACCCTGCTATATGAAATAAAGACAATGCAAATAAATGAAAAGACACCCTATGTTCATGGACTGGAAAATTTCATATTGCTGAAATGTCCATACTATTCAAACCAATCTATACATTTAATACAAACCCTATGAAATAGGCGGGGTTTCCCTTGCAGCTTGGTCGGTAAAGAATCTGCCTGCAGTGCAGGAGACCTGGGTTTGAACCCTGGGTTGGGAGAATCCCCTAGAGAAGGAAATGGCAACCCACTCCAGTATCTTTGCCTGGAAAATCTCATGGACAGAGGAGCCTGGTGGGCTGTAGGCCATTGGACTGCAAAGAGTTGGGCACGACTAAGCAACTAGCACTTAACACTTACTATGAAAAACCCAAAGATATTTTCGGAGAAATTGAAAGGCATTCTACAATTCATATGGAATCTCAAGACATCCCAAATAAATCTTGAGAAAAGACAAAGTTGGAGGCCTCAAACTTGATTTCAAATCATTAATATAACAGTGTGGTACTGCATAAAGATAGACATATAGACTAACTGAACAGAACAGAAATAAACACTCCCACATATGGTTATATGATCTTGGGCAAAGGTATTAAGCTCACAAAATGGGGAAAGGACAGTATCTTCAACAAATGGAGCTGGCAAAACTGGGTATTGACATGCAAAAGAATGAAGCTGGATCTTTATCTTACACCATATACAAAAAATAACACAAAATGGTAACAGTTAAAGGCCTACACATAAGATCTAAATCTGTAAAAGAAAACAGGGAAAGAGCGTCATGAAAATGGACTTGGCATTGAAAGAGACAAACTTAAAAACCTCTGCACATCAAAGAAGATAATCAATAAGTGAAAAAGCAACCTACAGAATAGGAGAAAATATCTACAAAATCATATATATGATAAAGGGTTAATGTCCAAAATAGTGAACTAAACTCAGCAACAATAAAAAAACAATTTTAAAATGTGCAAAGGACTTGAGTAGAAAATATACAAACAGCCACAAAGCATATGAAAAGATGGTTTATCATTACTAATCATTAGAAAAATGCAATGAGATATCACACTCACATAGACACACACACAGATAGACACAGATAGACTTATAAAATGGCAAGTATTGGTGAGGATGTGGAGAAACTTGAAATTTGTGCACTGTTGGTGAGAATGCAAAATGATGTATCACAATGGAAAACTATATAGAGGTTTCTCAAAACCATAAAAATAGAATTATTATATGATCCAGCAATCCCACTTTTGGGTATTCAACCAAAAAAATTGTAAGTAGGATGGAAGATATTTTGCATCACCATATTTACTTTAGTATTATGCCTAATACCCAAGAGGTGGAAGCAATCTAAATGCCCATGGAAAAATGAATAGATAAAAGAAAATGTGGTAAATATGTACAATGGAATATTATTCATCCTTAAAAAAGAAGGAAATCCTGTCATATGCTATAACATGGACGAACCTTAAGGACATCATGTTAAGTGAAACGAAGTAAGTTATTCACAAAAAGACAAATAGTATATGATTCCACTTATATGAGGTATCTAAAGTAGTAAAATACATAGAAACAAATTAGAATAGTAGATGCCATGATTTGGAGCAAGGGGGAGATAGGGAGCTGTTGTTCCATGGGTACAGAGTTATAGTTCTGCAAGATAAAAAAGCTCTAGAGAGCTGTACTCTTGTCTTGCGTGGAAAATTCCATGGACGGAGGAGCCTGGTAGGCTGCAGTCCATGGGAGCACTGAGAGTCGGACATGACTGAGTGACTTCACCTTCACTTTTCACTTTCATGCATTGCAGAAGGAAATGGCAACGCACTCCAGTGTTCTTGCCTGGAGAATCCCAGGGACGGCGGAGCCTGGTGGGCTGCCATCTATGGGGTTGCACAGAGTCAGACACGACTGAAGCGACTTAGCAGCAGCAGCAGCAGCAGAGAGCTGTACAACAGTGTGAATATAGTTAACACTATTGAATATAATTAACATTCATAGCAATGTGCATATAGTTATGACTATAATTAAAAATAGTTAAGAAAGTAATTTTTGTCTTACATGTTTTTAAAAAAGTTAAAATCATACAAAACTTCCAGGCCCAGAAATCACAGCACCATCTTACAAAATTACAATTAATGTAATATAACGTAAGTTACATTTCCTACCTGCCTCCCATCCTATCTCTCTTTCTTCTCCATTCTCTACCCCTTTCCTACTTGTATCCCATTCCATCTCTCCTTCTTCCCCATTCCCCACCCCTTTAGCTCCAACTCCAGCAGGGTCAAAATTAAAATTATAAATTTTAAACAAACTAATTTTCTAAACAGAAAAAATAACTCACGAACTCTATCAGTTCCTGATAATAGTGAATGAGTTCACCAAGACTAAACACAGTGTTATAGTGCTGCCTGTATTCTTTTAAAAAAAAAAAAAAAAACAACTTTTATGGATAGCATAGTTTTATGGAGAAATCTTACATCAAGCACATAGTACTTCCAAAAGTTAAGGATTACTAACAGTGCTTTTTACGTGAATTCCTTTTTTAACATAGAAAGAACATCAGACTACAGAGGCTTACAAAAAGACTAACAAAACCCCAAAAAGTCAAAAAAGAGATGTGGAAAACTTTCTTTGAAAATAACTAATGATAATGACAAACACTGTTTTCCTGGATATTCTGCCATTATTTTGCCCTTCCTCACATGTTACCACTAGAATCTTACAGGAGCTGCCTCCTGCCAACATAAGCACTGTGTGAAACTTTACAAACATAGCTGGGAAGAATAGACCAATGACCTCTGTATGACTTCTTAGGAACTTTGCAATATGGAGGCCTAATTTGATATGTGGATTTGGTGGTTTGACCAGCCTTGGCTAACATCAGGTCCACATGCAAGGGAGGGTGCAGTGGTTCCCTACTCCAGAGCACCAACTCAGTCTCATGCTCTGTGAGTCACAGTGGCAGAAGAAAACCTCCTTCCTGGCTGTCTTGACTCACTCTGGAGCAGAAGAGGATGCTCATTGGGATTGTGGTCCTGTATTACGTGAGAGACCATGGTGAGCTAAACAGACTCACCAAAATGCAACTAAATCCCTCAAATTAGGAGAGAACAGGATGAGAATGACCAAATTCACTGATGTTTTGGGTTGGCAAACTTCTACGAAGTTCTAACATTAGCTCTGGTCCCATAAGTCAAGTTTTACTTAGTCTTTTAGACTTCTAATACTTAAACTGCTGCAACTGAAGTTGTATCTTCAATAAATTCTATAGAAATTTATATTCTGTTTAAGAGTAAATTAGTATTTAAAGTCTATCTTGGATCAGACCCAAATATCCCAACTTGTCTCAGAACTCATGTCTTTTTAGATGGTATGGATACTACTCTTCCTAACAGGTATCCACTATTTCATTCTTCTCCAGGATTGGTGTGTTTTTCTTTTTTTAAGTCAAAATCGCCAGTCCAGGTTCGATACAGGATCCTTGGGGCTGGTGCACAGGGATGACCTGAAGGGATGGTACGGGGAGGGAGGTAGGAGGGGGGTTCAGGATGGGGAACATGTGTACGCCTGTGGCGGATTCATGTTGATATGTGGCAGAACCAATACAATATTGTAAAGTAATTAGCCTCCAATTAAAATAAATAAATTTAAATTTAAAAAAATCACCTATCCTAGGTTTTTCACTTATTTATATATTTAGTAGTAATATTTAGTGGGAACTAAATTGCAATGTACATCAGTGATTTTGAAACCAAGCAGGACCTTGCTGGGCTTTCTTGAGGACAGATCCCTACCTGTACCCCACCTCCTGTCCGTAGAAAAGCTTTAGCGTCCTAGGCCTTTATCAAGTTCTAAAGGGCAAATTTAATCAGAGAGGTGAGAAAACGCTGAAACAAATGAACAAACAAAGACAGTCAAGCAAGACAAAATAATTATAGTTTACCCATAAAACAAAATCAAAGACCTTTCGTTCCTCCTTAAAGGCCATAGATAATTAGTTCAGTTCAGTTTAGTCGCTCAGTCATGTCTGACTCTTTGCGACCCCATGAACCGCAGCACGCCAGGCCTCCCTGTCCATCACCAACTCCCAGAGTCCACCCAAACCCATGTCCATCGAGTCGGTGATGCCATCCCACCATCTCATCCTCTGTCGTCCCCTTTTCCTCCTGCCCTCAATCTTTCCCAGCATCAGGGTCTTTTCCAATGAGTCAGCTCTTCACATCAGGTGGCCAAAGTATTGGAGTTTCAGCTTCAACACCATTACAATGAACACCTAGGACTGATCTCCTTTAGGATTGACTGGTTGGATCTCCTTGCAGTCCAAGGGACTCTCAAGAGTCTTCTCCAACACCACAGTTCAAAAGCATCAATTCTTCGGCACTCAGCTTTCTTTATAGTCCAACTCTCACATCCATACATGACCACTGGAAAAACCATAGCCTTGACTAGACGGACCTTTGTTGGCAAAGTAATGTCTCTGCTTTTTAATATGCTGTCTAGGTTGATAATAGTTAGATAATATCCTGAGCCATATCCTTGAGTTGTTTTACAGATACTAAAATCCTCACCAGCCAGGAGAAGTTAACTGTGTGCTGACCAGCAACATGTCAAAACTAGACCAGCTGGAATCAGAGGTAGATGATTTCAGTTCCCCAAACTGTATTTTGTTATCTTATCATCAACCAATCAGAGAATTGTGCTCAAGTTGATCACACACTGCAATCCTTTCCCTCACGCTCTTTAAAAACCTGTCTCTGAAAGCCACTGGGGAGTTCCAATTTTTTAGCACAAGCTGCACATTTTCCTTGCAATAAATATTGCATTTTCCTTCACCACAACCTAGTGTCAAAGCATCAGCTTTGCTGTGCATTGGGCAAAGAGATTCAAGTTTGGTTTGGTAACAATATGTCTAATTATTAAATTACTAAAAGGACTGTCCCTTTTAGACAAACTTCTAAGATTATTTTAGTTGCAAACTAGTACTAAAGGGAATGTTAATATCAGAAAAATGTTAGGAAAAATGTGTTAACCTCTTCTTTCATCATATGACCAATCACAGGTCCTCTCAGAATCTAAAATGATTTATCAACTAAGATAATTCAGGGGCCTATAGTTTCATGTACTCACCATTCAATCATGGCTACCCCCAAGGTTATTAAAACATTATTACCACCATTGCTTTTCCTATAATTCTTGTCCTTCATCTTCCACTTACTTTCTTACTGCTTTATATAACTTACATCCTTAAAATTCAAAAGTACAATTTATCTTTTTAAGTAAATATTCTCATATTTTTAAGATGGCTGCAGTATCTTGGAGGGAGCTAGTCAAGGGCAAGTCAAAACACCCCAAATACTTCTACCATTATAAAGCTGCCTTGTCTTGATTCAGCACGTGCTTGGTTGTTTGAAACTTCATCTGCTTTCCCGACTCCAGCAAATTTTATTCTGACTGTTTCTGCTTAATTTTTCAATTCTTCTGTAGGGGAATAGACCACTGAAGGTGCCTACTCTGCTGTTTTCACCACTGACATTCTAAAACATTTTTCTTGTGGTGGACAGCACTATACTAGACTAAGGGACACTAAAATATTAATGACACCAATCAACATGCTCAATTCTTTTTGAGCTATAATTGAGTATATGGTATCAGACCAACTTCTCACCATGAATAAGTTCAATGTTGGATGAAGTATGAAAAGGAAACAGTTGCATTTGAGAGTATGGAAAGCAGTTAGGAAAGCTAGCTTAAGTACCTCATCTTAGATAGCCTGGTAGTAAAATTTTGTCACCAGGAGATACACTCTAAAACTTAACAAAGAAAGAAATGATTTCAAATTTAATCTCAGAAAAGCAAAAAGTAATGAAAAGCAAGGGCTTCCTAGGTGGTGCTAATGGTAAAGAACCTGCCTGCCAATGCAGGAGAACTAAGAGATGTGGGTTCAATCCCTGGGTCGGGAAAATCCTCTGGAGGAGGGCATGGCAATCCACACTAGTATTCTTTCCTAGAGAATCCAATAGACAGACGAGCCAAGAGGGCAACAGTCCATAGGGTCACAAAGAGTCAGACACAACTGAAGTGACTTAGCACACACACACAATGAAAGCAAAATAAGACACTATAGATCTAAACTAATATTGTCCATTTAAAATAAATAATATTTTGTTGGGTTTTAAAATGATCAAATACAATTAAACTAAGAAACAACTGTATAAGAATCAGAAATTGAGTAAATGAAATTAAAGTTTCAAAGTCCTTGCATTATCCAGAAGCTAATTAAAAGTATTAATTTGCAGAAGATTCTAATAAGTCAAAGATTCATTTTGTAATGAAAAAGTCAAAGAATAAGAAACATATCTATAAAACAATTACCTGACAAAGAATCATATCTAGAATATAGCAAACTAACTAAAAATCAGTAAGAAAAACACAGATAATCTAATTTTACAAAGGGCAAAATACTTGAACAGGCATTTCACAAGATAATATCCAAATGATATACAAACATGTGAAAAGATGCTAAAATTTCTTGTCATTCACAAAATGCATATTAAATCCATAATGTGATAACCTACAGATGCATCAGAATGCATAACATACCAAAAATCCACCATGCTGTTTTCCATAATGGCTGCACCATTTTACATTCCGACCAATAGGGTACAAGGGTTCCAATTTTTCCATATCCTTGCTAACACCTGTTATTTTTTTAATATCCTTCTTAACTAATGTGAAGTGATATCTCATGGTGGTTTGATTTGCATTTCTCTGATAATCAGTGACATAAAGCACTTTTTCATTCATCTGTTGGTCATTTGTATGTCTTCTTTGGAGAATGTCTAAATCTTTCACCCATCTTTTTAGTTTTATTTTTTGTTTTTTTTTGCTAAAGAATTGTAGGAGTTCCTTATATTTTTTAGGAAGTTATGCTTTGTTAAATTTACAGTTTGCAAATGCTTTCTTCTATTTTTAGGTTTCCTGTTCCCTCTGTTGGTTTTTTCATTTACTGTGCAGAACCTTATGGTTTGATATAGTCCCATTTGTCTATTTTTTCCTTTTGCTGCCTGTATTTTTGGTGTCACATCCATGAAATCATTGCCAAGACTACTCTCATGAAGCTTTTCCCATTTTTTTCTAGGGGTTTGGGTCTTAGGTTTAAATCTTTAATCCATTTTGAACTGATTTTTGTGTCTGTTCTAAGATAGGGGTTTATTTTCATTCCTTTACATGTGAATATTCAGTGTTCCAAACACCATTTGCTGAAGAGATGATCCTTTCCCCACTGTGTATTCTTGGCACCCTTGTTGACAATCAGCTGCCTATATGTGGGGGGGTTTATTTCTGGGCTCTTTATTCTGTCCTATTGGTCTGTATGTTTATCTTTATCCCATTATCACACTGCCTTAATTATGGCAGCTTTGTAATATATTTGAAATCAGGAAGTGTGATGTTCTCAGATTTGTTCTTCTTTCTTAAGGTCACTTTGGGTATTCTGGGGCTTTTAGTGTTCTATATGAATTTTAGAATTATTTCATATTTGTTTTAAAAATGCCAGTGGAATTTTAATGGAAACAGCATTGAATATATACATTCCTTTTGGTAGTCTGAACATTTTAATAATATTAAGTCTTCCAATCTATGAACACAAGATGTCTTTCCATTTATTTGTGTTTTAATATCTTTCATCAGTGTATTGCAGTTTCATGTTCATTGTTAAACTTATCCTTAAACATTCTATTGATTTTGATGCTATTGAAAATGAGACTGTCTTATCATTTCTTTTCTTTGGTGGTTCATTATTAGTGTATGAAAATGCAACTGAATTTTATATATTGATTTTGTATCCTGAAACTTTCCCGGATTTGTTTATTAGTTCTAATAGGATTGTTCCATGTCCAGTTCTAACTGTTGCTTCTTGGCCTGCACACAGATTTCTTAGGACGCAAGTAAGGTGATCTGGTATTCCCAATTCTTTAAGAGTTTTTCAGAGTTTGTTGCAATCCGCACACTCAAAGGTTTTGGCGTAGTCAATAAAACAAAAGTAGATATTTTTCTGGAACTCTCTTGCTTTTTCAATTATCTGGCAGATGTTAGCAATTTGACCTCTGGTTCCTCTGCCTTTTCTAAATCCAGCTTGAACATCTGGAAGTGCACTATTCATGTACTACTGAAGCCTGGCTTGGAGAATTTTGAGCCTTACTTTGCTAGCGTGTGAGATGAGTGCAATTTTGTGGTAGTTTGAGCATTCTTTGGCATTGCTTTTCTTTGGGATTGGAAAACTGACCTTTTCTAGTCCTATGGCCACTGCTGAGTTTTCCAGATTTGCTGGCATAGTTAGAACTGAACATGGAACAACAGACTGGTTCCAAATCAGGAAAGGAGTACGTCAAGGCTATATATTGTCACCCTGCTTATTTAACTATTATGCAGAGTAAATCATGTGAAACGCCGGGCTGGATGAAGCACAAGCTGGAATCAAGATTGCTGGAAAAAATATCAATAACCTCAGATATACAGATGACACCACCCTTATGGCAGAAAGTGAAGAACTAAAGAGCCTCTTGATGAAAGTGAAAGAGGAGGGTGAAAAAGTTGGCTTAAAAGTCAACATTCAGAAAACTATGATCACGGCATCCAGTCCCATCACTTCATGACAAACAGATGGGGAAACAATGGAAACAGTGACAAATTTTACTTTTGGGGGCTCCAAAATCACTGCAGATGGTGACTGCAGCCATAAAACGAAAAGACGCTTGCTCCTTGGAAAAAAAGCTATGACCAACCTAGACAGCATATTAAAAAGCAGAGACATTACTTTGTTAACAAAGGTCTGTCTAGTCAAAGCTATGGTTTTTCCAGTAGTCATGTATGGATGTGAGAGTTGGACTATAAAGAAAGCTGAGTGCTGAAGAATTGATGCTTTTGAACTGTGGTGTTGGAGAAGACTCTTGAGAGTCCCTTGGCCTGCAAGGAGATCCAACCAGTCCATTCTGAAGGAGATCAGTCCTATTATATTTGTTGGAAGGCCTGATGCTGAAACTCTAATACTTTGGCCACCTGATGCAAAGAACTGACTCAATGGAAAAGACCCTGATGCTGGGAAAGATTGAAGGCGGGAGAAGGGGATGACAGAGGATGAAATGGTTGGATGGCATCACCTATGTGATGTACATAAGTTTGAGGAGGCTCCGGTAGTTGGTGATAGACAGTGAAGCCTGGGATGCTGCAGTCCATGGGGTCACAAAGAGTCGGACATGACTGAGTGACTGAACTAACTGGATAGGATTGTACGTGCGTATAATCTTTCAGTTCAGTTCAGTCGCTCAGTCGTGTCCGACTCTTTGTGATCCCAGGAATCGTAGCACGCCAGGCCTCCCTGTCCATCACCAACTCCCGGAGTTCACCCAAACCCATGTCCATTGAGTCAGTGATGCCATCTTTAGAGTTGTCTATATATGAGATCATGTCATCTACAAATAGGGACAATTTTCTTTCCTTTTCAATATGGATGCCTTAAAATTTTTTAAAGATTATTTAATACTTTTCTTTTTTTGGCCATGCCACATAACTTGTGGGATCTTAGTTCCCCAGACAGGGACTGAACCTAGGCCCTCAGCAGTGTAGGCTTGGACTAACCACTGGACTGCCAGGAAATTCCCTGGATGGCTTTTTATTTATTTTTCTTGACTAGCTGCTCTGTCTAGGACTGCCTATAAGTTGCACATAAATGGTAAGAGTGGGTACCCTTGCTTTGTTCCTGATCTTAGAAGGAAAGCTTTCAATTTTTCACCATTGAATACGTTAACTGTGGGTTTCTCATATCTGATCTTTATTGTGTTGAGGTGCCTTCTGTCTATACTTAATCTGCTAAGAGCTTTTATCAGGAAGGGAGGTTTAATATTGTCAAATGTTTTCTCTGCATCTGTTGAGATGATCATATGATTTTCATCCTTCATTTGCTAATGTGGTGAATCATACTGATTTATTTGATTATGTTGAACCATCCTGCCATTCCATAAATAAATTCCATTTGATCACGGCATAGACGTGTGTTCTCAGTCACTCAGTCATGTCTGACTCTTTGTGACCCTGTGGACTGTAGCTACTGAGTCCAGAGGATTATCATGGCAAGGATACTGGAGTGGGCTGACATTTCCTCCTCCAAGAGATCTTCCCGACACAGGGAACAAACCTGCATCTCCTCAGGCTCCTACATTGGCAGGTGGATCTTTACTACTGAGTCATCTGAGAAGTCCATATACTCTTGAATTCTGTTTGCTAGAATTTTTGTTATAAATTTTTGGGTATACATTCACCAGGGATACGGAGCTGCAATTTTCTTTTCTTGAAATGCGTTTTTATGGTTTTGTTATTAAGGCAATAGAGGCCTGATAAAATGGATTTGGAAATGCTGCCTCCTCTTTGAATTTTTAGAGAAGTCTGAGAAAGACTGGTGCTGATTCTTCCTTAAATGTTTAGTAGAATTCACCAGTGAAGCCATCTAGTCCTGGCTTTTCTTGTTTGAAGATTTTTGACTACTAATTCAATTTCCTAATTTGTTATTAGTCTGTTTATATTTTCTATAACTTTTACCATCTGAACCAGTAATTCTACTCCTGGATATATATTCAAAAGAAGTGAAATCAGGATCTTAAACATATATCTTCATTTCCATGTTTTGTGTGCATTCTCAGTTGCTTCAGTAGTACCTGACTTTTTGCAACCCCATGGACAGTAGCCTGCCAGGCTGTTCTCTCGATGGGGTTCTCCAGGCAAGGATACTGGAGTGGGTTGCCATGCCCTCCTCCAGGGGATCTTCCTGACCCAGGGATCAAACCCATGTCTCCTGCATTGCAGGAGGATTCTTTACTCTCTAACCCGTGGGGGAAGCTCATTTACCATGTTTATTGCAGCATAATTTACAACAGTCAAGATCTGGAAACAACCCACACTTCCAACAACAGATGAAAGGATAAAGAAAATGTGGAATATGCACACAATGGAATGTTATTCAGCATTTTTAAAAAAGGAAATCCTACCATTTGGGATACCATGGATGGGCCCAGGAGTAAATATTATGTATATTTTTGTGTGTGCTAAGTTGCTTTAGCCATGTCCAACTCTTTGCGACCCCATGGACTGTGGACTGTCAGGCTCCTCTGTCCTTCGGATTCTCCAGGCAAGAATACTGGAGTGGGTTGCCATGCCCTCCTTCAGGGGATCTTCCTGAACCCAGGACCAAATCCACATTTTCTGTGGTTTCTGTATTGCAGGTGGATTCTTTACCACTGAGCCACCAGGAAGTCCATCTATATCTCTACATTTTTATCAAAAAATTCATTTTTCATTTTAAATGCTCTTTTATCTAAGTAACAGCTGTTTGTTTTTGTTTTTTTTTTTTTGGACTGAAGCAAAAGCTAAAGTGCTACTCCATGTATTTCTTGCCTTTCAAATATAATCAGGTAACAAATAATTGCATCATCTAGTTCTAATTGCTTAAAAGGCACGTTATATAAATCAGCTACACAACCAGACACCTTCTTACTCCGACATTGCTTCATTTGGTTCAATCATCACTTTTTCTTTATAGCATCTGTTTTTTCTAGTCAATTCTCAGAGACTTCTGGAATACAAAGTTCAGACCTAAAACCTCTCATGGGCTATTTCAGCAGTTGTGTGCTCACAGAACCCAAACTTGGAAGGGGCAGAGAAGTTTTGGGGCTCAGGTACCTGGTCTGGAGGAGTGTGAGGTGAGGGCTAATTTGAACTGTACTTGGGGGAGGGGAGAGGGCAATCTACAGTTGTAGCAGCATTTCCTACCTGCATGCATGTGTTCCTTTTATGGCACCAACCATCTGAAAGGTAGACATCAATGTCCAGCTTAGCTCACGGCTCACATGAAGTTCAGAGGGAAGAGCTGGAGATGCAGCATTGCCATGGAAAATATTATGTCTGGAAATAAGTCAGTCATAGAATTACAAATATTGCACGATTCCACTTAAATGAAGTATTTAGTATAGTTAAACTCACAGATGCCAACAACAGAATGGTGGTTGCCAGAAGATGGGGGGAGAAAACTAGGGATTTTTCAGTGGTTATAAAGTTACAGTTATATATAAGATTAATAAACTCTAGAGATTAGCTGTACAACATAGGGCACATAGTTAACATAAGTTGTTCACTTAAAGACAGTAGTTCTCTTGCTATGTGTTCTTACCATTAAAAAAAAGTGCAAGGGGACACAAGAAATCTTTTAGTGGTGATGAGTATTTTTTAAAATTTTACTTTATTTAAGTATAGTTGATTTACAATGTTGTGTTGGTTTCTGGTGTACAGAAAGTGATTTAGTTATACATATAAATTCTGTTTAATATTCTTTTCTATTATGGTTTATTATAAAATATTGAATATAGTTCCCTGTGCTATACAGTAGGGCCTTGTTGTTTATCCATTCCATATAAAATAGTCTACGTCTGCTAATCCCAGACTCCCAGTCCATCCTTCCCCCTCCTCTGTGCCTTGGCAACTACAAATCTGTTCTTTATGTCTGTGAGTAATTTCTGTTTCATAGATAAGTTGATTTCTATCATATTTTAGATTCCACATATAAGTGGTATTGTATGCTATTCTGTCTTTCTCTTCGATTTACTTCACTTAGTATGATAATCTTTAGATCCATCAGTGTTGCTGCAAATGGCATTATTTCTTTCTTTTTTATGGCTAAGTAGTATTCCATTGTATATATGTGCCATATCTTTGTCCTTCATCTGTCAATGGACTTCTGGGTAATTTTTGTATCTTGGCTATTGTAAATAGAGCTGCTAGGAACATACGATGAGAGAAGGCAATGGCACCCCACTCTAGTACTCTTGCCTGGAAAATCCCATGGATGGAGGACCCTGGTAGGCTGCAGTCCATGGGGTCGCTAAGAGTCGGACACGACTGAGTGACTTCACTTTCACTTTTCACTTTCATGCATTGGAGAAGGAAATGGCAACCCACTCCAGTGTTCTTGCCTGGAGAATCCCAGGGACGAGGGAGCCTGCTGGGCTGCCGTCTATGGGGTTGCACAGAGTCGGACACGACTGAAGCGACTTAGCAGCAGCAGCAGCAGGAACATATGACCATATGGATCTTTTCAAATCAGAAGTTTGTCAATGGATATGTTTATTACCTTGTTTGTAGTGATGGTATCACAGGGTCCAAAATCATTAAAATGTATACATTAAATACTTGCAACTTTTGTATATTGTCTCAGTAAAGTTTAAGGTCAATTTCGAGCGAAAACCTATACAAATTAAAAAAAAAAAAAAATGTTGACTGCTATTAAAACTGATTGGGAAGATCCCCTGGAAAAGGAAATGGCAACCCACTCCATCATTCTTGCCTGGAAAATCCTACGGACAGAGGGGCCTGGCGGGCTACAGTCCATGGGGTCGCAAGAGTCGGACACGACTTAGCAACTAAACCACCACCACCACCACTATTAAAACTTAAGTGTTATGCGCTAGGAGCGCTGAGAGAGTATCCTAAGTCGGGGTGGAGGTAGGGCTGGGGCCGAGGAGAATTCAAAGCTGAGGTAACTCTTGAACAGGGAAATTGAATGTCCTACGTTTTCACTTCTGGAGCGCCCAAGGGCCCTGAAATCCAGTCCCATGATTAGTTCCCAGAGTTGGACCCTAAATTGCCACCAAAAGACTGGGGGAAGCCAGAAGTATCTATCAGGAGAGCGAAGGGACGCACCAGAAAACCGTGCGGAACCGGATTCGCGAAAATTCAGTCAGCCGTAGTTTCATACTCCCACTCTCTCCTCAGGGCCGGCCGGACCGCCCCTCGCTCCTTCCCGCAACGCTTACTGGACAGTATATGACTGACAGAGTCACTCACCAATCGCCGCTCTGCTATAGGGGCTCTCTGGCCCTTACCGGGTCTTTGGTCCCTGGGGCGAGATGCGACCTCTGTGCGTCGACGTCAGCGTGCTGACGTCATAGGCCGGGTACTCTAGGAGGTCCTGGGGCGATAGTACGCGGGCGGTGGGCTGCGCGACTTCTGCAGG